>NC_071506.1:130815294-131137794 GCF_027887155.1 Malaclemys terrapin pileata | reverse complement strand
CTGAGTCACTGGTGCTACTCTTGGAGTAAGTTACTACCCAACAAAGAATGTCAGTCGTTTGGCTTTGCGTGTCTATTATCCTACCAGTTCACCAGGTTCCATGCCTCCTTCTCTGTCCTCCTGTAGTGAGTCTCTCACTCACTCAAGCTCACACACACATAGAAGTGGCTCTAATAATCAGAGCATCTCTGGTGGACGCAGGGAATCACATTTAACTGTACGAATGGGTGCAAGAGGGGAATGGTTGAGTCTCCAAGCCTCATTCAATCTTTGGCCTCTGTGCTGAGATTACCAATCAGGGGGTCCCATCAGTGCTATTTGAGATGGTGGGCTTTTTGAGGAGGGCATCCAAGGGCAATGGCAAAGTTATAAATGTAAAATGACTCTTTCCATCTTGCCTGAAGCAAGTTGCAAGAAAACCCACTAAGCAGTGCTCTTATGCAAACACGTTACACTGGTAGGGAATCCAGACACCCACCAGTTAATTTAAACATGTAAAATAAGATAACAGAAGCAAAAAAAAAAAAAAAACCCTTCAGCCTTTACTTTCCATTAGCATGTGCCAGGTGGGGGGAGGAATGTTGGTATGTGTGTGTGTTTCTCAAGCATAAAATTCCAAAATTAAAACAGCCTCACATTGCAGATGTAATTTGAGGAGACAGTTTGGTTTGCAAAGAACCCCAGGTTCCAGGGGAAGCAGCTCTGAAACCCTGGCTTGGGTTCCAACTTTCAGTCCTAATGTTAAAAAGCACCATCTTTCCCAGTACTTAAATGTTTTGACATGGAAACAGATGGTCAGGAAAGAGAACCAGGTGGATTTAACTTCACTGTCAGCTCCCCTTAGAGCAACCCAGAGGGGAAACAAAAAAATAGAGTGAAATTATAAAAGGAAAAACAAAAAAAGGAACAGATTCATATTAAAGGTACAGAGGAGAAATTCCAATGGGTGGGGAAGAACTTATCACCAGAATGTCGTCTCAGATCTCAGCAGGTATAAAACAGTTTAGCACCACTAAAGTCAATGGAGCTAAGCCACTTTACACCCGCTGAGGATCTGGCCCTTGGGCTATAGTAAAACCTCTTGCAGGTATGTTGGATTTTTTACAGCTGAGCTCTGCTCTTAGGATTTCAGAACAATGATCCAGAGCAACCCCGCAATAACAATGACTGGCTGTGGCCAATTCTACAATAACAAAGCACAAAAAGCCATATTTGCATATAAATCTCAATAAATAAATTAGCTCTAGAATAGGAAAGCGGTACCAAGAGAAATCCTACAGTAACAAACCAGTGTCTACAAGAAGCCGCACAAAAATAGACCAGTGCTTGCTTCCAAAAAAGAATCAGAAGCAGTAGTGGGAGGAAAGATTTGTGACAATTATAAGAATGTCCCACTTAACTATTAGAATGATGCTAGAAAATCAGTACCTCATGGTGTCTTCCTGAACTTCTTTGGCTTAGTTTCAGAGGTGCTGAGCAACCTCAAACTCCAGTGAAGTCCTTTGCAGCTGCAGGTGGCCAGCGTCTTTGAGAGTCTGGCCCACTGGTTTCTAGCTGCACATGAGTTCTGTCCTCAGCTTTGCCACTGGCCTGCTGTGTGACCTTGGGCAAATCACTTCCCTTCTCTGTGCCTCAGGGTCTCCATGTGTAAAATGGGGATAATGGCTTCCCCGTTTACCCACTAGGGGTGTTGTGTACATAAATTAATTTGTTAGGGTTCGTACAGTGTTGTCGGCATGCTGAGTGCTACCGCAGCACTGACCTGCTGTTGGTTATGAAAAAAACAAGTATTATTTTTCTCTGGGGTTTTCCAAAAAGCCAGAAGCAGCTGGGTGCCCTGTTCCAAAAGCATTTCAATGGGATTTTGGCTGCATAGATCCCTTAAGCAGTGCTGGAAATCTCAGCCTAAAATTTATTATTATTGCTTTGGGCAGCTCTAAGTGATTTAGGTATTTGGTATTCTAAGGGACTTGGTCATCTAGGTGGCTTTTGAAAATGCGTGTGGACGTACTGTCAGTGAGTGTGTATCAGGAAGCCATGTGAGTCAAGGGGCTGTGGGAGCAGAGGAGTGTGTGTGTGTGTGTGTGTTAGGGACCATATGTCCGGGGACTGTGTGTGTGTGTGTGTGTGTGTGTGTGTGTAGGGGGAACTGTGTCATGTGAAAGTGTGTCTGGGGGCTATTTATTCTATTTCAGCTTCTGGAGCTGTCATCCAGTGCTACCTTTAAGAGCTCTCTCTTTTTCTCCAGCTTGCCTAGCACTCCAGGCACTGTCTCCTGAGTGCTGGCCATGGTTTGTCAGCCAAAGGTGTGAACCCCACCAGAGTGTGATCTGCCTACTCCTCAGTGGAGCTGGGAGAGTTCAGCTGTCAGGCTGCAGTCCCCAGATCAGTAGTCTGCTCCCAAACCACCAGGGAGAATTTCTAGGAGCGGGGGATATGTGGATTTCATATTTTTTTCCCTTTACAAAGAGTTATTCAGGCAGAAGTACTGCAGTGAGGCTGAGCCTCTAGTCCAATCAAGGTCCCTCCTCCAGCCCCACATGCAAACTGTAATCTTCCTAGCCCCAAACTCCTCTGCTCAGACACAGCTTGGAATCCCTCCTACACATAAGCTCCCCTGCACCCACAAATTTCTGTCTATCTATCCAGGCACTGCCACCATCTGGTAATTGCTCTCTGTGTCCTGGTGCTTTAAAGACTTGGTTTGCCCCATGCGACTCACAAGGGACAAAACCCTGAGAGGCAAAACTAATGTAATCTCAAGGCTACCTGCCAACTAGGGTGTCTCATGGACCCTGAAGCTCTTTGTCAAGGGAGGCAGAAGGGTGGGGGAAGAAGGGGTTGCACTGTGCATCCAGCAGCACTAAGCCTAGCATGGATCTGACTACATCTGCACACACAGAGAGACAACTCAACAGATAATATCAAAGCAGTAAAGAAGAAATATGCAACAGATTAGTCCTGTATATTCAGGAAGGAGCAAAGGACACAACGCCGTCTGCACTGGATGACTGTAAAATAACACACTGCTGATAACAAATGGTGTCCATATCACAGAAGCACTTTCATACAACGTCAATATCGGTGAATGGCATTTCTAGCACAGGCCAGGGACTGAATGGGACAAGAAACATGAGCTCCTCTTTCCACTTTTGAAGCAGTCTCTTGCAGAGCTGAGCTGAGGGACACTGGCTGGAGGCAGCGTGTGTGTGTGAGCGTGTGCACCCATGTACAAAGTCTGCACTGTGCCTGATGCTGCCCTGGGTTACAAAAGAGGCCTCCAGGATTGTCAGTCTGGCACCTTTCAGTCAGGCTTTCTGGTCAGACTATATGTACTATGATGCATCCGTCTCCCCTCTTGCTGAGGTGGTGCATCATGGGAGCATCATGGGAGCTAAAGTCCAGCTGGGGAGTCCAGCCTGCAGAAGAAAATGGGAGCACGAGGCACCTAAACTACAGCTCCCTGGAGACACTGCAGTGGCAGTTCAGAATTGAAATATTTTGGTTTTCAGGCTTTGTTTTTCAATGAAAAAATCTGTGACTAACAGATACTTTTTGCCAAACAAAATATAATTTACCCTGTTTCCCCGAAAATAAGACAGTGTCTTATATTAATTTTTGCTCCCAAAGATGCGCTAGGTCTTATTTTCAGGGGATGTCTTATTTTTCAGAAATGAAAAATGCCTTATTATCGGTGGATGCCTTATTATCGGGGAGGTCTTATTATCGGGGGGATGCCTTATATTACAACGAGAGGCAAAACTGTAAGTAGGCCTTATTTTCGGAGGATGTCTTATTTTCGGGGAAACAGGGTAGTAGAAAAAACAATTTTTCATTGAAAACCTGTTTTGATGGAAAATTTTCAACCAGACATCATCATAATTTGTTCTAACCAAAACCTCCTCCTAGTTATTCCAGGGAGAGCTGAATGCACTGGTCCCACAGAGGAAATTTGGCATAGAATAATAACACCACAGCATAGAATAATAATACTTAGCATGTCTAACTATGCCATTCACCCAAGTATCTCAAACCACTCCAGAAACACTCCTTGATTGTCGTGACTTTCCTGAGGAGGAGGTCAGTATTATTAATGCCTGTATTGCAGATGGAAAAAAATGCAACACGAACAGGTGAAGTGACTCACTCAAGGCACGACAGTCCACGTACTTATACATTGTTGATTGTAGTATCTGAGCTCCTCATAATTGTTCATGGCTTTAACCTAACAACACCACAGAAACGTAGGTTTGGAAGGGACCTTGAGAACTCATCAAGTCCAGCCCCCTGAGTTGATGCAGGACCAAGGTAACTTAGACCATCCCTGACAGGTGTTTGTCCAACCTTCTTAAAAACTTCCAGTAACAGGGATTCCACCACCTCCTGTGGAATCCGGTTCCAATGCTTAACTCCCCTTATGGTTAGAAAGTTTTTCCTAATATCTAACCTCACTCTCCCTTTCTGAGATTAAGCCCATTACTTCTTGTCCTATCTTCAGTGACAGAGAACAATTAATTACAGACCCCTTCATAGCAGCCCTTAACATATTGAAGACTGCTATCAGATTACTTCCTCAGTCTTCTTTTGTCAGGACTAAACATGCCAGTTTTTTAAACCTTTCCTTATCAAATCAGGTTTTCTAAACCTTTGATCATTTTAGTTGCCCTCCTCTGGACTCTCTCCAATTTGTTCACACCTTTCCTAACGTGTGGCACCTAGAATTGGACACAAGAACTTACGGTGAGGCCTCACCAGCGCTGAGTAGAGCAGGACAGTTACCACCCTTATCTTACATACAACACTCCTGTTAATACACCCCAGAAGATATAAGCCTTCTTTGCAACTTCATTGCATTGCTGACTCATATTCAATTTGTGATCTACTATAACCCCCAGCTCCTTTCCAGCAATACTACCACCAAGGCTGTTTTGAATTCTAATCCTGTCCTTCAAAGTGCTTGCAATCCCTCCGAGTTTGGTGTCATCTGCTCATTTTATAAGCACACTTTCCAATCCATTATTCAAGTCATTGATGAAAATAATTAATAGTACTAGACCCAGAATTGACCCCTATGGGACCCCACTAGATAAACCCTCCCAGTTTGACAGCAAACCATTGATAACTACTCGTTGGGCACCCTAGTATTTCTAATTTCATTTAAACCTTATTTCCCTAGTTTGCTTATGAGAATGTCAAGTGGGATGTGTCAAAATCCTTACTAAAATCAACATAACACGCGTACTGCTTCCCCCTTATCCACTAGGCCAATCAGCCTGTCAAAGGAGGAAATTAGGTTGGTTAGGCATGATTTGTTCTTGACAAATCCATGCTGGCTACTGCTTATAACCCTATTAGCCTCTAGGTGCTTACAAATTGATTGTTTAATAAACATTATTCCTCTGTAGATGGGGAGCTGAGGGACAGAGTACATCAGGTGAGTCAGTAACTGAATCAGGAATTATACACAGATTTATTGAGTCCCAGCCTAGGGTGCTACCCACTAGATTATCTTTCCTACAGCTTCCTTTAATGGCAGCACTGGGAATAGAAACCCAGAGTCCCAGCTCCCAATCCTGTGCTCTGACTACTAAATACCATTCCTTCTGTTCTCAAGCAGCAGCAAGACCTTGCTTTCATTCAAACCCATTCCCCTCCCTACCCCCCCAATACCTTCTCCATCACCAGAAGCAGAGCTAAAATATTCCCCAAGCCAACTGAAATATGTTTCTTCTGGATCCAGACACCACCACCCACCCCCAGCACCCTGATGCTATTTTTAACTCTTGAAAAGCACTCAGGTCATGAGCAACAGCAGGAGTTTCATTCTCAAGCTGCTCTCGCTGGCTGCTCCTATGATCTGGGAGAGGTTGTTTTTAACTCCCTTGAATCTTGTCTTTAATAAAGCCATTAGCTTAGCAGAGGCAATGCAAGTGCTGTGCCCAGGGGTGTGGAGTACGGCGGTTGGTACATGTGTCAAGGCCTTTCTAGTGGGATGCACTTTGCAATGAAAGGGGACTTTGAGAAGGGAAAGGCAAACACCATTTTGCTGTCCTGGGAAAGTAGACAGCTGGTGTTTAGGCATGAAGGAGCAGAAATTGTCAGCAACCGGCATGGGGAGACTATTGCCAAATTTAAAATTAGGCTGGACAAAGCACTGCAGGAAGCTGACCTCTGTCCTGGCTGGATAGGCATGATTAGATGGGACAACACTAGAATTTCTGTGTCTCTGATTTCTGTGGTTTTGATTTTGAGCATAAACGCAGGCCAGAAACTGCCTAAACCTGGATGTACTAAATAAAGTACGATTAGGTTCCAAAATTTATTCTGCTCTGCCTTCCAATGAAAATAATCAGAGAGGTGCAAACCAGATAACTGCCTGGTTAAACCACCATTGCCATTGTTTCTAAAGCCCCTCTTGGCAGTAGAGAGGCCGAGAACTGAGTATTCTATCAATCTTATTATTATTTATAATCCAGTTGCATCTCAAGGCATCAGTTGGTGAACCCGACACTCCCCAGACATATGGCGATAGACAATCCCTGCCCAAAGAGCTTACATAGACAAAGGGTGGGAGGGGACAAAGAAAGGTGAAATGACTTGCCAAAGGTCACACAAGTCAGTGTCAGAGCAAGGAAGAGGAGCCAAATTTCCAGACTTCCCAGCCAGTGCCATATCCACTGCATCAAATTGCCTCTTATTTGGCTGTGTATGTCCCCTCTCCTTCTCTTTGATTGTGTCTGTTTATCTGTCCATATTGCAATATACTCTTCACCAATGGGGACAAAATTCCCTGCACAGCCTAGAGATGGTCCAGTAAGGGCAGGTTCCAGGCTCTGGGAAAGACATTTATGTGGTCATTACTGATGCTCTCCTGCTCTTAGAATTAAACAGAGAGCTCCAGGCTCTAGGCTCCTTCCAGACACAAATATTTAGTATTTCATATACACATATAAATAGGAAGGTATCGTGACTTACTGGAATGCTAATATTTTTATAAAAATTATAGAGGGAAAGAGATATGATGTGGCACCTAAAACTGAAACCCTGTTATTCTTCGTATCTTTATCATCTGAATAATGAGATATTTTGACATTTGAGGGAATCTGCAGTATTGTGTGGGGTTTTTTTAACCTATCTATTTTATTTTTTATCTGTGTGATATTAGATGAGTTCCACTCCACTTTCTGATTTCATTAACCAGCACAGAGCATAATAACTGCTTTATTTCCCCTTGAAACCACCCACTCAACTTATATTTTTCACTCTGCTGAAATTTGCCAGCAATTCATGTTTTGAGCATGATTGCTCAATGAAAAGCCATGGGGAAGACAAATGTGCATAGAGTCTGAACAGTATGAATGGAGCTGCAGGAGAGAGAAACTGAGGTGAAACCCGAATTCATGAAAGAGGGCATTGGACCAGACCCTGCACTTGAGTGGCAGCCGAACTGCTTTTTGGATAGCTTGCAGATCTGTTTGTAAGGACTCCGGAACATTTCATAAATGAACTGTATTACATACACTAAGATCAGTATCACTGTGGTTCAGTTTCACTTCTCCTTGGCCTCAGTTCGGCAGCCCTCCCTGTTCGGTAAAGCACTTAAGCACCTGCTTAACTTCATGCATGTGCCTCAGTCTTACTGAAGGATGAGTTATGCAGGAGGTGAGATGAGGTGATCACAATGCTCCTTCCCAGCCTTACAATCTATGGGTGAAAGTCTGACCCTATTAAAGTTAATGGCAAAAACTCCTAGCAACTTCTGAGAGGCTGGAGTTTTACCCTCTGAAGCACATGCTCTGCTGAAATGGGGTTTGTGGGTTAGATGATTTGCCCAAGGGCACACAGGGTGCTTGTGGCAGAGGCAATACTGTCCTGAGTGGACGGTCTCTGAATTAATTACAAATCCACTCTCCCTTGCTGTTCTTTGACATTAATGGAGTTTTAATGTATTCACCACAGTCTGAGAGCAGAATGTGGTTCTAAGGGAATAGGGTTAGGAAGCAAAATTGAGAGGGTAAATCTTCCATCTGACTGGTCAGTCCAAGGTGTATCTGTGTCGTGCATACTCCTCTGCAGCCGTCCCAGTAATCAGTCTGCTGACGCATTTTTAGTTCTGACTTCTAATGACTCTTCTTCCTCTGGATATCTTCTCTCTCTCTTTGGGGGCTCAGGCTCACCCTTTTCAAATGGTTTTTTGAAAAGTGTCTGCTATTTACTGAAATAATACACTGAGGCTTATAGGTACAAAGCAGTACATCGGGCTTATAAACTGGAGTTTCAAGGGATCATTGACCTTCCTCCTTCAGCACTTCTCCAATAATAGTAAGAGAGGGGAGGGGGGAAATCTGTTCTCTTAAAACAATTCCAAGTTGGAAAAGCCTTGTACTGGCCCCAGTTTGATCTAAGCCACATGGGACCCAAACAGCAGCAATTTCCTTCTGTGACACTCTGTGCCTCAAAATAGCACCCCGGAACCCCCACTGTGATATGATTGTGATTTGTTTTGTACAAAGTATGCCTTGTGAGGTATCATTTGAGAAGTCATGATCTGTTGAACATTACTACCCTGGTGAATCGGTTGTGTTCCCATTGCATCTGAAGCTGTGAAGTACTGCTATGTGCATGTTACATATGTTGTGAGGATGGGAAACGCCTACAGCCAGCCTTTGAGTGGCAACAAAGGAGCACCTTGTGAGACAGATTTACCTCAGGACCGGCCAGACATATACTGATGGCCCATTAAGGGGAATTCACTCTCCCAATGGCCACCCAGAGACTCCTCGGAGAGCACATACGGGATGGAGGAGACCTAACTCATGTGATACAGGAAAGATATTTCTGGCAGCTGGAGGAAAGCATAAAAGAGGGCCTGTGACATCACCACAGGGACTCTCTCTTCCCCCATCTCAACACCTGGAAGATAATGTGGCAGAGAAAGACTTTGAACTGGGGAGATTGGTCCCAGGCTGAAAGGGAATACAGCCTGTGTATTAAGAACTGCGAGCTGCCTATAACATCTATTAGGGTAAGAAAAGCTGTTTGATTCAAATCTTGCTTAGCTTGTTAAGAAATAAAAATAGAAACCCAGTCTAAATTTTAACTTTATGTAACCGACTTTGATCTCTCTGCCTGCTACTTATTATCACTTAAAATCGATCTTTCTGTAGTTAATAAACCTGTTTTATATTTTACCTAAAACAGTGTGTCTTTGGTTGAAGTGCTTGGGGAAACTCAGCTCAGGTTAACAAGGGCTGTTGCACAGCCACTACCCTTTGTCAGAGCGCTGAACTAATTCATGAGTTTGCACTGTCCAAGGAGCCTTGAGCAGTGTAAGATGGTATATTTCTGGGGTGCAAGGCTGAGGGTTGGGGTGACTGGCTGGTGCCTCTCTCTGTAGAATTCATGACTGGCTTAGAGAGCATTAATGCAATTTAGCTGGGAGTGGGGCTCCACATACTGATGGCTGAGTGATCACAGCGCCTGGAAGGGTTTGCCATTTGTCACTGGCACAGCTTTGTGAGAGACCGCCCAGGCTGGAGTGTTAAGGGGGCACAGCAGTCCCACAGTTCCAGGTTGTACCCCAGGGATCCCTTCCCACCTTCTCACCCATTCTACTTGGAGCAGACACAGGAAGTTAAAGCTTGACAGAATACATGGGGATTAGGAGCTTTCAACATTTGCCTGTTTTTAGAAGGTTCTTGGGGGGGGGTCAGTTGAGATAGCTAGCAGGAGACCCACACAATCACGAGTCAATCACTGGTATCATGGGCCACATAAAGTGGCAAAGAAGCAAACTCTTCCCAGGTCTTTAGAGTTGAACTGGACAGTCAGCTATTCAGCACCATGGATGGAGCACAAGGGAAGAAAGCAAAAATCCCACAAAAACCTAAAGGACTCGATATGATATGGTGAAGTAATAAAAGAAATAGAGACTAAAAATAAATAGCAAGTATATTGTTCTATTTTGGGAGCTCAGAATGTAACAAGCTGGTGCCTTGCCATCTAAATCAAGGCTCCCAGTCAGCTATCAAAAGCAAGTATCTATCTACCTACCTGTCTTTCTTCCTTTTCCCTGGATCATATGAAAGGCTTGTCACCTGCAGAAAATTATGAACTATATGAAAACTGGTCAGGCATTCCTTCAGATTCACCCTCTGACATGAAAGGGCAGTATATCAAAAACCAACCAAAGGAAATATTTCTGCATGCACAGCCTAGAGTTCACCTGCGGAACTCACGGCTGCAGAGCATTGATCCATCTGTGGATGGATTTGGAAAAAGAAAAGGGAAGCAATAAGGTCATCAGTTACAACATGCAGACTATAAGAAACATTATAAGGGCAATCACTCTTAAAAAGGTTGGCAGGTGATTACCTGTGAAGGTTGGGTGTGAACTCCCCATCTCCCTATACACACAAGGAGTATGATGCAAATTGGCCTGTTACATTATGAGGATTTCCCCTTCTTCCAAAACATAAGGTATGGGCCCCTAGCAAGGGCAGTATACTGGGCTGCATCGACTGATGGTGACAAGGAAGCAGGAGACTACTGCAAAACTCCTCTGATTTCCCATGCAGCTTTCTCCTGAAGCATACCTTGTTAGATTAGGCCTGAAGCATTGAGGAGCTGGAGTGGACATTGTGTTCCATGCTGCAGCAGTCAGAGGAGAAAGGACTTCAGTGATTTTCCTGAAGCATTCTCGCAGGGGTCTTGAGCAAACCTCATAACTTGGGGCGATCCATAAAGGCAGTACTGAGGTACATTGGCAGAGCAGTGTAGAAGCCCCAGGACAAGAACAACAAGTGGAGGTTGGAATTCAGCACTAGGCTGCATCAGCAGAGTTATGTGTGGGGAGCTCAGGACTGGTCTGGAATGAATAGCAGGGGGTGTTGAAATTCAGGACTGGGAGAGTTGTGAATACACAGTCATCAGCAAGATCAAAGTAGCAGTTGGCAGACACCTCTTAATGGCGAATCCCCATTGTAACCCCTCCGGGGAGAGGACCAGTGACCAGAGCGAATCCCATTTTCTTGGAAATTCCAACATTTTGAAAGTTTTCATTTCAAATCAGCATGAAAAGTCGAAATTCCAAAGTTTTCCATGCAATGGAAATTCTGAAACATTTCGATTAGGAAACATCAAAATGTTTCCTTTCAATAAGATCAAAAGGATATAATATAATATAATATAATATAATATAATATAATATAATATAATATAATATAATATAATTAAGGTTGCAATTAATTGCAGTTAACTCACGCAATTAAAGCTGCGATTAATCATGATTAATTTTTGAGTTAATCACATTGTTAAACAATAGAATGCCAATTGAAATTTATTAAATATTTTGGATGTTTTTCTACATTTTCAAATATATTGATTTCAATTACAACACAGAATACAAAGTGTACAGTATTCACTTTATATTACTTTTATTATAAATATTTGCACTGTAAAAATTATTAAACCTATGTTTTAGTCACAAGTATTTTTAGTAAAAGTCATGGACAGGTCACAGGCAGTAAACAAAAATTAATGGCCTGTGACCTGTCCATGACTTGTACTATATACCCCTAACTAAAATTGGGGCTGGGGGTGCTCTGGAGGGACAGTTGGGGGGTGCCAGGGGTGCTGTGGGGGGGGTGGCCCGGGACCCCTGCTGGTGCTGGGGGGGAGGCGGGCGGCAGTCCGCAGCCAGGGACCCCTGCTTGTGCTAGAGTGTGGAGGGTTGGCGGGACTGGCAGGCTCCCTACCAGGCTCTGCACAGCTCCCTGGAAGCAGCCAGCATATCCTTGAAGCTCCTAGTGGGATGGAAGGCCGGGGGAGCACCACATGCTGCCCCCGCCATGAGCTCTGGCTCCGCAGCTCCCATTGGCTGGGAACTGCAGCCAATAGGAGCTGTGGGGGCGGTGCCTCCAGGCAAGGGCAGTGCACAGATTCCCCTGGCCTCTTCACCTAGGAGCTGCAGGGACATGCCAGCCACTTCTGGGGAGCTCCCCCACCCCCTCCCGCACCTCAACCTGCACTGCCAGCAGCGGCTGGTGCGACTGGCCCAGGGACTGCCTGATCTACTCAGGCAGCCCCAGAGCCAGCTGCACCGGCCATTGCAGAAGTCACAGTGGTCACGGAAAGTCACTGAATCTGTGACTTTATCTCCTGCAAATTATAACCAAACTTGTTTGTCTGAACAAGAAGTAGGACTGGGTGGACTTGTGGGCTTTAACGTTTGACATCGTTTTATTTTTGAATGCAGTTATTTTTGTACATAATTCTACATTTGTAAGTTCAACTTTCATGATAAAGAGATTGCACTACAGTACTTGTATTAAGTGAATTGAAAAATACTATTTTTACAGTGCAAATATTTATAATAAAAAATAAATATAAAGTGAGCACTGTACACTTTGTATTCTGTGTTGTAATTGAAATCAATATATTTGAAAATGTGGAAAATATCCAAAACTATTTATATAAATAGTTTTCTATTATTGTTTAACAGCGCAATTAATCGCAATTAATTTTTTTTAATCACTTGACATCCCTAAATATAATATAAACAGCAGGAACTAAAGTGATAAAGTTGAAACATGGCATTTTTACCTTACCTTTGCAACTGGCCCCAGGCTCAATGCATATGAATGTTGCTGGCTGGCTGATCACCTCTCTTTTCCTTTGACTTGAGCTGGGCAGTCAGCTCACTCAGTCTCCAGAAGGCTGATTTACTTGTTGAATATCACAAGCGGGCACCTCTGGGAGCTTATGAGGCTGAGTGTTTCATGTTCCAAGGCCTGGCGATGGGCATTCCTTCCACAATGAGAAATCAGATAATCCACTAAACGGGGAAACAGCACTGCACCCTGGGATTCTGATTGATTTCTTCTCTCTGTCTTCTGAAGCTACGCACGGCCATGCCAGCATGTGGATTGCAATCAATAAAACAAGACTCTTCTATTAAAGCAAACATAAAAAAACATGCATTTTTGAGGTGTGGGGGCTGGCTTTTGATGTTCGGGAAAGTAAGGGAATGATAGCATTGGTAACAACCAGGCACAGAGCAGGCAGGGACTCTCTAGAAGTCTCCTCACACATCTCTGGCAATGCATCTGAATCCTGGCCCACAGCTCTCCCTTCTATTGGAGCCCTGGGAACCCTTGGCAGCTTTGCCAATGCCCCACAGCTCTGTTTTGCAGCAGTTTCTTGTATTCCAGTCCTGGAAACCACAGCTCTGCCAATGCACCTTGGACCGGAACTTCAGCCCCTCCTCTGCCCCCTCAAAAGCCTGTTCTGGTTTAGTCCTCCTACGCCTGTACATGGATCTATCAATGCATATCAGTCTTGGCTTGCAACTCCTCTCCTGTTGCAATCAGGGGAAACCACAGCTCTGTCAATGCACCTTAACAGCAACCTCCCTCTGCACCCTAGTCTAGCCCTGAGCCCAAAACACAGGTCTGGCAATGTGCCTCAAGTATGGCTTTTAGTAACCTTTGCTATGCTAAGCCCGCTATGCACAGCTCTGTCAGTGCACCTCAGCCCTCACCTGCAATATTAACTACCACTTTGGTCTTGATCTCTCACACAGCTGTGCCAATGCTCTTCCATCCTGACCTTGGGACCCTCCTTCCCCCTGATCCCAGAGCTGTTCTAGTCCTGGGCCCCTGAAAAGTAACTGTTGAGTTGGCTGAGTAGAATGGTGTTTTTATGATATGAACACACTTCTGCCGCAGTCTCATCTGACACTCCGGGAGCATAGGGTTTGCCACGTCAGATCAGATCACTGGTCTATTCAGACCAGTACTCTGTCTAAGGTTATAGCTAATACACACTACTTTATAGGAAGGCAAAATGACAGGACCACTACAACCTCATTTCCCTTAATTACCTGAACCAGATTTTAACTGAGGTATTCAGATACGGAAGATTGGTGGAGTAGCCCAATATTTGTCTTGACTAATCAAAGATAGAGATTCATAGATTAACAGATTACAAAACCAGAAGGAACCATTCTGACCATCTAGTCAGACCTCCTGTATAATGCAAACCCTGGAATTTCCTCCTGTGATACCTACATTATGGTCATACCTTCTGGTTGAGCGAGCACATATCTTTAGAGAAGAAAGAAAGGTTTAAAAAATAAAAGTCAAATAATTGGTTGTAGATAGAGAAAAAATAAAGGCACATCCAGAGCAGACAAACCAATGGTTAAGTGGTGTGTTTCTGAAGCCATTAAAAAGAAAAGGCTGAATGACAAAAAGCTGGGCTGTTTAACAAGCACGATTTGAAAGATTATTTTTTTCCATATAAAAGATTCATCTTCCTGAAAGAGTTTTTCCTTCCAGTTACCAAACAAATTGCTGGAGGAGGCATTCTGAAAAGTGACAGCTGAGGGAGAACAATTTGTCAGGATGAAATTGACATAAAATAATTATTTTAAAAACCAAAATTTTAGAGGAGAGGAAATTTTGTGGGAAAGGAAAAAAAAACCCATATCAGGACTCCTGAGGTCTAGTCTTGTCTCTGACCTGCTTTGTACAAGTCATTTTATTTCCCTCTGGCTCAGTTTCCTCATAAGAGTATGTGACTCAGGCAAAGGAGACTATAGGAAAGTCGGGATTTGAACACAGATGATCAGCACTCCACCCCAATGCATCAGCCACAAGACTACCTTAACTGCACTCTAGTAGTTACCTTACTTGTAGCAACAAGCTGTTTTTCAAACCCTGCTGGAAGCCTATTTTCTCCATGCAGAGGGATTGATAAAGTGGCCTCTCCTAAGTCCCTGCACACCCTACACAACTAAATAACTTTCTTCCCATTTGCAAAGCTTAAACTGGTTCTTCCTGATGGTGCTTGTCGGAATGCACCATAGTCTAAGAGGGACAAGGGCTGGACTGACCCCAGTTGTGTCTATTAAAGTCTGTAACTGGTTGATTTATTGCCAGTATTTATGTTGCTATGGAAGACAGAGTTAATACAGCCACCCATCCTTGCCAGAGATAATTAATTACAGAACTGATGTGATTCTTTCCTTCTAACCCTTAACTTCTATTGGTCCGATAGAAAATACACAAGAGGTTTTCTGTAAATCTGAGTGAAGACCCTTTTCTGTCAGTTACCATCCCTTCCAACAGAACTTGGGGACTCATTCAAAGATTCCACTTCTGGGGTTCTGTCTGCTGGATTCAGAGCACTATGTCTGCTCAGAGATATGACAGATACCTGAGCATTTATACAGAGAGAACCAAGGAGGCTGCTGAGGCAAAGCCCACTAGTTCATCAACAATTTTTTGTCACTTGAGACCTGGACTAAATTTTGATCTTTAGGTCACTATGAAAATTAGGTTTAGTGTTTCTCTTTTTATATTGCAGAAACCAGCTCAGCATTTCACATCATTGGCAGACTCCATTCAGGATATAGTAGGGGTGCTGCAGGGCAGGAGAGCTGGGTGAGAGAAAGACTGGAATATAAGAGTGTGCTGGGGGTGCATCCGTGGAACTAGGAGGGAAAAGGCTAGAATAGCAGGGGTACTTCAGGCCAGGATTGGGTACAGCAGAAGAGCTGAGGTGAAGTGACTTGCTCAAAGTAACACATCAAATCAGTAGCAGAGTTGGGAATGAAATTCAGGAGTCCATGTTCCCAGTCCTGTGCTCAGTCCCAGAACACCCTTTAGGGTTAGCTTATTCTCAGCAGTCATTCTCTATTAAGATTCAAGGAGCTCTGAACGCGAGGGTGCCAGCCCCTTCCCCTATCAGGCTGTTACTCCAACACCTGTGGTCTCTATTTTGCAAAAAGTTACATGGCTATTGGAAACACCATCTCTGGGTAGGAGTATTTCTGAGCACCTGAAAAAGATCAGATGATTTTCTGCTACAATGTCTGTCCCAAGCCTCTATGGGTTTCAGGGCACAGCAGGCAGGGGTAAGTCAGAGTAACTAGACTCACTTTATTGGTACGTCAAGCTTCTGCCTTCCCGCTCCTTGTAACTTCACCAACATGGAGATACAACAGAGCAGCCTCATACCTTGCAACAGCCTCTGATAGGGATCTTAATAATGCTATTTCTGCTAATCCTCACGAATTAGTAAATACAGCTTCATCCTATTTGGAGATATTCCACTACCCTGGGGCTTCTAATAAGCTGTTAGAAAGGCGAGGCAAAGGAGCTTGACTAACCATAGCTTTTGAATAGCAGCATCAGGTACTGTGTCTAATAAGCCCTCTCAGGTCTAAAGGGAGCCCCTGATCAATCCATATTAGGCGATTCCCCATGTAACTTCCCATTTACCTCCCCGGTAATCCCCTCCAGCAGTTAATCAGTGTTTCACATTCAAAGTCACTTAAGTTCCGATGGATTTTCCTAATGTTCTCAGCACATTAATATTTAATATCAGTTGCACTGCACCTTCCTGGAGTTTATGGAGCTGCAATTTTGCTCAGCAGATCTTTGGGTTCAAAGGAAGCTGATGAGTCCCTGGGGGTATCTTGGGGAAACTGAAACGTAAACTCAGTTGGCAGCCCTCAGCATTCTGGGGCCTCATAAGAATTTTTTCTTGGCATCCTGGTGGGGAAAAGGGACTTGCTTTACATGGGCAGCTCTTGGACCCCAGCACAGCCTGAGCAATTGTTCAACATGGATTTTTGCAGCAACTTCACTGCACCCTCTCCTCTTCCTCATCACGTAACCTCCCTCTGTTCCACGTTAGGGATGGAGAAAACCACTACCAGAAAAGGCTAGAACTCCAATGGACCTAGAGAGCATAGAAGGCGCAAGACTTCCTCTAGAGCTTTTGAATGGTTGTCTGTCTGTCTATCTGTCCAACAACTATTTAAGATTTCTCCACACTGCTCACCAACACAGTCTCTAAGCACTGGAAGTGTCATCTAAACTAAGACTCCGATCTCCTCCCAGACTTTCACACCCAAGGATGGGCCCACAAAGAGCTGAAGGACAGCGCTTATTACAGTAAATCCATTATCCCGAAGTAATGATAACTGGCATTAAATATGAATTGTGAGATAATTAAAGTTTTAATTTTTATGTCTCCCTCTCTTCTCCTCCTCCCCCCACTTTCGTTTTTAAATAAATATTTAAGCATTACCTTGTAAAATGTGTTAGAACTGCTAAAACCTGGAGGTTGGTTCACTCGCTGATCCTACCCACTGCAATACAGGAAAATTCTCATTTGCATCTTTTGCAAACCTTTGCCAGTGGAACGAAAAGAGGATTAGGGAAGATGAAGAGCTAGCGCATCAGTTACCTCCTTTTCCACATTGCTTCTGAAATCCTTAAAGGAACACGGCAAAGGCGTGAATCATCAGTTTTAATATTATGGATAGTTCATATATTTTCCCCCTCACAGTCTTGTTTATATTAACCCTTTTGGATCCAGACTGAAAATCTGTTGCTTTACCAAAATCTATCCATCTTTCTTTCTCCATATATACACACGCATATCTACCTATCTGTGTTTTTACCAAATTGCCGAAATTCCATGGTCGCTGAGCATCAGGGCATGCATACAGTAATCTATTATTGCAAGTATCTTCTAGTGCCCTGTGCTCTTCACATTAGTTTGTTCCTGCAGGGTTTCTCACAAGTGCGAGGGCTTCTGACACTGATTTCTATGCATGTAAAAAAAGAGCATAAAAACTTTCTCTTTGGACTAAAGAAATGCCCACAATCACACGGACATTGTGAGCAAGATGTTAGAATAGATGGAAAAGCTACAGTGTGCAGGTCACATTATCTCATCCTCATGGCTGCCTCTTTCAATTCCTGATGGAGCTCTTTGAAAGAACTGCCTAACCTCATTTGGTCTTCCTTGGAAAACAAAACATTGGTATTTCCCAGATGATTCTTTGGGCTTCTATAAAACAGATTCAATAAGTCATAAAAAATAGGGTTAGACCTCCCATAAAAATCTACAAGTTATTAACAAGCAGAACTCTAATCCCAGTTCAGTCATGTCAAGATACCAGACCAGGATTGGAAATCTGTTTCCTGCCCCCAGATATTAAACGTTAGGAGATCCAAGGTATTTTGTGTTGCGCCTCGTAGTGCTGAGTGTGCGGCCCTCAGCCAGCTCTTAAAGCTCTCTCAGAGGGAAAATCACACACACAGGGACCATACAGTACAGTACTCACACATGCATGCTCAGTCACCACACATCATTCACTCAGACCAAACAGCATTCACAACTGTGCATCCACCCTTGATACAGATAGACAGCACTCATCCACAGACAATCTATCTATCTGTCTTGGGGTTTTATACAACAGCCCCTCGCTCCTAATGTCCATATGACTATATACACCCACACGCATACACCTATGCCAAGGGTCAGCAGCCTTTCAGAAGTGGTGTGCCAAAGCAAAAAAAACCAAAAAACCTCCGAGAGCACAACTGCTGAAGCAAAAAAAAAAACCACCACCCAGAATGCCGCCCCTGGAATTGTGCCACCCCAAGCACGTGCTTGGTTTGCTGGGGCCTTGAGCCGGTCCTGGTGCCGAGTCTTCATTTATTCACTCTAATTTAAAGTTTTTCTAGAAGTCTATAATATACAACTAAACTATTGTTGTATGTAAAGTAAATACGGTTTTTAAAATGTTTAAGAAGCTCCATTTAAAATGAAATTAAAATGCAGAGCCCCCCGGACCGGTGGCCAGGACCTGGGCAGTGTGAGTGCCACTGAAAATCAGCTCACTTGCCATAGGTTGCCGACCTATGCATATACCCTCTATGCATACTTACACTCCCACTCACTGGCATTATAATACCAGGAGACACGGTACCAAATGACCCTCTGATTACTCCCATTCCCTTTGACCCACACCTCTTCCAACAGTTCCCTGCTGTTCAGTTAACTCAATCTGCCTGTTTTGTATTTCACTACCTCCTACGGTCTCTATTGAGCGGTGAATAGCTCTGTATACTCCCCTCCTCCTGTCCCTGAGCTCCTGCTCTGACAATGCAGACACCCACTGTCCCTTTCATGAGTGCTTGATGTCACACCAATCAGAGGGACAGGGTCAACATGAGCAGGAGTTTTAATCCTTTCAAATAGCTCATGAGAGGATTTTCTCACAGACAAGCACCAAACTCTCCCTTCCTCCCCCTCCCAGGCCAATTCCCCTTGATTACTGATCCCTTGTCTTCTGCTAATCCTCTTTCTATCCTTCCAACTACTAACTGCGGTGTCTTCAGAGAAAACTGCTCCCAGGGGACAACAAGGAGGATAACAAATGGGGGGAGGGAGAATACTGCTCCTCCACGGCTAACACGGGTCAGGTTCACTCCAGACTTGGCTGAAGCCCATTGAAATGTGAGGAAATTGAATACCTCACATAATTTTGGTGACAAGGGATCTTAAAGCACTTTGCAGTCAGCCTCCAGAGTCTGCTCTCAGCTACACCAATTAGGGTGACCAGACAACATGTGTGAAAAATCAGGACAAGGGATGGGGGGTAATACGTGCCTATATAAGTAAAAGACCCAAATATTAGGACTGTCCCTATGAAATCGGGACATCTCACCCTAACACCAGTGCAAATCTGGAGTAACTCCTCTGGATGGATGGATGTTATCCTGGCTTCTGGGAGGCTGAAGGAAAGCAGGCTATGTGATAGTCTGAGCTACCGTCTCCTAAGACTCTCATTTGACAGATACAAATGAGAAACCATTTTGTGGCATGTGACATCTGCATTTTGGTGCTCTCTAGCTAGGCTGTATTGTTGGGAAAGGGTGGAGTAGTGAGTAGGAAGAGACTGGGGCCATTACAATTGCCTGTTGAGGTCATTTGAGTGAACTGGCCCCAGGGAGCTAATGCTCAGTGCTTAGGATAATGGCTGAGGAGCACAGTTTCAAGGAAGGGATATGTCACAGGGACATGCCTCGTGGTCCTCACATATTTGGGGGAGGGAGGGGAGGAGCGCTAGGCAGCAATACTGACCTTCAAGCACAAAGTGTTTTGAGATCTGCCGGCAGGATGGGGACGGGAAGAGCATTAGAAGATCTAAATCATAACTACCTCAGTTCAAATAACCTCAGTAAGGCTTTGATTCAGCAAAGCATGTAAGCACTTGAGAGGTCCATTGAAGTCAATGGGGCTTTGCATTCATGGGGTGAAAGTTAAACATACTCTTTAGTGTTTTACTGGGCCTAAACGCTGCCTATACCTAGGTGTAACAGTGCGGGTTAAGGATGGAAGTGCAACTTTCTTTGCTATCTCCTTTGGTTGAGGAGACTTTCTAGGGAACCATTAACAATTATTTTCTTTTTAAAAAAAATTATTTTACATCGTGTCTGGAAGCTTATTAAACAAGCCACGAAGGTGAGCAGAGCACAGGAGGTGTAGAATAATATATCCTGGTGGGATATAGAGATTTCCATGCCCCCTCCGCCCCCGCTCCAATGCAAATACTTATTATTTTGACCTATCAAATTCTGCCCATAACGGAGGTATCGCAGCTACTCAGAGCCCAGCCTTGGTAATTGATCAAACTATCCATGGCAGCACATACTGTAATATATTGTTCTCCAGCTGCCAGTGCAACTCACACTAATTCTCAAACGGAAAATGGCCATCCTTTCCCTAAATGGAAAGCTCCACATATGAGTCTCTCTCTGCGGGGCACATCTGAGATACATTGAAATCAGGATGTGGTTCAATGTTTAACCCAAAAAGTACAGTCTCCATTTCATTGAACAAACTGCATAGGGGTGAAATCTGCTCCAGTGCACAGGAACAGCCCAAAGTTTTAGGCATGCACCACGTAAATCTTCAACACAGGGATTAAGCGGGATTGAAATGGTGCATAGGCCCTTCTGCGATCAGGTGACTGAGAAGGGGAAGAAATGTTTTCATTGCTGCTGTGGTTTGTCTGGAGACATTTACATTCTGAGGGGGTCACGTTTTATTTTTGCTTATTTAAAAAAAATCGCTATTATTTTTAATGCATGTTATTTCTTCCTTATGCTGATGAGTTTCCATTCATTTCCTCTGGGGTTTTTTTTACCAACGTGAAAGTGATGATATCAAACTAAAAATCAGCTGATGTGGTATAATCGACTGTCCTGGAGCAGCAAAGAAAACTTACTAAGAGTGAATAATCAGCCAGCCAAAACCTTTCAGTTCTATCTGCCCATCCATCAGATGGGAGAATCTCCATTAGCTGTTTCAAGTGTAGATACTATTTTATTTGCATCACAGTAGCTCTTACAGTTCCCAATTAAGATCAGGACCCCCTTGTGCTAGACACATGGTGAGAGACAGATCCTGCCCCAAAGAGCTTACAGTTTAAATAGACAAAGGGTGGGTGGAAAAGCAGAGGCGCAGAGAGAAGAATTGATCTGCCCAAGGTTACATAGCACATTAGAGGCAAAGCTAGCATTAGAACCTTCGGCTATCAAGCCACTGTCCTGCCCACTAGACCACGCTGCCTCTCCTATTATAGAGTGCCTATGCTATACGGTTGGGCAGTTCTGATTCCATGCAGGAAAGGACAATGGTAAACACACAGTATGCATGTGTGCATTCTGCAGTGGCTTAGTACTCTGGAAATCGGTGGCAATGGACCGATGTTGCACCATGTTAACAATGTACAGTGGGCTTGTATTGTCTCAAGAAAGCCAGGCTTTGCTGCACTGACACTGAGCACCAGGACTCTACTTCCTTTCCTTGTGAAAGGCAGCTGGGTTTTCACATTTCTCATTTCTGGGAGAAGGCTCCATAAACTCTGGGAAATCAGGCAATGCTGTTGGAAAAATCAGCTCCTGACCCTTTGGTTCTGGTCAGAAAATGGCAAAGCTGTATGCTGGGAGAAAAGAAGTAAAAAAGTGCTACAGCTAGTGGCAATGGGCCATTTCTGCTGACATCTCCCTTCTCAGCAGGTTTTCCTCTCAAAGAAATGTCATTTCAGATCATGCCACCACACACTAAAAAATTACTTCACTAGTAATTTTAGGGGGTTGGGATTAATGCAAATGATACACCAGTGTGATTACATAGTTTACAAGTAAACATAAAACATGCTGGCTTTGCCTTCTCTGCTTCAGTCTGTATTTTTATGATTTCCAAGAATACCTCCGCAGCCTTCCCCAAATAAGCATTGCATCAAATCAAAAGAGAAGCATCCTCACATTAGACTGTAGTTTTTCTGGTATAGACATAGACTCCAGTAAAGGGTTGGGGAAGTGCTGTAGGAATTTAAACCCCTTTGACCTCTAGTCACTTTGGTTGACATTGGGTATTCTATAGGCATTGAACATTCTAGGGGAAATCTCATGGTTCCCGGATGATAAGATGTTCATGGAACACAAAGGTGTCCCAAACACAACTACAAAAATATGTGTTTGCACATTCAGACCCATATTAATGGAATAAATTTGCTATATTTGACCAGCTCTACTGCAAACATGTTAAGGAAAGGTGTTCAGCTGCTGTGGTGATAGAATCATAGAAGATTAGGGTTGGAAGAGACATCAGGAGGTCATCTAGTCCAACCCCCAGCTCAAAGCAGAAGATAGCAATATAAACCCTAAGATAGATACAATTGATCTACCAGGCTGAATCTACCAGCTGAAACCCAAATTAGTGATCTAAAGCCACTAGAAACTCAATGCAAAATTGCCAAGTCAACACCAGCAGCCAAAATGCAAAGAACCAACCCAACTAAACTTAACCATCTAGACCCATCTACAGAAAAGGTGAGGACATCTTGGAATTTCAGTTGATACTATACTGCACACCCTTGGAACATCACAGCAAGAGCAGGGAAAGAACTCAGATACTCTGGCTCCAAATACATAGGCTCCTACCACTTGAGCTGAGACAGAAGTTCCATTTTGCTGTTAACTACATAGATCTACCCATCAGAAGTTCTGGTTCCAGCCAGTAGAAGGCAACAGAATGCCCACATGCACGCACATACGCACTGCAATTCATCCCACACCTTTCCTCCCAGAGGATCAGAAAACACATCTCATCCAACCCACCAAATTAAAACTACAGCTGCCAAACAAAACACACGTCAAGCCTACAGCAATGGAGCAATGCAACGGCTGGCTCTGCTAATTCCTGATGAAGAATGAATCCCAGGCGACAAACACCCCAATGATTCAAAGGAGGAACGATCAAGCTGAAATGCGTCTGTGCTCTTATTTTGAGCATTTCCATTTATCATAGGGGAATGAAAAAGGAAGCTCCCAAGTTGCCCATTAACTCCAGTGTATCTAATTATCCTCTGTGCATTGGAATGGGCTGACTTCCTTGTGCCAGCTCTCAGCGTTCAGCACGATCAAGGGCCCCAATTAGCTGTAATTAGAAAGGATTATAAAGCATCCGTCATATGCATTTTTACATGTACATATTAAAATCCCATTTCTTTATGTGCAGACCAAATATATATATTAACAATAATATTTCTATACAAAGAAAGAAGAAAGGAGGGAAAAAAGGGAAAGGTTCCATTTATTATTATTCATGTCTAGGTTTTACATCAGGGGGTTCTGTCTGCAGCTGATTATAGATGTCAAATTGAATTCTAACCGGAGAGAGAGAAATTAAAAAGGGAAATAAATAAATAAATAAAATGGCAGAGGCTGTAATCCCCTCTGAACAGCCTTGCTGGGATCTCTTGTGTAATGAATCCGTCTTGTGCTGCCATTACTGGGCTTTGTTTACCTAACAGTTTGACAATGCATATTTATGCAAATTGGAGCCTGGCTGCTTTTGCTGTTCATTAATTAGCATCTCATTCTGTACGTGTAAGCCAGGCTTCAAGAATTCGTCTAATTTGATCAACAGTTTGATTTTCTTTTTCCCTCCCCTCCAGGTCTTTAACAAGGTTCCTAGATTGAATGTAAACTGCCTTGTGCTACAAGGGATCTCCAGAGAGTTCCAGTTTTGGAAATAAGAAGAAAGGGAGTAGAAAACAGAAAGAAAGGAAAACAAGTTTAGGAATGAGTTAACAGAACCATGGTGCTTGCATGAGAGCATGGACAGATGGGAACAAGCAATGCATCACTGTTGAGAGCACTAACTAGCAGTGGTATATACTCAGCACCGGAGCTGGGGGTGAATACTGGATTTTTCAGTTTGATGGCAATTCCTAAAAAATCACACACAAAAAACGCATTGAGAAGAGAAAATGATTTTTTAAAATTTTTAGGTAAATCAAAAAGTAAAAAAATAATTTCATTCAACCCAAAAGAAAATATTTCATTTTGATTTTGAGCTTTTAAAAACATTTAAAAAAAAGAAAATTAAAGGAAATACAAAAGAAAAAATAGTTTCAAATCGAAAAATTGAAATGTTTCATTTTGAAAATGTCAGAATGAAACATTTTGGTTTTTTTGGAGGGTATTTTTTGTTTTGTTTTGTTTTCCCAAACAAATGGTGAAATTGACATGAATTCACAACATGCTTTGATGTCATTGCGTCTGCACTTTTTGCTGACAAAATTTT
Source organism: Malaclemys terrapin pileata (assembly GCF_027887155.1). Taxonomy (NCBI): domain Eukaryota; kingdom Metazoa; phylum Chordata; order Testudines; family Emydidae; genus Malaclemys; species Malaclemys terrapin. Next base: position 131,113,329 of record NC_071506.1, on the reverse strand, counting down.
CATAGAATATCAGGGTTGGAAGGGGACCTCAGGAGGTCATCTAGTCCAATCCCCTGCTCACAGCAGGACCAATCCACAGTTAGATTTTTGCCCCAAATCTCTAAATGGCCCCCTCAAGGACTGAACTCACAACCCTGGGTTTAGCAGGCCAATGCTCAAACCACTGAGCTATCCCCACCCCTTTTAACTTAATTAATTTTCACTTACAATATTTCACCCAGCTCTACTCAACACACCAGTCAGAATGGCTCATGGATGAGTGACTTTAAGCCCCCATAAACACCAACCAGAAGTGACCCATGCCTGCCAATAGTTGGGGGGGAGCAGAGTGAGGGCAGCTTGCTTCAGCAGTGTCACTGAGCATGCTCAGTCTGTGTGAGCATGCTCAGTACAAAACAAGCAGCAAATCGTGGGGGGTGGGGGGAGCTGCACACGTGACCCAACCGTTGTCCAGGTGTGAAAGCTAAAGCTAAGGCTGATTCTCCACTCCAGTTTTAGATTGGTGTAACTTCACTAAAATCAATTCCAACTTCTGCCACCCACCTCCTGTGGGATCTTGTGCAAGTCACCTGGGTCCAGATTTTCAAAAGAGCTCAGCAGGTTGGGTGCTGAGCTATTATGAAACGCTGGCCAGTAACATTGCAATAGGAGCTGCTGGGCGCTGAGCTTTTTGGAAAATCTGGCTCCACGTTCCTCTGTGCCTTTGTCTCTTTAGACTGCAAGCTCTCTGGGGCTGAGATTATCCCTCGCTACGTGGGTGCGCAGGGCCTACCACAATGGGACCCCAATCTCGGTAGGTGTTACCGTAATAATAGCAACACATTAACAGGAGAGGTGATTCTCTGATACAGAGGCTGCTGGACAAGAAAATTAAGTCTGTTTGACAGGTGTTTTTTTTTTAGAAGAGAGAGGTGCAATGCAATGCGGCTCCGGCTCTGCCATCCAATCGTGTCCCTCTTTGCCTAGGCCAGTAGAACTGAGGTCCTTCGTTTAATCTCCTTTGCATGGGGAGTGGGGAAAGAGAAGCAACAGTGACCCCTAGGCAGCAGTTTACCTCATTAAAAAGCAAGCTTTTGTCCCCATCTATTCCCAGCAGCCTTTTCATCTTTCCGCAGCCTGGTCATTATAGCCTCACACAGGACAATTAGCACAGCCGTTATGCTCACAAACGAGACACAGCAAATCGGCTTGCGGGCAGGATGGAGAGCCCATGAGCTACTGCCAGTTGCCAGACTGTCATTAATGCCTAAGCCCAATGGATGTTTGTTACTGCTGTCACTGCAAAGAGAATGCAATGGAAGAGTCAGTCGGATTCATAGAGTCATGAGTTTCAAGGCCAGAAGGGACCACTTAGATCTAGTCTGATCTCCTGTCTCACACAGGCCATAGAAATTCCCCCAAATAATTCAAAAAGCCTCTTTTATAGAAAAACATCCAATCTTGTTTTTAAAATGATCAGTAATACAGAATCCACCACAGCCCTTGGTAAATTGTTCCAATGGTTAATTACTCTCTCCATTAAAAATGTACGCCTTATTTCCAGTCTGAATTTGTCTAGCTTCAACTTCCAGCCACTGGATCACGTTAGACCTGTCTCTGCTAGATCGAAGAGCCTGTTATTAAATATTTGTTCCTCGTGTGGAAACTTGCAGACTGTGATCATGTCACCCTTTAACCTTCTCTTTGTTAAGTTAAATAGATTGAGCTCCTTGAGTCTCCCACAATAAGACAAGGTTTCTAATCCTTTAATCATTCTCATGGCTCTTCTCTGAACCCTCTCAGATTTATCCTTCTTGAATGATAGGCACCAGAACAGGACACAGTATTCCAACAGTGGTCGCACCAGTGCCAAATACAAAGGTAAAATAACCTCTCTGCTCCTACTCAAGATTACCCTATTTATGCATCCCAGGATCGCATTAGCTCTTTTGGCCACAGTATCACACTGCAAGCCCATGTTCAATTGACTGCAGAAGTTAGGGTGTGTCTCCCCTCCCACCCCCCAGAATCTGTTCCATCATGGTTTGATCCACTCCCCACGGGGTTAAACCCACAGAAGCAAGAACGCTCAGGCATCGAGCACTTGGCATTACTCAAGTCATTTTTCCTTACATCTGTTTTTTGCTGGTGTCAGCTCTCGTTAAAGCTCAGGACCCAAAGCACAGCCAGCCAGAGCACCTCAGTCCAGTCTCCCCTCTATTTCAGTCCTGAGCCTCTGCATATGCATAATTCTGCCAATGTCCCTTGAGCCTGACCTGCAGCCCTTCCTCCAATTCAACTCCCGAGTTCCCTGCATGCTACTTTGCTGATGCCCCTCAATCATGCTCTAAAGTCTTCACCCTGTTACTCCAGTTCTACCCAACACACAGCTCTGTCAGTGTTCCTCCATCCTGACCTGCAGCAACCTCTGATATTCCATTTGTGGGATCCCCACTCTCAGCTCTGCCAATTCATCTCAGTCTTGACTGAAATAATCCGAAATGTATTTCAGATGCACTGAAGTACTCCAGATGGAAGTACTTTAGAGTGAAGCACTCCTGAAGGGACTTCAGCAACTGAAGTGCTCCATAAGGGACTTTAGATGCATGGAAGTACTTTAGAAGGGATTCCCAGCAGCACAACACATTCCAGGAGATGCACTGAAGTAGTCCAGCATGAAGTACTCTGAAATGGCCTGCTCCAGCCAAACCCCAGTGGGCAATGTTCCATTTCAAACAGTCTCTTCCAAAGCTGCCAATCCACCTTCACAAGGTGAATGGCCCATTCCCTTCTGTACCTCACCATCTCCATACCCCCTAGCCCCTTTGGTAAGGTTTAAGACAGCAGTGTCACAGGTTCCGAGCAATCACTGCTTGCCCTGAGTGCAATGCTGCCGCTGTGTCTGATTCCTGGGCCCCAGTTAATTAAACTTCAAACAGCTTTGTGGAGAAGTTAGGTATTAGAACCATAGAATCAGAACCATGGGGTTAGAGGGGACCGCAAGGGTCATCTAGTCTAACCCCCTACCAAGAGGCAGGATTACTTTATCTGTGGTTCACTGAGGCACAGAGAACTTAATTGAGTTGCCCAAGGTCATGCAGTGAGTCTGTAGTAGATCTGGGAATGGCACCTAGAAGTCCTGACAGCTACGTCCTGCCATAACCATTAGACCCCACTCCTTCTGCATGAAAGCAGCTCCCGATTTGTATCTCTCACTTTTTCAGTGATATAAGATTTTCCCTATCAAGGTTTGTTGCTGTCATGCAAAATATACCCACTCAGCTGAAATCGAGGGGTTACCTTGTTCTGATAGTATCAGAGGGGTAGCTGTGTTAGTCTTAAAGGTGCCACAGGATTCTCTGTTGCTTTTTACAGATCCAGACTAACAGATGTATTGGAGCATAAGCTTTCGTGGGTAAATACTCACTTCGTCAGACGCATGACGAAGTGGGTATTGTTCTGATAGGGTGTCAAGGGTGAGTAGCTGCAGTTCCCTCTTGGGTTACCCTTGTGCTGCTTCATCTCTGAACCTTCAAGAAGCTCAAAAAAGCTACATCACATAACTCAGCCATTTGTCTGCGCTTGTCCTCCAGCTCCTTGTATCGACTGCCATCCAGAGCAAATGGGTTTTACAGCCAAGACATTGATGAATCAGGTCTGACGTGGTCACATTCCTGGGAATACATTGCTTCTCTCAGTGGATCTGACAAGTGCCAAACACAGTTCTGTTTGAAATCCAAGCAGAGAGGCTGCTAGTTGGGATGGGGATGGAGGGGTCGCAAAAGCCACTAACAGCCACTTTCCTCCCTCCCCAATGAAAGTTTGTCTATGTTGTCACAGCAGGAAGAAATAAATCTGTCAAGGCCAGAAAGAAAAGTCACTCCGTTTCAAGAGGCTTTTACAGATCAATAGACATTGCTGGTAGCTGGTTTATTGCACCATTGTGCTCTTTGCTCCTGTGTCCATGAAGAGTGATCAATGGGCCCAGGGTAACACAAGCCCATTATTTATAAGGAAACATCCTATTGTTCATAAAGGCCCCTGATGGGTGTCTCACTTAAACTTACAAAATAACGACTTCCCCATTCACCTGTAACTGCCCTTGCACATAAATAACTTCACAGTTAGTAGGAAAGTTTATGGAGCAAATGAAGAGAAGGTATAAGTTATTATGGTGGCCTAAATTTTAAACAGTGACTAGTGATTTAGGGTGTGTCCATTTTTCAGGAGGGTCATCCTGAGACACCTTGAAAGGGCCCGATTTTCAGACAGTAAGTGCTCAGCGTTTTCTGAAAACCAGGTTGCTGTAAAGTGTCTCCTACTGAAAATGACTAGCAGATCTCATCAAGAACCAGAATTTCCATTCCATAGGAAATTCCCATATTTCAGGGGGGGAAACCCGTTCGAAGTGAGAAAAAAAGCTGATACATCTAAACTTCCCATGAAATAAAAATTCCAAAATGTTTTGATTTAGGACCATTGAAATGTTTCATTTTGACTTTATTGTTTGGATTCACTTTGTTTCCACTTTTGTATTATATTAAAATGTTAAATATATGCAAATATAAATATAAAAACCTAAACTAAATGAATCGATAAAGTCAAAATGTCATGTTTCATCTCTTTCCCAGTGAAAATTTTTGACACATTCCTATGAGCTGTTCTGATTTTGACAAAACTGCATTTTATGTAGGAAAATTGTTCCATCGAAATTTTTTCAACAATCTCTAATCACTAGTCACTCTTAAATTCCCCTAAGCTCCATCACCACTCAAATTCCAACTTAGCTGGGACCCAGTGACAACACAGCTGCCACCTGACTTGGTTACAACATACATATGAGATACGGTTTAGATGCAACACTTAAAGTGGAACTCTGGACAGTCCAAGGCCCCATTCTCCAATGCCGTACACCTACTGCAGTCATTTACACCAGTGCAAAGTGGGTGTGAAACACCACCGTTCTGATCTGATAGAGGTTCAGAACAATGGAAAAATCAGGCCCCAAGACTTTAGCCCAGTAGCTGAGACATGGGTAGAGTTCATCTACATGTGCCTTTTTTAATTTTGGTGTAGCCAGAAGAAGGGGATGCACCTAGCTCATTAATATGGCCAGAGACTCCCCTCTCAATGTAGCTTCATGGGATATACATGCCAGGAACATGCTGATGCAGCTTTTTGTTAAGCTCCTTGGTATCAATCCATTCACTGTCTGAGTGCCATCCAACCCCAGGAACTGAACCCAGGAACCTTCAGAACCAAACAAGCAAGGGCTTCTACTGCTTGAGCTAAAAGGCCACACTAGCTTACTCAGGACCTCTATGGCTCAGACACAGAAGGAGACACTTAACGTGCACTACCTAATGGGTTACACATGCTTTAACTGAGCCTTGAGCTTTCCCTAGGGTGAAATTCACCCCGTGTAGAGAGGCAGCCCAAAGTCTATGCACTACTTAAACCCTATCTTAAGCCCCTCTGCACTAGGACAAATTTTACCCTCAGAGACGAGAAGAGCAACGACAATCCTGCCCTTGCGCTCTCAGTTTCATTTCCCTTCGCTCTGATATTTTTATCCTTTCCCTGATTCCTTAAAGGGCCATTTCTTTTGCTCAATTTACACATTTGTTTACAAATACATAGGGACTGCAAGGGGAAAAATAACAACAGATTTCCACCACTGGCCTCTTCCTGTGCTTCCTCTGCAATTTCTGCATGCACACACACACACACACACACACACACACACACACAAAATGGGCCTAAAACACTGCAATTTTCCAAGCATTTTCATCCAAATTGTCAGCAATTTCCCAGTGGCCCTGGCACCAAATTGCAAGTGAATGCTCTGTAATACTTTGCTACAGCACAGGCATTGTGGTCACAATAAAGGAAGGTGGGGGGAAAAGAGAGCCGAGATGTTAAAACAAGGCTTGGGCAAAGCTTATATGCACTCCCTTTGGAAGCTGGCAGTTTGGTAAATCTTGTCCCCATCTTCAAGTCCCTGGACGTGCATGGTGAGAAGGTGGGTGAGATGTTGTGATACGCTTCTAAGAGCAGAGGCAGATTAGGCATTTGTGGGGCCCTGGGCCAGCACAAGTGGGGGCCCCTACCCACCCCTTCCACCTGCAGTCTGTCCCCCCGCCTCCCTCTCCGCCCTCTCCGGTGCTCCTGCCAAGGAGCGGGGTCAGGGCACGGGGGTTCCCAAGGAGAGCAGAGGGGTCAAAAAAAAAAAAAAAGATTTAACTTGTTTCAATACTGAGCTTGGTAAATTTCTGGAGGGGATGGTATGATGAGGTTGCTTGCAATGGCATCAAGTATCAGAGGGGTAGTGTGTTAGTCTATATCCACAAAAACAACAAGGAGTCCCTTTCTTCAGATGCAGTTTTTTACCCTCGAAAGCTTATGCCCAAATAAATCTGTTAGTCTTTAAGATGCCACCAGACTCCTCGTTGTTTTTTTGCAATGGCATATGGCCCATCCATGATGGCTATTAGCAAATATCTCCAACTGCTGGAGATGAGACATTACATGGGGAGGGCTCTGAATTACTACAGAGAATTCTTTCCCAGGTGTCTGGAGGGTGGGTCTTGCCCACATGCACAGGGTCTAACTGATCGCCAGATTTGGTGACAGGAAGGAATTTTCCCCAGGTCCGATTGGCAGAGATCCTGGGTTTTGTTTTGCCTTCTTCTGAAGTAAACGGTGGATTCTCTGTAACTTGAAGTCTTTAAATCAAGATTTGAGGACTTCAGTAACTTGGCCACAGGAGTGGGTGGGCGAGGTTCTGTGCCCTGCAAAGTGCAGAAGGTCAGACTAGATGATCATGATGGTCCCTTCTGGCTCTAAGTCTATGAATCTATGATACTGATATAGCTACTTCTAGCTTTCAACATGAAGAATTTTTCTCCAACAGTAATATTGTCCAGAGTGCCAAAGTGGTTTAGAGTCAATGGAACTTATGCTTCTAACTCACTTGGGCCCTTTGAAAATGCATAGTGTCTGAGCGAGATTATTGTGAAGCACTGAATATGTGCAGTTTACATTCACTGAGCGAAAGAACAGCTGGGATGGGGGGTAAGCACTCATTTGACTTTTCACTGTAATCACACTCAACTCGGGCTCTCTGCACAGACATTCGTATTAGAGATTGCAAAGGTTTGGGGTTGGGGAGCATCTTTGATTTTATTCTTTGCTGGCTCACACCTCAGTAATATTGAGATGTTATAACCCTGGACTGAGCAGATCTGGGCTCAATTCCTGGCTCTGCCACAGAATCACTGTGTGACTTAAGTAAGTCACTTGATTTCTCTGTAAAATGTGATGATACTACTTCCTTTTTGCCCATTCTTTATCTGTCTTGTCTATTGAGATGGTAAACTCCTTGGGCCAGGCAGTGTCTCTCAGGATATACAGTGCCTAGCATGATGGGGTCCCAGGCATAACCTGAATATACTATTTCCTCTGTTCTCCATATCTTGTATCCGTCTGTTGTCGCTCATCTTTAACTTACATTATAAGCAATTGGGGGCAGGATCCATCTGTTCAGCATCTGTATGGTGCCTAACAGAATGGGGCTATGGCTTCGAGGTGCTACTATACTGCAAATGCAATAAAAATAAATGAATATAATTATTAATAACCATCATCATCAGTATGGAGAAATGGTTCTGATTAGCCAATTAATTCACCAGCAAATAGAAAAGTCAATGAGTGCCAAATATGGTGGCTAGTTCTTGAGCCAATAAAGTTCATTACAATTCATAATGAATCTGATAATTAAACACATAAATATAAGTTACCACAGGTGTTAAATCTAATTATCAGGCCTATGAAAATCAATTTTTGTGCATATGCATAACAATTTATGGGTGCAGTTAATTAGAAATGTCCAGATCAATATTTGAATAATTCTCAGCTAGTGGCATCCTCAGCTGAGGAACAGGTCTAGCCACTGTGAATCAGCTCCATTTTAGAAATTAATGCCTCCTAACAGAGTTTATCCTGGTAAATTAAGACTGCTCCAATAAATCTGCCCAATAAATGGCAGACCTGCGTGCCTGCATATTCCCTTTAAAGAGATCAATAATACCATGTGACAACTGGGTCATAGGTCAAACCCCAAGCCTTATTTCAATTCTGAAGAAAACTACCTATTGGATCCCAAATACTCAGGGGGAATTCAAAGCTGACACCCCAATGCTTGAATTATAGATAAAAAGGAGACAGATGGGGAACTATCCAAAAGTATTAGTATTACTAGGGGGTAGCTAGGACTGGATGACAGGGAGTGGCCCACTCAAATTACCCTGTTCTGTTCATTCCCTCTGAAGCACCTGGCATTGGCCAGTGTTGGCAGACAGGATACTGGGCTAGATGGACCATTGGTCTGACCCAGTATGGCCGTTCTTATGTTCTTCATAGCTTATGTCATCTGAGCATATTGCACACACCAGTGGCTCCCACAAGCTCCCCATGTGCCACCGTCCCCTTCCCCTCTATTTCAGGGACTCCCTGCACCTCTCTTCAATCCCCCGCCCCCGTTCTCCACTCCTCCCGTACGAGGGTCCTTCTTTCTCTCCCCCACTACCAGTGGCTCTGTGTGCACCCCACATGCCCTCCATTCCCCTCCATGGCAGGCACTCTGTGTGCCCCCTCTTTCCCCATACCTACCCCCCCCAATCTCCTACTGGGGCTTTGGGTATATATTAAATTATTAATATTACAGCAGCACTTAGATGCCTCAGCTAGGTTAGAGCCCCATTGTACTTGGTGTCTAAAGATACACGGAGCCAGATTTTCATAAGCACCCACCACTTTTGGGTGCACTCTGAGCACTGGGGCCTTTTTAAATTCTAGCCCCCTAGTGTCTCTGGGTTTGGAAAACTGGGTCCATATTTAGGTGCCTGAATGGGAGCTAAATGCTCTTGAAAAATCTGATCTCAATTGAGGGTCATATTCTCGGCTGGGGTAATTCCATTGCTGCAGTAGAGCTATGCTAATTTACTCCAGCTGAGCATCAGGCCTAACGCTAATAAAGAAGTCAATGGCATTGACTTCAACAGAGCTACTTTGCTGCCAGCAAGGACCTGAGCCAGATTTAAAAGACAGTCACTGCTCCATAAAAAACCCTGTACACTCTTAGTTTAAGACAAGATATAATGAGTGGTTGAAGCAAACAAATGGAGTCTAGGTGAGGAGGTTAGGGAGAGAGGACAGGGTAAGAACGGCTAATGTTGCGCACTCACTGTGTCCACACACCATGTGCATCTAGGTCCTTCTGTCGGTATGAAATTCTTTTTAAGAGGCAGTTAAAGGAGAGAATAAAGGGGAAAAAATGAAGGTTTCTTTTTGCGTGGCAGCCACACAGCATGTCTCATTTTAAAGTGATATTAACAAAGTCGCCACCTTTTCACTCACCGTCACCCTGGCAAACTCTCTTCTTTATTTTTTGCCTGGGTTGAAGGGAGATAAAACAGACGTAATATTGCATGGAACTAAAACATATATCCGAAATCATCTCCTCTCAGTAGGGTTTCTTGGCATGCAGCATCTGAGAGAGAGAGAGATGCTTGCACAGGAAACCTGGTTGAAATCTTTCAGTGCACATGAGTGACTTGATTGCTGGATTTCTCCAGTGTATCTCTGGCATAGAGAGACACTGCAAAGAGGAAATTATCCAGTCTTGGTGAAATCATTATGGGTAAACTTCCACCGTCGGTTGCACCCGAGTAAATCCAAAGTGACTCCATTGCAGTCAATGGTCCAAATTCTGCTTTCGCTTACTCCAGAATAAAGCAGTTTTAATTTTATTGAAGTCAAAGGAGCTACTCTGGTTTACAACATTGAGAACAGAATTTGGCCCACAGTATTTCCCTGTGTTTTCAGTTTACTGCAAGGGGAGATCTAATTTGTATAATCCGTCTGATTCTGATCAACAAGAACTCAGGACTAGGTCCTAGGATGCTGATGGTGGATGGGTCAGAGACCCAGTCCTGCTGTGACTCATGTCCAAGCCCTATCGTTCTGCAGTGTGGACACAGCTCAAGCCACAGACCAGAGTCAGAAGGTCTGTGTAGTGTTGTACGAATGCAGTTGCATGGCTGAGAGACCTGGGTCAAGCAATGTAATGTGGATGCTCGAGTACCGGTTTGGAACTGCAGGGTATGTCCACACTGCAAGAAAACACTGGCAGCTTGCCTGGTCAGCTGACTCAGGCTCATGGGTCTCCGGTTACGAGGCTATTCAATTGCAGTCTGGGACCCTCCCCCATCACAGGGTCCAGCTTAGTCTGAATGTCTACACTGCAGTTGTATAGCCCTGCAGCCTGAGTCAACTGACATGGGCCAGCCACAGGTGTTTCATTGCAGTTTAGCCATGTCCACAAGCCTGGGTCTTACAGCCCTGAGTTTACAATGTACTGTAGACATAGCCTGTTAGGCACACTAATAAACCAACGAACCTTTGGTTACTTTGAGAAGTACCTTACACCAAGCAGAAGTATGCAGAATCACGACCTTAACAAATTGATAGAAACAAATCTTTCCTGAATCCCCACTACTGGCTTTCAAACAACCCCCCAATCTCTCCAAGCTCATCATCAGAAGCAAGCTCCCCAAAGACCAGGGCACACCAACTCAAAGTGGCAACAGATCCTGCCAGAACAGATGTAAAACCTGCAGACATATCTTCACTGCTACAATGATCAACACCCCCCACAATACACCTTTCCAGATCCCTGGGTCTACACATGCCTATCACATGTGGTGTACCTCATCCAGTGCAGTAATTGCCCCCAAAATAATTATGTGGGTGAAACCAGACAAGTGCTACACTCTCAAATTAACTCATACAGGAAAACGATCAAAGACAAAAAAAAATAAATCCTATCACCAGTGGGTGAACACTTTTCACAAAGCAATCACTCTATAGCTGACCTCTCAGTCCCCATCCTCCAAGGAAACCTGCATAACAATTTCAAAAGATAAGCCTGGGAGCTTAAATTCATTACTCTGCTAGACACTAAAAATCATGGACTGAACAGAGACACTGGATTTATGGCTTATTACAACAATCTGTAACCGGATAACCCTCTCTTTTTGTCATATGACCGCAGAGGTGTTAACGGGCCACTCTCCCTTGAACCATCTCCTACAATATGTGCTAACTACTTATGATAAATAATCTGTTACACCTTGCATTTTGCAGTTTGTTAGGAGTACCTTTCCCAGACCTGAAGAAGAGCTCTGTTTGACACCACCAGAAGCTGGTCCAATAAAAGAGATCACGTCAACCACCTTGTCAATCTATTTAGGGATCATTCCATACACAGCTGAATTGCAGCCACATCTGGGTTGGAACAGACACTCTTTAACAGTACACAATAATACTTCACAACATATTGGGACAGGGATTGAAAGATACCATATTCAATGAAATTACAGGGGGGAATTTAGAGATGCCAAAAAACTCCTGGCCAAACATATGACCAGTATATTTTGGATTACATTCTCATCAATGCAGGAAGTTTCATGGTATCTGGAAAGATCACATATGGTTAGGATTCTCGCTTTTCTTTTCACCTGAAAGACAGCATGATGGAACCCCTAAACTACATGTCCAAACATTCTATCCTTGTTTCTATTGTTGGGGCCCCAGTGAAAATCAGGGCCCTCAGCACTAGGTGCTGGACATCCGCTTAGCAAGAGACAGTCCCTGTCTCAAAGAGCTTATAGTCTAAACAGAGAAGACAGACAAAGAGTGGGAGGGGAAACTAAGACACAGAGAAGTGAAGTGACTTACCCAAAATCACACAGTGAGCCAGAGGCTGAGCCGAGGGTAGAAACCCATGTCTGCTGAGTCCCAGTCTGGTGGCCAGTCTACTTGATCACACTGCTTCTTAGTACAGTGCCCTCTTCTGGTTCACCAGCACAACTTCAGTGAACCTCAGAGGTTCCTTATTTGAGTATTGACCCAGCCCAACCTGGTCCAGCTTATGAAATCTGTAACGATCACAGCACAAGACGAACTGGCTACATGTGCAAAAATATTTTTAGCTCCTATTACAGAGTTGTTATTGTTCATCCTTTAGAACACTTCTTTTCCCCGTTAATTGATACATGTGGGCTGGAGGGCTCCTTTAAAATGATTCAGTTCTGGTGATGCTCATTAAATGAGAAAGAAGGGATGGTGGAGCTGAGATGTGGGTAATTAAATGAGCCCCATGTAAAGGGGTGGCTTTTTTCATTGGAGGCCTTCTTGACCTGCTAAATTAAAAGACCAGTTTAGAGTGATAAACAGGTTGGAGTGAGTCAATTGAGTAAAGGAATTGGGAGACTGGTGTAAGCCAGGACTGCTCAAAGTCTGAAAGAGAGAGCTGCTGTGTCTTGGTACAATTACAGACATGAGCAGCAGGTAATTCATAAGAAAACCAGGCAGGAATCAGGTGGCCTGAATCAACACCCACTGAGGTCTTTCCATAGTCGTCGGTGTGGGATAAGAAGCCCGAAGCAAATGGACAGGGCCCCTCTTAAAACCATTCATGTAAGGCCCAGAAAAACTTCCTAGAAGCCAAGGAACGAAGCTTAGTGAAGATGGGAAATTATGACTTTTTTTGGAGGGGCGAGGAGAGATATCACAAAAAACAGTTCTAGGATTGTGATGAAAGAATGCACATTTTTATGTATGGACCAAATTCAACCTTGGTACAATTCCACTGACTTCAGTGAATGCAGACAAATTTGATGCAATGCGTCTGTGTCTTAGGTCACCCTTTATCTGAAAGGTACATTTATAAATTGTTTATTAAGGGCTAATCCATGTTTAATAGATGTTCTAAGCATGTTGCAGTGGTGAGTAGTATACTTTATGGATGGTTATGTGCACATCCGTAAGTGTTATAGAAGTTATAAGCAATCTATTGACCTACTGGATTCTCTAATAATCAATTCACTATTTATTAAAATTTCTATTAGTCTATTAACCCCTTATAAGCTATTTATCATTATACCCTTAATAAAGTATGACTGTATCTTAATAGAAGAATCACTTATTTATGGAGCAGACCCAAAGCTTACTGAAGCCAATGAGACTTTCTACAGACTTCAGTGGTCATGGGATCACGTCCTACACATCTTTTCAGTTTTTCTATATGGCAGCTTTTCCCTGTCTCTATCTATTGCTGTCTGTCCCTCCCCTTCCCAATATAACACCACCTCTCAATCTAGTCTGACACATCTGTTTTCTAGGGACAATTTAAACTGTGAATGATTCCCTGATGACTTACTTTCTTCCTCCCCCTCTTATTCTGCAGGGGTTGTTTGATGGATCATAAATAGCATGTTTGGAAATAATTGCATGTTAGGGGATGTTTTCTTGCCAAGTGAGCATTGCTCATTTCCTCCCTGGCAAATTTGCTCTCTGCACATCATCTACAAAGGTTCCCAGGATGGGAATAAAGGGCCATCCAGGACACATGCATGGAGTGGATAATGAGGCTCATTGGGCAATGTAGTTCAATTTATATGTAGCCATCAAGTGGCCATCAAGGAGCAAAGTGGCTGTCGCTCAATATCAGGCAGGAAAGATCAAACAGTCTTATTTGAACACAACGGACCCACCTCTGTTCTCAGTCACATCCGTATAAACCAGATGTCAATGAAGTTACTCTGGATGTGCAGTGCAGGAGCGGAGATCAGAATTTGATACAAGAGTAGTTACAGTGCAATCGGGCTCCCTCTTCTGGGTGGAAAATTGTGCTGCCAGTCTGGGAAATGATGATTCAATCTGGTTCTTCTTTCATCTAATCTGATTTGCTAGTTTGTGTGGGATGTTTAATTAGGCAACTGCTGAAGCCTAGAAGAAGTCAAGTGACTCATTCAAGGACTCAAGGTTACATATGAGTCAGGAGCAGAGCCAGGAATAGACCTCCAGATGCCTGACTCCCAGTCCCCACTGCTCTAAACATTAGACCATACTCCCAGCTGTGGGAGTAGAACCACGGAGTCGTAACTCCCAGTTCCTTGCGCTAATCACTGGACTAGACTCTCTCCTAAAGATGGGATAGGAACTCAGGGGTCTAAATGGCCAGGCCTTTGCTCTACGCACTAATCTATTCCTCCTTCTTTTATAGTTCAGACAAGCCAATTGCATTCACCAATTAAACATAGCATGTGATTCCAGATGTGACTGGGAAATCTGCTTCTGCCACGCTAGTGAACATATCTAACACTTCCTGCTGATTTCAATAGATCATCAATTCCACTCAACAGCCTAGGAGTGTTTCTATTTAGCTGTAAATTTATACCTATTAGATTTTATATTGCAAGTGCAAATAAATTCTATGTATTACCCAATATCCACGTGATTTAGTTCTTTAGCAATGAACAGGTATGTTTTAAAGTGATACCTGCTGTGCAAGGCAAGAAATTATGAACAGGTCTGTGGCTTTTCTCTCCCTCTTTTTCTTTCTATTTTTTTTTTTTAAACAGGCCATCCAGCTAATATTAGAAATAAATAATAAATAGCCCCTTTGACACAGCCATCATGTAACTCATTACAGCCTCTGCAGTATGTGAATGATGTGGCTAAGGTTCATATAACTATGAGGATATTTATGGCAGTCCATACTGTTTCATAGGAAAATATAGATTTGTTAACAACAGAGTGACCATACAGCCATTAAATCAGAGCGATCTATCATAAATTCCTGTCATTAAGGAAAGAATTGGTTTGCTTTTTTTTAAAATTGTAAATTTATTTATTTGTGCATGTGGGGAGGGGAGAGAATGGGAGTGTACACTCTAGAAAACAGTGATTCTGTGCCTGATTTTTAATCTACGAAATCCGAAGAGAGATCTCCGTGGTAGCTAAGCAGCCAGGTGGAGCCTGATTTTTTTTTTTTTAAATGTATTTACAGTGGGGCAAATAAGGAGTGACTCCACTGGGGTCAGTGGAGTTACATGAGAGTAAGTGAAACTAGAATTTCAATCATTAGCTTATTAAGTTGATCTTTGGATCGTTTGAAAAGATGCTGGGCCATATTCTCCTCTCAGTTACATGGGTGTAAATGCAGCCCAAAATCATTGAAGCCAGTGGCGTTACTCTGGATTTATGCTGTCCTAACAGAGAGAAGAACCTGCCCCTCTGCTTTTGTGGTGGAAGGAGGCACTGGGGGGTTGTCTAACAGCATATCTGAACTGCTAAAATAAGGTTTTCAGCTCATTATTCTGGTGTTAAGGCCTCAGAAAAAAAGTGTAGGCAGCAAGGTATTTTCTGAAGATATATGCCTTTCTTCTTTTATTGATTACTTTCTTTTCATTTCTCCCTTACTTGAAATGAGAAAAATGAGTCCTCACCACAGGCGCTAAACTTTACACTCCAACACTATCATCCCCCTTATCTAATGCCAAGCAAGCACACGCAGCGGAGAGCACCCTGGGTAATGCTACGACAGATTATGTCATAAAACTTGGGAGATAAGCCAAGGGACCAATCGGGAGGGAGCTGTGAAATTTACCTGCCTCCCCTCACTCCTTTTAAGAGTGAGACTTTCAATCAGTTTGTGCTGTAAATTTTTTTCTTTAAAATTTGATAACAAGTGCAATATTTTCCTTTGGAGATTGGGTTCCAATAAGACTGGGTGGGGGGAATAGTGGGGGAACTCTCACCAGCCTTTAGAAGAGTAATAAAATGTCATGATTGATCCCAGTCCACAGAACTGCTTTGTATTACTATATTTCTTGGCTGGCCCGCATAATCCAGCCAAGAGATCATAAATTTTCTCCAGCAGATAGCACAGTCTTCTTATTGATCTCTATTTGTTGTTCTTCTCAAATATAATTGTTCTCCTTGATTAAGGCTTTTTGTTCCTAAGTATGCCAGGAGAGGAGAGTAATTGGAATGCAAACCACTGCACAGTCTCCTGCACGACATGCTGGGTTTTTGTCCATTGTCCAAAGCCACTAACACAATCAGGTTTTCTGGTCCCCAAGGAAACATATTTTTGGGGGACAGTGTGGGAGGGGAGGGAAAGTTCTTCGTGGGAGGACAGATAAAGGACATGGAGTTGGACGCAGAACTCTGGTATTTACATCTCTCAAATTCTGTATCAGAAATAACCACACTGCAGTGACGGGGAAGTCACAGAGCTCTTGTCTTAGGCTTCAACGAGAGTGGAATATTTTGATGCCCTCTGAGGCAAACATGGGCTCAAGCCTGCAAAACATCTCTGATGCAGGTACTTCCATTCATTTCAATGGGAACGTAAGATGCCCTCGTGTGATGAAGGCTTGCAGAATTGGGCTCTATCTGTATGTATAATTCATATGATTATCATCATTCATTGTTTGCCTTGCAGTAACACCTATAGCCCTCTGTCAGGATCAGGACCGTCCTGTGCTAGGTGCTATACAAACAGGTAATAATATGGATTTGTACAAGGGGAGGCATGGATTCTGTTCTTGGCACTGCACTCGTCAGCTGGGTGACCTTGGACAAGTCACTTCCTCAGTTTCCCCATCTGTAAAATGGGAATGATGATACTGACATCCTCTGTAAAGCACATATGGGAGCTAGGTATTATTAAAGACACAGTCCCTGCTACCATCATGTGGGTTAATAATAGTTAAAGGCATGAACAACTCTGCTATGTATAAAAACTACTAGAGCGCTGGTCTAATATCCTTCCAGAACACTACATGGAGCCAGCTAGTACATAGGGGTAGTAGCATGGTCTAATAGAGCAAGCACTGTCCTAGCAGTCAGGAGACCTCGGATTTAATCCTGGCTCTGTTTCAGAGCCTTGGGTAAGTCATTATTAATCCCCCACACCTGTTTTTCTCGGTCTTTATTTAGATTGTAAGCTCAGCAAGGCAGCATCTCTCACTACATGTATGTACAGCACCTGGCACACCTCCAGGCATTACCATCATACCAATAAAAATACTGATCCTGTACAAGTGTAAGGTGGCTGTGGATAATAGTATTATTTTATGAGGGAAATACTGTTGTGAGTGGAATATCTAGCAATACATTTTGGGTTAGAAGGCCATTGGAATCCAGCAATGACAACCGCAGTGCACGGTATTTTAGGGCATTGACCAGATGAGAAGAGAGCAGGAGTTGCCCTGTGCCAGGGCTGTTTTCTGCTGCAAATGGGTGTGGGAGAAAGGAGGGTGCATGGGTTTGGTTTCACATGGTGAAGAAGTTGCAGCTGGGCTCTCCTGGGCCTTTGTAAGAAATGCATGCTGTGCACACTAGCCAATCCGCTGCTCAGTTCAGCGCTTCACGTCCTGGTGAACTGATCACGTGGTTTCTATTTTACAAATGAGGAGACTGAGATGCTAAGAGGAAAGTCACTTGTCTGACATCACACAGGGAACTAGTAGGAGAGCCAGGAATGGGACTCAAAGCCCAGATTTATAGTCCCTTGCTCAAGCCACTAGACTAGAGACCTTCCCAGAGCTAGAAATACATCCCCAGAGGCCCAACTCCCAGACCCCTGTTCTAGCCACTAGACCACACTGCTTCTCATTGCTTGAATGCAAAAATTTCTGGGCTCTGTTCAAGTGCCCTGCTTTAACTACCTACAGGCACATATCAGAGCTATACTAGAATCCAGGAGTCCTGACTTCCATTCTACCCTACTTTAACCCATTAGACCCCATTCCCCGCCCAGTGCAGAAATTAGAACCCAGGAGTCCTGTCCCCTAGCACCCTATTCTAACCCACTGATCCAAATGCAAACAGGGAGGGAGTAGGGAAATTAGGGTTTTTTTAGCTCTCTCCTTCTATGAACATTATTAATTTGACTACTCTTTTCTGGTGCAATGATTTGCGGGTCCTAGAGATAGTAGTCATTGATGAGAAGCCTATTCCCAGTAGCCATACCTGTCCAGATGTGTGCCTATCTCTATTCCTGATCAAGCCAGCTCGGGCAGAGATATTGGTGTGAGACGCTGACACTATTATATTGGGACAGCTGCCTACAGCTACACTCTAACCATCTCAACCAATCAAGCACTTAAGGTTCTCTGTTCTTCAGAAACAGTGCTCCTCCACGCTGCCCATGGACCTTTTGAGTTTTATCTCCCTACATCTCATAAATCATCTGTTAAATACCTTCCAACTCATGTAAATGTCTGTTCTCGACTGGGCTGCTCAGGGCCCAAATCAGTTTTGCAGTGCATGAGTCTAGCCCTGTCTGTGTAGTCGGTGTCAAGCCCACACACTTATCATATGTACCTATTAGCAATTAATTAATGATAACTGAGATTTATAAAGGTGCCACAAGTACTCCTGTTCTTCTTTTTGCGGATACAGACTAACACGGCTGTTACTCTGAAACCTGAGATTTATAAAGCACCTTCCCTCCTTTTGCAAACAGCTACGCAAGCTGCCTCCAGGCAGTCACTGCACCTACCACTGCAAAGCAGCCATCTCTGGGGCAGCATGCAGCAACCACCTAGCCAAGTGGAGGGACTCTGCACCATCTTGCACTGTCCTCTGAAGCAGCTGGTACTGGCCACTGCCAGGAGATTGGGTTACATGGACCACTGGTCTGATCCAGGGTGGCATTTCCTAGGATCATAGGTTGTGCCCTGCTCCTTAATAAGGGCTTTTTAACAAGTACAGGGAGCAAAGAGAATGTTGTATCCATTTGAACCAGCCGGAGGAATTTGGAATGTGAGTTAGAAATGAGTCGTGACACTAGGATTATTGACACCCCTGTTCTGGCAGAAAGTGCCACAGAATCTTTAATGACTGACTACAAGGCTCAGGACCTCAGCTTCACAATGATTCCCCGGGCAAGGATGGCATTGTGCTTAAGGCCCAGGACAGGGCCTCAGGAGATCTGGGTTTCATTCCTGACTCTGCCACTGACTGCCTTAAGTAGGTCACTTATTCACTCCGCACCTTGGATCTCTGTCTGCAAAATGGGATAATACTTCTTTCCTCTCACGCTTGGTCTATTTAGACTGTAAGATCTTTGGAAAGGGACTGCCTCTTACCAGGTGTGTCCAGCACCAGGCACAAAGATGTCCTGACATCAGTTGGGTCCTCTGGAGTTAGGATAATACAAATAAATAATAAGGTGAGAGTGTCAACTGCTGGATCACCAACACAATTTCCTCCAGCAGCTGGAATCCATTCCGTTCTATTTTGGGTCTGACCACTTATCCAACACTGTGGTATCTGAGCAGATCTCCCATCTAAGTAATAACTAGGCCCTACCAAATTCACAGTCCATTTTGGTCAATTTCATGGTCATAGGATTTTAAAAATCATAAATTTCATGATTTCAGCAATTTAAATCTGAAATTTCAAGGTGTTGTAATTGTAGGGGTCCTGACCCGAAAAGGAGTTTGGGGGGAGTCACAAGGTTATTGTAGGGGAGTTGCAGTACTGCTACTCATACTTTTGCGCTGCTACTGACGGCGGCAGTGCCTTCAGAGCTGGGTGGCTGGAGAGTGGCAGCTGCTGGCCGGGAGCCTGGCTCTGAAGGCAGTCCTGCCACCAGCAGCAGCGCAGAAGTAAAGGTGGCATGGTATGGTATTGCCACTCTTACTTCTGTGCTGCTGCTGGTGGGGTGCTGCCTTCAGAGCTGGGCACTCTGCCAACAGCTACCGCTCTCTGCCACCCATCTCTGAAGGCAGTGCAGAAGTGAGGGTAAAATACCATGCCCCTCCCTAAAATAACCTTGTGACTCCCCTGCAACTCCCTTTTGGCTCAGGACCCCCAGTTTGAGAAACACTGGTCTCCCCCATGAAATCTGTATAGTATAGGGTATGAGCGTAGAAAAGACCATATTTCATGGTCCGTGACGTGTTTTTCATGGCCGTGAACTTGGTAGGGCCCTAGCAATGACCCAGCCAAACCCTGCTAAGACTGTGGACCTTGCCAGCACCACAGCACAAGGTGGTCTGGCTGCAGGCCCAGGGAAATACACCCACATCCTCGCTGACTTTTAGGATATCAAGCTTCGCAATATAATTATAATCCTTCATCTCAGCATCGAGGCTACTTAAGCAGTCACAGAAGGCAGATGCACCCCCATAGACAGGAAGAAGGCTGGAGGGGAAAATGCTGTCTGGCTAAATAAATAGCAAAGGTACATGCAGGAATGATAGTCATAGAAACGTAGGGGTGGAAGTGACCTGCAGAGGTCATCTAGTCCAACCCTCCATCCCCAGTGAAGCCAATAGCAAGGAGCATAAACTAGGGCAGGTAAAAATAGGAGGACTAAGGGGAATTCTTAACAAGTAGCCAAAGACATAAAAATAACAAGAAACAAGACTGGAAGAGGATCAGTGGGTCTGCAGTGCTGCCAGAAAGTAAAGGGAGAGATTAAGAGACTTCCCTATGATGAGAGAGAGGAAAATATTGGGACTGTTTAATTTTGAGAGAGATGAATAAGAGGGACATGACAGATGCCCGTGGAAGAGTGAATGATATGGAGAATGCAGATTGGGCACTGCCGCTTGCCCTGCTTCATAGAGCAGGAACAAAGCCGCATGAAATGAAACGGAAATTTAAAGCTGCTAAAAGAAAATGCTTTTATTTTTATTATTAAACACAGCCCGTAATTAGCCTGCAGATAAGGATTTATCGAGGTCTGACGTTTATATAACCACATAACTGTATTAGATAGGATCCATTTCTTTTATAAAGAATATAAACCCTATGCTATGGGGTATAAAACAACTAACTATGTGTGGTGAAGAAGAAACTGACCCTATGGACAGTACCTGCATATCTGCCCATTACAGGGTCTTGCACCTTCCTCTTAAGCAGCTGGTACCGGCCAACATCAGGCTACTGATTTACCTGGACCACTGGTCCGATCCACAATGGCATTTCCTATGTTCATATGTTGTGTCTTTCTCACCAAGCACAGAAAGCCTTTCTT
Organism: Malaclemys terrapin pileata; assembly: GCF_027887155.1. Lineage (NCBI taxonomy): Eukaryota > Metazoa > Chordata > Testudines > Emydidae > Malaclemys > Malaclemys terrapin. The sequence goes on along the minus strand of NC_071506.1, from coordinate 131,092,445 downwards.
AACAAGTTAAACCATATCGCAAAAGCCCAAAGAATGGAGGAACATGCGTATTCCAAAAGAACATTGTCAGATGTTTAAGGATGATCACAGAGATAACAGATCCTTGATAGATCCGCGTGTTTCTCCTTAATTGTTTAGCAATGCCACCTAGTGGCTGTTCTTCAAATCGACAACCTAACCATGGAGCGTGCATGCACCAATACCTCATGTTTGACAGCTCCCTGAAACACTTATTGATCAATCCAAGTGCCACTGGTTATTATTTACAGTATCATCCCTAGAATCCCACGCATGATATTGAAGTGTCCTCCTGGAGCAGTTGAGGTTTGAAATGAGATGCATCAGGCCCCAAGTCTAATCATCCAGGCTGCCTTAGGTCGATCCAGACTCAGATAAACTTTGAGAACTAAAACCATGTCACTAGCCCATTCTGACAAGCTTTCTGTAGCTGGGGGATGCTGGACTAGGTGCCTCTGGGATTTCATCATTCCTCATTGGGAAACCATCACCTAGTCCAACCCTAGCTGTTTTACCTGCCTTCATTAAAGAGCTACAAGTAGACATGATCAGTGCTAGATGTCCTTCTGGAAAGATACCGCCCGTGTAATTCAGCATGACTCCATTGGAAGTAGGATTTGCTCTAGCTGAGGCAGCCTAGCTGAATGGAGAGGGCATAGAACTGGGAATAAAGAGAAAGACTCAGTGAGTGGCCCTTGGAAAATTACTTAAGGTGACATTTTCATGCCTGGGAGCCTAAAATTAATCACCAAAATCTACAGTTAGGCACCTAAATCAATGGCCTCATTTTCAGAGTTGCTGAGCTCCTGCAGCTCCCGTTGGTGTTGATGAGCCTGATCCAAACCTCATTGGAACCAAAGAGTATTTTTCCATTGGCTTCAGTGACCTTTGGATCATGACTGATGGTCCCATGAGAGCTTGAGCAACACTTCTGAAAAATCAGGCCACTTGCTTATTGCTCCAGATGCCAGTGACAGCATGGCAAGGAACTAGCTACGCTGCCAGCATTAGAAAGGAGACAGGCATTTGTGCATGGGCCAGTGGAAGTCCCAGTGTTTGGTCTTAAATCCACAGGGTCCATCTGGTCTTTCCCCTTGGACTTCATATGATTTGGGTGCCCTGGTCCCTGCCACTTCCATAGCATTGCTGCTCCTAGCCCAGCCCAGAATAGGATGGATTTACAAGAGAAGCAAATTCTGCCCTCTCAGTTACAACTTCAAACCCGAATGAAGTCAATGGGCTTTAATGGAATCATTGGCCCCAGGAATTTTGCAGGTAAGTTTGCCCCTCTTGTGCGTGGATGAGGAATGTGATCTCTCATTATACGCATGGACTGGAAGTTCTTTGGGAACAGGAACTAGATTTCCCATACGTGTGTGTACAGGGCCTAGTACAATGGGGACCTGATCCTTGACCGCAGCCTCTTGGTGATACTATTCATAACAACAGAACCCTTTATAAAAAAAATAAAAGTGAAAAGCAATCTCTGCATCACTCCAACCTGTGTGAGTTTTCTTCTCTCCACTCCTCTCAACAGATTTCCCCTCAATTACACCTCTATATCTCTCTCACACACACACACCCCTCTGTAATTTCCATTAGCTGTTCGTTATATAAGTATCTTCCTGCTGTGTTAATAGGCAGCAGGTTTAAAACAAATAAAAGGAAGTATTTCTTCACACAACGCACAGTCAACCTGTGGAATTCCTTGCTAGAAGATGTTGTGAAGGCCAAGACCATAACAGGGTTCAAAAAAGAACTAGATAAATTCACCGAGGATAGGTCCATCAATGGCTATTAGCCAGGATGGGTAGGAATGGTGTCCCTAGTCTCTGTTTGCCAGAAGTTGGGAATGAGTGACAGGGGATGGATCACTTGATGATTGCCTGTTCTGTTCATTCCCTCAAGGGCACCTGGCATTGGCCACTGTTGGAAGACAGGATACTGGGCTAGATGGACCTTTGGTCTGACCCAGAAGAGACATTCTTATGCTCTCATGTGTTGCCTTCTAGTTAAGGAACTGACTTTAAATGCAAACCTTTGGCCTTACGTTCTGGAAGATCTGGTTACAGACTTCTCCAAAGGGGAGAAATTAAAGACAGTAATAAACATTTAAAAATCTGCATGCCAGAATTAGCACCCAGGAACCCCCCCGCCATAATATGCAAACACCTTCCTGATGCAGAATTACTGAGAAGAGTCAGAGAGCCTTTCGATTAATCCATTCAGCTCATTAAGAAGCTGGATACGTACCGGAGAGCATGAAAAAAAAGAAGTTTCAGGGAAGATAATTAGTAGATCACTTTACAGATGGGGAACTGAGGCACAGAGAAATTAAGTTATTTGCCCCAGGTCACACAGGGCATCTACCAGATCTAGGAATTGAAGCCAGGCCTCCTGAGACCATCCTTCCATCCCACTTATGAGCAGGGGCGGCTCTATGTATTTTGCCGTCCCAAGCACAGCAGTCAGGCAGCCTTCGGCGGCGTGCCTGTGGGTGGTCCGCTGGGAACACGGATTCGGTGGCATGCCTGTGGAAGGTCCGCCAGTCCCATGCCTTCGGCATACTCGCCGCCAAATTGCCGCCGAAACCGGGGGACGAGCGGACCTCCCGCAGGCACACCGCCGAAGGCAGCCTGACTGCCACCCTCACGGTGACCGGCAGGCCGCCCCCCGTGGCTTGCCGCCCCAGGTACGCGTTTGCTGCACTGGTGCCTGGAGCCGCCCCTGCTTATGAGGTATATTGTTTCATTACTGACCCAGGGTTGCTTTCGCTTATAGCAGCCACCCAACAGCTATGAAGAGGCTGCTCTGCAGCTCAAGATACCCATAGTGCAAAATGCTCTGACCACTCCCCATCTTGCACCAGCACACCCCGTCGGATCCGTAGCGGACCCCTATGGCTGAGGCCATGAGGGCAGGGAAGGGGACAAGTTGCGTAAGCCAGCATTGCTCATGTGTTGGAGGAATTTTCTCTGAGGCTGTTCTGGTTCCGTTACAGTCCAATACACTGCCAGAGTGCGGACCAGAATCTGGCCCAAAGTCTGTACATCAAGCTATTTCTCTAAAAGATACATTCTAATTCACCCACAGGATACTGAGCTTGGTGCAGGAACCCCTGGGTGAAATGCAATGGTCTGTGTTATGCAAGAAGCTAATCAAAATGATCTCTTCTGAACATAAAAATCTATGGGCCATATCCTCAGCTGATATCAATCAGCAAAGGTGCATTGACTTTAGTGAAACAAGGGATGATTTACACCAGCTGATGATCTGACTCCATTGATTCCAATGGAGCTACATGGATTTACACCAGCTGGTATCCTGGCCCTGAAGCTCTGACTGTCCAACCTTTTCCTTTTCCCTCCACCTTTCTGGGGTGTTTTTTACACTTTGCATTTCCCAGCCTCCACCCACTAGAAACCTTTTCATTGCACACAGCTGTGATCCTCGGGGTTAAAAGAAATTACTCACGAAAGGGCAGCCTCAGGTAGAAACCAGCACCATCAGAACAAAGCCAGGCTTCTGTGGGAGACAGAACCTCAAGGATTTATTGATGAGCAGCAGATCACAGCTCTGGCTCCGGGCCCACGCTTGCCAACATTAGCGAGAGATTTATTTATGGCAGCCTGGCTCAGAACAGGAGTGGGGTTTTTTTTTTGTTTCCAAGAGCAGAGATGTTCAGGCAGAAAGATCTGATCTCCCCATAGCTCCCTGTGCAGATTAAAGATCTTGCATAGACTTGAAAAATTAACTCAGATTAAGATGAGTTGTGCATTTCAAGTGCAATAGCTATTCCGGAATAACTCCAGATATGGATGCTCTTATTCTGGAATAAAAGTAACTTGTTTCAGTTTAGTTGCTTCTTTTAGCATATGGCTTCTGTTGGCACGAACAATGAATTAGATGTTAGGTAAGTGATGTAGCCACTCTTTCATGGCAGCAGCAGAGATGTCAAGCACATCCATCCACCATCAAGATGACAAGGAGGGCAGGCTGTAACCAAACAGGGCCTGCTGTTTGTTCCTGAGCTCCTCGGGGACAGGCTGAGGAGCTCAAAAAGCCCCAATGATAAAGATGTGAATTTACCCACCCGTGACCACAATGTATCCTGTTGTACCAAAGAAGGATCTTTAGGTTCAGAGGTTTGTCGAGAGGGATATGCAAGAGCTGATTTGGAGAGACTAGGGGATGCAGATCTGAGTTGTCAATCTGCCAGTAAATGTGCCATTGACCCAAAATATAGTCCTGCACCACCTGTTGCCGCTGTTCCTGAGAAAGATCATGTCTGAAGTACTATCTCAGAATGCTACTATTTCAGAAAAGGAGCATCTTGACTATAGCCAGCATTCAATTTAATCCACTTAATCCAGAATAAGAGTGTCCACACATGGATGCAGTGACACCAATGGCTACAATTCCCAGTAGGTCTCTGAGAAAGCCATTGGCAATCATCCATAATGCACTTGGATCAATTCTGGGATACAAACCCAAATGACATTGCTGCCAACTTAGCTGAGTGCAGTGCTGATGTAGAGGCAAGGCAAAGCCACAGCCACAAATCCTCCAATTTGAGTGCTAAGTAGACCTGATCAGAACATTTTTTTTAAGTCCCTGAAAAAAATGTGATGAAACTAAATGCTGAATTTTTTTTTTGACTAAAATGGAAATTTTGTCTATGAAAATTTGCATTTATTTGAAGACCATTTACTGTTGAAAAAAAGTTACACTGGAAAATTTTCCATTTGTTCTAGTGCTGCGGGCAGATGTGCTGCCTCAGGTTAACTACATCAAATTAACTACAGCTGATGCAACTCTCTTGTAAAGATCAGACCAGCCTGAAGGATTGGACCTGGTCTGTCTGGATCAAGATTTCTTCATGCAATTGTTCAGGGCAGCCAAAAAGGGATGGAGAGAAATTTAAGGATTTAGGATTAGTACCTGTGAAAGTGAGGGGCAAAGACAAGAAACTTAGAACCCATGATAGATTGCCTACCCAATGTGCAAATCTCCCCGTGCAGCTCAATGAATGCACTTTAATCATGATCTTCATCACTGATACTCCAGTCCCCACCCCACCACCTCTCTCTCTCACACCCACATACGCACCCACCCACCCCTCTCTGTCTCTCTCTCCCACACACACCCCATCTTGGTCAATACACCACCATTAACTTTGACATTCCAATCGTTGGTGCCCCCTACCAATGTGCCTCAGTTCTGACCTGACTGCCCCTGCTGTTCTTGTCTCTCCTTAGAGCTCTCCTCAAGGTTGACCTAATGAGGCAAATGTCCTGATTAACAGGCACACCTCTCATTCTTCTGCAAGGAAGGAGCAGGATGACAACTCAATGCAGGGTTAGCAGCCATGGAACAACGATGCTTCAGATAATCAGGTGAGAGACAGACTTTCCCTTTAAGGATTTCCAGAATGGAACTGGCAGAGGAGACTGTGGAGCTAGCTGGCCTTGGCAGGGACTGGGTAGAGCAACTAGCAAAGAACCTGTCTGAGGGTACTGACCTGCCTGTTCTTGGAAGGGTGATTACTGGAAAGAATTGTACAACTATCCCAGTACCCTCTGCTCTTTCTACACATCTGAAAAAAGAGAATCTTCATGCCATGCACCCTCCTTCCTGACACCTTGTTGGCACTCGTGCATTTGCAAAACCACCACCTAACGCACGGCGAAGATAACCTGGGACATTAGACCAGAAAAAGCTGCTGCCTGCATGACTCACTGTGCACCTAAGCTCTTTCAGATGAACAAACAAAACCTCATCTCCTTTGGAGTGTTCCTGAAGAAACCACTTGTGGTAGAGAATAAATGTTTTAACAGACCAGGAGATCAAGAGGAAAGAAAACAGACAATGCAAGAGGGTTTTTTTTCTATCTGTTCCCCATTCAGCTTTCTCTAAATGATTCACGTCTTCCTTCAAAAAGAACAGGAGTACTTGTGGCACCTTAGAGACTAACAAATTTATTAGAGCATAAGCTTTCATAAGCCCATGAAAGCTTATGCTCTAATAAATTTGTTAGTCTCTAAGGTGCCACAAGTACTCCTGTTCTTTTTGCGGATACAGACTAACACGGCTGCTACTCTGAAACGTCTTCCTTTGTTTATTCCAGGAAGACCCAATTACTAACATTTAGTTCCAACCATCTGAATATTTGAAACCTATTGTTCTGGGATCATTCACAGGGAAGTAGGCAGAGCAGCTAAAAGGACCTTCTCCTGTTCCATCTAGGGAGGACAGACTTCCAACCCTATTACCAAGGGTTGCTTAGCATGAGAAGGTTGCATTTCTCCCTCGCCAGGGTTGGCTCTACTGTTTTTGCTGCCCCAAGCAGCATGCCGAATTGCCGCCCTGGATGGCGAGGGCAGTCCCTGTGCCGTTAGGGCGGCACGCGTGTTTCCGCCGCGGCGGCAATTCGGCGGCAGCTTCTATCTTCAGCCGGAAGACAGAAGCCGCCGAAGTGCCACCACGGGCAGCTGAACATAGAAGCTGCCACCAAATTGCCGCCGCCACAGAAACACGTGTGCCGCCCTAACGGCACAGGGTCTGCCCTCGCCATCCAGGGCAGCAATTCGTCACGCTGCTTGGGGCAGCAAACACATGCGGAGTGCTACCCCTTGAAGATTGCCGCCCCACGCACCTGCTTGAAATGCTGGTGCCTGGAGCCGGCCCTGTCCCTCACTCTGTGGCTGCAAGACACATGAGTGAGAGCAGTTGCACCAAAGCATTAGAATCTGGCACATGTTCCGACCACGTGGCAAGGTGAAAGAGGAGAGGAATCGCTGCTTTCCACACAGCATTCGGTGCCCGGTGCAGTGGTCCTTTCTGAAGTTTTGGATGGTAATTAACCCTCAGAGCATTCACTATGTGACGGGGTGGATCACAGAAACCCCCTTGGGAGCTGCCACCTAATGTGCCAAGACTACCTCTGTTCTTATTTTCCCTGCCAGCTCAAGACTCCAGCACCCTGTCTTGCTGAGCCAGACACACACGTCTGCTCCAACAAAGACCCAGGGTCTGAATTACTTGCCCCAAAGCTGCAGGTTTACCTGAAAACAGCTCACAGTATTGTGCTTGTCTTTAGCACTCAGCTGTCCAACTCCCAATGGGGTCTAAACCCAAATAAATCTGTTTTACCCTGTATAAAGCTTATACAGGGTAAATTCATAAATTGTTCGCCCTCTATAACACTGATTTGAGAGATATGCACAGTTGTTTGCTCCCCCAGGTATTAATACATACTCTGAGTTAATTAATAAGTAAAAAGTGATTTTATTAAATACAGAAAGTACGACTTAAGTGGTTCCAAGTAGTATCAGACAGAACAAAATCAGTCACCAAGCAAAATAAAATAAAATGCACAAATCTATGTCTAATCAAACTGAATACAGATAATCTCACCCTTAGAGATGCTTTAGTAAGTTTTTTCCTCAGACTGGACACCTTCCAGGCCTGGGCACAATTCTTTCCCCTAGTACAGCTCTTGTTCCAGCTTAGGTGGTAGCTAGGGGATTCTTCATGATGGCTCCTCTCTCCCCCTTTGTTCTGTTCCACCCCTTTATATATCTTTTGCATAAGGCGGGAACCCTTTGTCCCTCTGGGTTTCCAATGCCCTCCCCCCTCCACCCCCTCCACCACCCCCCCACACACACACACAGGAAAAGCACCAGGTTAAAGATGGTTTCCAGTTCAGGTGACACGATCACATGTCACTGCAAGACTTCATTACCCACTTGCCAGCACACACATATAGAGGAAGACTCACAGGTAAAACACAGCCATCTGCAGACAATGGCCCTGGTTAATGGGAGTCATCAAGATTCCAAACCACCATTAATGGCCCACACTTTGCATAATTACAATAGGCCCTCAGAGTTATATTTTATATTTCTAGTTTTAGATACAAGAGTGGTACATTTATACAAATAGGATGATCACACTCAGTAGATTATAAGCTTTGTAATGATACCTTACAAGAGACCTTTTGCATGAAGCTTATCCCAGTTACATTATATTTACTTATTATCATATTTTTATAAAACCATATAGACTGCACAACGTCACACACTACCAACACAAATGTTTCCAAGGCACATGCTGAGCATGTAATAGTGAGACGTGGCATGAAGCCGAATGCAGCAAGGCTGAGAGGATAGAAAAAGAGAGTGTGATTGCCAGAGAGGCAGGATTACCCTGACTTGCCCTGGCAATGAGTCTCAAAATAACACAGAGCAGCAACCAAGCCTCTGCATTCAAACTGCTAGGGATTGGAGTTCTGGTGCAAAGCATCGTGGCTTTTAGGGCCGGCTCTGGCTTTTTTGCCGCCCCAGGCAAAAAAGCCTCCCGCCGTGCCCCCTCCCCCCCGCCCCAGTGCGGCAGGGGAGGGCGCCGAGCCCGGCCTCGGGCCGCTCTCCCCGACCGGCCAGAGCACCGGAGGGAGGGCGGTGGGCCCACCGCGCCTCTGCTGGCAGCCGGAGCCCCGGGAGGAGGGCGCAGAGCCCGGCCGGGGCTCCGCTCTCCCCGGCGGCCAGAGTGCCGGGGACAGGGCGGCGAGCCCGCTGTGGCTCTGCGCTCCCCGGCGGCCAGAGTGCCAGGGGGAAGGCGGCGAGCCCTGCCGGGCTCCGCTCTCCCCGGTGGCCAGAGTGCCGGGGGGAAGGCGGCGAGCCTGCTGCGGCTCCGCTCTCCCCGGCGGCGAGCCTGCTGCAGCTCTGCTGTCCCTGGCAGCGAGCCGGCCAGGGCTCCGCTCTCCCCAGTGGCCAGAGTGCCGGGGGCAGGGCAGCGAGCCCGCCGCAGCTCCGCTCTCCCCGGCAGCGAGCCAGCCGGGGCTCCACACTCCCCAGCGGCCAGAGCACCGGGGGGAGGGCGGCGAGCCCTGCCGGGGCTCCGCTCTCCCCAGCAGCCAGAGTGCCGGGGGGAGGGCGGCGAGCCCACCGCGGCTCCGCTCTCCCCGGCGGCGAGCCGGCCGGGGTGCCGCGCTCCCCAGCAGCCAGAGCGCCGCGGGGAGGGCGGCGAGCCCTGCCAGGGCTCCGCTCTCCCCAACGGCCAGTGTGCCAGGGGGAGAGCGGCGAGCCCTGCCGGTGCTCCGCTCTCCCCAGTGGCCAGAGTGCCGGGGGGAGGGCAGCGAGCCTGCCGTGGCTCTGCTCTCCCCGGTGGCGAACCCGCTGCAGCTCTGCTCTCCCCGGTGGCCGGAGTCGGAACACTATGCCGCCCCCCTCCAGGTGCCGCCCCAAGCACAAGCTTGGTGGGCTGGTGCCTGGAGCTGGCCCTGGTGGCTTTTAGAAAGGTCAAGAAAGATGTTGAGTAGGGGCAGGTTGGTTGGTACTGGGGGACTCACAATGGGGCTACAACCAGCTTTTCATGTCTCAATCCAGCCCAGTTTGGTAATGACTGAGAGCTGATTCTCATCTGGAGTGAAACTCACCCCTCAGCAGAGAAGCTAGCACCAGAGCTAAGTCCCATTTAAATCTTATTTGGAGAGTTTAAGTGGTCATAGGCCTTGGGACAGATCCTTAGCTAGCATAAATTAGCTTAACTCCATTGACTTCCAGTTGAAGATCTAGCCCACCCTGGTGGCCCTCTGCACTAGAAGGAATTGTACCTCTCACGCCTAGTTAGTAGTCTTTGCTGGTAGGTCTCAGTCCAGTTCCTACTAGACAGAAGTCCATATCTCAGAAATGCTGATTGCTTCCTTCAGGATAGAAGTAATGGACAGAGTTCCCACTCTAATCCTACAACACAATTCATAAGAACAGCAATACTGGGTCAGACCAATGGTCCATTAGCCCAGTATCCTGTCTTCCGACTGTGGCCAGTGCCAGAAGCTTCAGAGGGAATGAATAAAACAGGGCAATTATCAAGTGGTCCATCCCCCTGTCATCCACTCCCAGCTTCTGCCTGTCAGAGGCTAGCGACACCCAGAGCATGGGGTTGCGTCCCTGACCATCTTGGCTAATAGCCATTGATGGACCTATCCTCCAGGAATGTATCTAATTATTTTTAACCCCATTACAATATCCTTCACAACATCCCCTGGCAATGAGTTCCACAGGTAGACTGTACCTTGTGTGAAGAAGCACTTCCTTTTGTTTGTTTCAAAATTCAGATCCCAGAGAAGTCCATGGGAATGTTTCCATTGGCTCCAATTTGGATCAGGCACCTGCCAGGGTCAGGGTGGAGGGACATGTAGGCAAAGGGGGGGCTGTTCTGGTAAGAGGATATCAGCCATCTGTCTCCAGCACTTTCTTTTAGCCTGGTCTCTTTCAACAGCACAAAAGCCAGTGAAAAAATAATTTGATAGAGACGTCACTGATGTTCTGAATTAAAGTTTTCCAAACATGCATTTAATTTGGAATTAATGGGACAATTTTTCCTATGTTAATTGAAAGAAAAAAATGATTATTAAACACAGATTCACTGGGCTCTGACAACTAGGTAGTAAATATCCATCTAGCACATGGCTGCTAATTCCCAATAAATATGTTTCTTTCAATAACCAGCTGGTTTTAATTTAACAAACAAATAGCTGTCTGGTGAAATCTGAATTAACTGGGTGTTTGGAAACCTTAATGGAACATAGCAGCCTCACTCCAGCCCCCACACCCACACCCCCTCCCGACAGCCTGAGGATCCTTCCGATGCAGCATGGGGATGGGAAAGGCCAATGTGGCTCTGCAATCTTCCCTTCTGGCCAATATATAAGCAGAGCTGAATGGCTCTGCAGGACCCATTCCAAGCCAAAAAAAACCCCTCACACCCCTTAATTACTTAGTACTGTGGTCTGCACAGCGCTTGCTGGGGGTGTGCAGAAAGCTGGCTGGCCACATAGTGTTGGTCCCCCCTCCTTTCCAGTGGTTAAATTACATTAAAGGAAGCTAATACATCCCTAATATGATTTTTGCACATGCAATTGCAGTAGTTGTCACAGAGACATTATTTGGTTGCTCTGGGCAAAGGAATGGGGCAGAGCAATGGTGAATGGGAGGGGCCAGGCGATGGGTGAATGTCTCCTGGATGCCTTCCCAGTGTATCAAGATGCGATGCCCAGTATGAAAAGTCTGACCAATGTTAAGCATCACTCCCTTGGCCACGGAAGCGCAGAGCAGGAAGCACTGCTGCTGGGGATGCAAACTGTGCTTTACTCCTTAGTCTTTGTTTTCCAATAATAATCAGGATTGTTACACTTTTCCCTTCTCTAACCCCTCCCTTTTCCCTTCTCTAACCCCTCTCAAAGTGCTTTACAAACAATTAATTCCACCTCACAGCCATCCCCTTCCCCCTATAAAGTCAGTCATTATAATTATCCTCCTTATACAAATGGGGGAAACCGAGGCATAATAAAGGGGCCATGCCTGTGGCTGATCTAGAGATTAAACTGAAGATTCTTGACTCCCTGGACCCTTCCTTCCCTCTCCTTTTGTTTTTGGGGAGAAGAAAAAAAAACAGACTAGTCCCTTTCACAGAAGCAGCAGTAACTCCATAGACTGCCTTGGCTCTGTAGTCCCATTGTTTGCGGCTGTTCATTTATTTTTCTTTTCATTTAGCTCTCGGCTTTGCAGCACAGGCCTTATCACAGCGCGAGAGGCCCAAGAAATTTACTTCCAGTCATGAGGAGAGTGCAGCAATAAAGGCAATAAAGTGTCTCCATCAGCTGAACAGCTCTCTGCAGGGAAGGGGGAAAGTGGTCCAAATTATGCCTGATAGGAAACTTAGCACTCCACAGTCTCCATCTAGAGTGCAATCACACTGCTACTGAATCAAGGCCTTTGTTTCCCATTAATGACCCTGTTGCATACAGTAGGTATTCTTGGCTGGTGCCGTTATGCCTCCAGGTTATTGTTTTAAATTTGAGTCATTACAACAAATTACTGTACTTAGCGCCTTTCACGACGTTCTATGGACGTGTGTTGTCACTCAGGCGTCTCCATTAGAGTTTATATTTGGAGCTGGTGAAAAAACACAAGCTACACCCCCGTACACATGTACACTCCACCGCACAGACGCATGCAATGCAGTCATGGTACGTTCGTCATGGTTTGCAAGAGTATCCTGGGGACATGATATTCCGCCCACCCAAAACACAAGCAAACGACAGCTCCTTCTCTTGTGCCGTGTCTGTCTGACCTCATTTGTCAGGTTGTGGCAAATGCCGGAGCCAGCAGAAAAGGATGGATAAGTCGGTAGTAATTTGCATTTTATTCAAGGATCTCAAAGCACTTTCCAAATTATATTTTATCCCGTCTTACGATCTTCCTGCCCACTTCTGTAACAGGAATATCAGGCTTTCATATTACACTTTTCATCCTTGTTATTTGTACGGCATCAGCACGTAGGAGCCGCAAGAACCTATTATGCTAGGTGCTGTACAAACACAGAACATTAGACTCTCAAAGTCTCCACAAAGGAAGTCAGTATCCTTATCCCCATTTAACAGATGGGGACACTGAGGCACAGCAACTTGCCGGACCTGCCACAGCAAGGTCAGGAATAGAAACTAGGTCTCCTGAGTCTCAGGGCAGTGTTCTATCCATGAGGCAGTGCTGCCTTGGAGATAATGGGGTGTCTGAGCATTAAAACATTAAACATTAAAAGCATTAAAACATTAAAAGACTTCACAGCACCCCCTTGCCAAAGAGCAGTGTTAATCCCTGTTTTAGAGAGGGGAATTTAGGCACAGAGAGATTAAATGACTTACCCAAGATCACAGGGGGAGTCAGTGGCAGAGCTTGGAAGAGAGACAGGCATCTTGACTCCCTGTCCCATACGGAGTCTTCTAGACCAAAATTGCCAAAGCCAATTTCCATGTCTAATTCTCTAGTTGATGGCTCTGCTCGATTCTTTGAAGCTTAAGCAATATAAACATGAATAAGGTTAGACCTGGAAGATACAGTTGCTGTCAAACTGGACACAGCCAGGCTTCTGTAGCCTTCACCCTCTCTCTCTGCCTCCCCAGTCCACTTCTGCTCAGAGAATGTCAGCAGATTAAATGAATACACAAGACCTTGCCAAACATCATGCAAACCTGTTTAATCAGAAAATTGCCTCTTGACCAGTCTGGGCCTTTCCAGCTGTCAGGAGGATCCCTGCCTTTGTGAAAGGGTCACAGCAGCGCATTGTTAAATATTTCTTTACTAAATCCGAGTGTCACAAATACAGTCTCAGCCTGTTTGCTTGCTGCAGAGAACAAGCCGTGACCTGAAAGGTCCTGGAGCTGTGACACATAAGTGAGAATGAATTGCAGGCACTGCAAAGAGAAGTGATGGTCAGATGCAAGGTTACACATCCTCCTGCAGACCCTCCTCCCCCAGCTGGCGTAAACTCTCCACGCTTTCCTGGCTCTCGCTAGACTCCTGCTGCTCTGTGGGCAGGATTCCCTTGCATGCAAATGAACCAAGTCAAAGTCAAGCAACCTCACCACTGCTAAGCTGCCCAAATAACAGCACAGGCAAGTGCATTTAGTAACAATTGTGAATATTGTGTTGTATATCCCCATTAATGAAAATATATACATTAGCTAATAAGAGTAATGGGAGCTGCCCCGTTGAGAACAGGGTGAGAGCCCAGTGCATGAGTTACTACCGGGGCTACAGCTTTCTGAGTAAGTTCTGCTGGCCTCTAGCTAGGCACTGAGGAGATCTCTGCCTGCGAGAAGCTCCTAAAGCAGAGGGTTAGACTTTCCAGAATAAACAATGTTCTCTTTGGAAAATAAAGTCTTGTGATTAAGGGTGTAACACTAGCAACTAGAAACTGCACCAGGGCAGGATGGCAGAACGGCCCAACTGGGGCCTTTACAGCTCTAGATTCTAACAGCCTCAGTGGGACCTGAGCTTCGGCTGGTTTGTTCCTGGACACACACAACACCCTCCTCATTGGTGGAAGACCAAGTCCCCCCCTTCTCCTGGCTCTACAGGAGGCCAGAGGTTCCCTTCCTGCCCCTCCACTAGGTAGAATCTGCCTAACACACTCTGCCAGCTCTAGGCAACCTTGCTGGGCAGGCTGGGGAACAAGGAGAGCAACCTACATAATGCTGAGAGCTTGAGACTTCCAGAGTGATAGTGGGCGACACGGGCAGCGGCAGGAGGCTGTTTGGTGTGGATAACGTGCCTGGGGATGCCGTGTGAACTGAGGGCACAGGGTGGCTGGATCTTGAGCAGAAGCTCAGAGCAGAGGGTCAGTTTGTAATATCTACAGTAAGATTAATGGAAACACGATGTGAAGTGTGAGAGATCCTTCAAACAGATAAGAGCCCTGGCAAACAGAGCATGTAGCAGCCCACCCTTAGAGTGAGCCTTATATGTTGTGCACACAGAGAAGCCCTCATTATCATCATCATCTCTGGGTACATGTGACTCAGGCTTGGTTTCTGTGTGTAACCCATACTAATACAATGTAGTGCTTTGCCCCCCTCCAGCCTACTTATAGAGATAGACAGGTCTGCTGCTGCCTGGGAGAGAGGCTTTTCAGATGGTGGAAGCTTCTGCTTTCAGACCCAGAGATCCCAGGTTCAATCCCATCCAACAACCCCCGCCCTTCCCCCCGGGCCTTGTCACCCAAGGGGCATTGCTAGATGTGGGTAGCAGGATGCCTTTAGAACCCCTGAAGGGGTGTTACACCTTACTGTTCATATTTGCTTACAGCAGCTTAGTCTAGCATCTAGCACATGGCACTCTGGACTCTTGGGTTCTTCTCTTGCTAGCTGTGGCACCAATTCAGTGCGTGACCCCACCCCCGTGACTGGCCCCTCTGTGCACTTCATTTTACTCCTCTGAAAAAAACATGTAGAGTAAAACCTCCTTTACATCTCCTCAGACATTGAAGGAGACACATTATTGGCCAGATCCTCAGCTGGCGCAAATAAGAGTTGCTCCAATGCCTGGCCCTACATAAGTGCAAACCAACATATACATCCCAGTGGTATGTGCACACCGACACCCTATGCAAAACACACCATTGGAAATGTTCCCAATTGACAGATTGTGCTGCCTGGCCACAATAATTCATGTATCTACAGCATAGCAAATTTTCAAAACCTGGTATCTGGTGGAGGGCCCCAGACTTTAATTATATCTTATTTCACAGCTGCAGTCAATTCCTGCTACAGCTTAATAACCAGGTTGCATGAGCCGTGAACATTTTTTTGTTAATTTTCCTCAGGAAAATTGAGTTACTACCACCATTTTGGCAGAAATGCTTATCATAACAATTATGACAAAGTGGTGAGAAATTGAAAACATCTGCAACAACAAACTTTGGGACAGAGTGATCGTCAGTCAGTCTAGGAGAGGCTTGAAATGTGCTTTTCAGGGCAGGTAGGTGCCTGTGGATTTTCTTTTCTCATTGAACAATGGAAAATGTATTTCAGATGAAACATCATTTGAGATGAGTTTGACCTGCAGATAAATGAGGGCATTCTCTCCTCGATGCTTTTGCATAAATCTGACTTATGTTTATTGAAAGTCATGCAACATTGTGTGATAGTTTAGGACAGAAAGCGAAGTCAACCATAGGCAGGGAAGGTGGATTTGTGGGTAAGGCATTTGACTGAGACTCAGGAGATTTGAATTCAGTTCCTGACTCACTTCAGGCAAAAATTTTCCAAAAGGGCTCAAGTGATATAGGGCTCTAAGATACATTTTTTTCCAAAGTGACTTAGACAAAGTGTGAGGGAACAGAAGCACAGAGGGTAAAACTTTCAAAAGTGCCTAATTGATTTAGCTGCTTAAGTCCCATTCATTTCCAATGAGATTTTGGCTCCTAAGTTTCTGTCATGTCTATTTAGATTGCAAAGTCTTTGCGGACGGGGGCTCTCTTTTATTATAGGTATATCCAGCATGGTACAATGAGGTGCCAATTTTGGTTGGGGCTTCTAGGCCCCTTATGTATAGCAATACAGCATGGCCGCATTGGAACACAGTAATGGCTTCCTTGTAAAACAATAAATAAATAAGAAGCCATTTGAGCCATGCTAGAGCATTGATTCTGCACTAAGTCAGAGGCAGAGTCCTACTGAATCCGACATTTTTTTCAACTTCTTTCATCAAAACTCTGATGGGCCAAAAATTTCAACCAACTCTATTGGGCTGAAAAAAAAAAATGGGTAGGAAAAGTAAAATTCACAGAAATGTTGTCAATATAAAAATATTTTCTGTTTTCTTTTCATCTAAATTTGGAGCTTCGATGAATATTTGTAAAAAATTGAAGAGTTTTCACCACCTCTAGATCCAACTAACTCCACCAGAGAGGTCCTTTGGGGCCATCTGCCTGTCCCAAGTCAGGATAAAGGAGGAGGGTTGGGCGTGGGGCTAGCAACTCCACCCCGTAAAAAATCAACCTGCTATAGAAACGCCAACAATAGAGATAACAGAGACTTTTAGCCTGGAAAAAAAGGGTCTTCGACTCGAAGACGCATGACGCTGGGTGGTGAAAGTCGTGAGGAAGCCACTAAGCTGATTACCCTTCTTGCAACCAGGAGGATTACCATTGGTACATGGAACGTGAGGACCATGTACGAGTCAAGAAAGATGGCACAGGTCGCAGCAGAGATGAGAAGCAACAACTTGACCCTACTAGGCATTAGCGAGCTTCATAAATAGTTGCCTTAGAAGGATTCTCCAGATCCGCTGGCCAGACACCATCAGCAACATCTACCTCTTGGAGAGGACCCATCAACTTCCAGCAGAGGAAGAAATTAGAAGGAGAAGGTGGGGTTTGATAGGACACACACTACGCAAGCAGCCAACCAACATCACTAGACAGGCATTGCGGTGAAACCCCCAAGGCAAGCGGAAAAGAGGCCGTCCAAGAAACACCTGGCGACGCGACCTTCAGGCTGATAGCAAAAAAATGGGCTATACCTGGAACCAGCTAGAGCAAATGGCCCAGGATAAAGGACTCTGGAGATCTGTGGTTGGCGGCCCATACCCCGACTGGGGTGACGGGCATGAGTGAGTGAGTGAGTCTAGATCCAACTGCCTGTTGAGGCTAGTCATTAACCCTAAAGTTAAAGTCTTGGGGGGTGGAACTGGCTTTTATTGTTGTTGCTTCCTGTGTGTTTGCACAGTTCCTAGCACAATCAGGTTTTGATCCCTGTCTGGGCACTACTTTAAGACATTCTTCAGAATATTTGGCAATGGCATATCACATTTCCAAAGGCTAGCTTAAAACATCTGTTCCACAAGCACAAGTTGACTGGCTACAGTTTGGTAAGGAAGATAATGAGGTATCATTGATGTATTATTTCTACTACTACTTTCAGTATAAATTTCTCATTTAGATACTTATTTAATGACTTCAGCACTCCAGTGCTCCCTTTCAGCTTTCTGAGCCAGACCCAGAAGGACTAACTTGCAGGAAAATCTTAAATCAAAATAACTGCATCCTCACGAGCTGCACATATATAAACCTGTCTGGGCCTCTTGTCACTGCTGGTCTCTCATGGCGAGTCGGAGTGCTGTGAGGTGCAGGGCTGAACCGCGCCTTTGTACCACCATCTGAGTTCTGCAAGGTGCCAACGGTTGTAAAACTCATTAATAGATTGTTATTTTAATGAATTCACTGCAAATGGAATTCAAATGAACTTAAACAGCAAAGGCTCCGAGTGATCAAAACAAATCACCCAAGACAAAAAAGAAAACAGGATGAGGCAGAGGTGTGATAGTGAAGGAGCGATTTTCATAATTTATTTCCCCCTCTCTCCTTGTGAGATGATTCAGTGAAAAGTCACATTTTGATTTTGTTGGTTAAGAGACCTGAGGTGTTTAACCACTATGAGATGTTCTGCATCTAGCATCCTTAATAAGTTGCAGGCACCATGACATGAAGCCGCTTCACACACACAGCTACTAAATGCTTGTCAAACAAAAGAGGAGTGTGCTTTTGTCGGTTTCAAGATCTGATATGAGAAAGACAAGGAGGGGGAAGTGATACTTTTTATTGGACCAACTTCTGTTGGTGAGAGACAACCTGTCGAGCTAAAACACAGTTCGTCTTCAGATCAGCTGTGAGGCAGCCCACTCGGTAGAGATGGAGGGCTGAGAGTAAGACCTTGTCTGCTTGGGAAAGTGAATTTAATACCAGTATAACCACCCCCACCCCTTGTAGATATTCTTGTTCTGGTTTAAGTGTACACCCCTCCCCAGGCAGGCATGCTCAGTCCAAGCACACACACATCCATCCCTGGGATATACTGCTATATCTACACCTGTATAACCAGATCAGTATAGCTACTGTGGTAGAACAGGTAAAATCTTCCCACGTCGAAAAGGCCTAAGATTGCCTACTCTTCAGGACAGGGATTGTCTCATATTCTATGTAAATAGGTCCCAGATCTCAGGATCCTTAGGCATTACCATAATACAAATAGAAATGAATAGATAAATACATAGAATCCAGGTGTCCTGACTCATCTATTCTCACCTCTGTCACTGGCTCACTATGTAACCTTGGAGAAGTCACTGTACCTTTCTCCACTCCACTTGAACTTCTCCACTTGTAAAATGGAGTTAACAAGGATTTGGTTATTATGCTTGGTCAATGGATGCTTTGAGATCCTTGGGTAAAAGATAACAGGTAAATTCAGAGCATTTTTAAAAGACTATGTCAAGAAATTTTCAGCAACTAGCTTCCCACTCCCCACCACCAAAATCTCATGAAAAATGCTTATTTTGTTTGATTTTTTTTTCTATTAATTGTGTTAGCTTTCCTTTTGCATGAAAACTGGAAGTTGTCTGGGAAAAGAATCTTTTAAAAAAAAATAATAAAAAATACTATTTCCTGACTGCCTCTAATAACTAACACTCCCTTCCTTGTGGGGAAGGGAGGTTTACTTCCTACTGAAGCCCCTACATGTATCTCGCCGTTGATGCAGCGTGTTTAGTGGGGGTGGGGGTTAAACCCTTATTAAATTGGGACATCTGGTCATTGGGCCTGTGCTTTAGTTACACAGGGCCACACCTTGTGGTCTTTGTACATGTGAATTTCCATGGATCTCAGAGGGGATAGATCTATTTCCCATATAGAGATAGAGGCTCAGCTGAGCCTCTAGCACCATTGCTCAGACCTATGGATCTTCTATGAACATAAAGGATCAAATTCTGACCTCTGCTCACACCAGCAGTGGATCCAGCCCTCTGTGGGTATCCTTGGATGGTGTGGTGCTACCATAGAGGCTACTATGCTACCCCATTGGTGCCAACAATTTAGGAACATGTTGGGAGAACAAGTGTGGAAGGCAGGATGTCCCATCACCTAAGTTTTCACCCTACCAGCGGAACTCTTGGGGCTGTCAGAAGCTGGTGCAAAGTTGAGCATCCCAGAGGCTAGTCTACTTTATGCCAGGGCCCAGCCCCAGAATCAAGGGGGCATAATGCCACCTCCCCCACCCCATTCCCAAGCTATGCCAAGCGCAGTCAGACAGAGCCCAATATTGAGATCAGGAAGAGGAGTGACAGTGCAAGGGGACACACATTTCCTCTTCATTCTGCCTAACATCTGCCCAGCCTCACCAAATCTCCCTTCTCCCCATGCAAGAGGACCCGGTGGTCTTTGAGTAAGGACCTGGGAACTCGGTGTATCATAACTAAGTAAACTGGTGGGTGTGACCAATTCATGGGCTCTCTATTATAATGTTTTAAAGTGGCCTCTGAGGAAAAATTCAAAACCAGACTTCCTGGGCAGAAAGGCAGAAATGAAGAAAAGCAAAACTGAAGAAGAGAGATTCTCTCTACGCTTCGCACCCAGCGCCCTAACATAAGAGCTAGTCAAGGATGGGGACTCTCCAGGGTGCTGAAACACAGCAAAAGATGCTATAGTCTGAAGTATTTCTTAGTCTCGGAAAAGAGCAGTTCTGTAACTTGGCCCAGGATCAGTGAAGCTAGTGATCACAGAGGGATTTCAAAGGGACTCACTGAGAACAGAAGGGCCTGTGTCCCCTCTGCTCCACTGACATTCGTATTAAAACTCAGTGCCTAAAGTAATCAGCATTTCATTATTGTGGGGCTTTATTTTGACAAGTGCTGAACACACACTGATTTCCTGCTGTGATCAGTGCTCACAGGCTCCTGGCATTAGTTCATAATTATTTATTCATTTTATTACTACCTTAAATGTAAACAAAGCCTTTATCATCCCAAGATCCCTTATGAACCAGGGGCCTGATCCAAAGCCCGTTAAAGTTAATGGGAGTCTTTCCACTCATTCCAGTGGGGTGTGGATCAAGTGACCCTCAGCTGGTGTAAATTGACATCGTTCCATTGAAGTCAATAGTGATATGGCAATTTACACCCATTGATGATCTGGCCCCATATGCATAGTAGAATCATTTTGTCCCTGCTATGGAAGACCATTGCACAGCACCTAGTACTACAATGTAGGAGTTGCAGGAGGGGCTATTTTGTCCCAGCCCCTACCCTTTCAAAAAATTCCATCAGGCCTATTCTATGAAGATTGCTGTACTGAACCATCATCATCATCATATGAGATGACTTGCATTCACAATGCCTGGCCTAGGAGAGCAATGCCTGAGCCATCCACCCACCACCCACTTTTCTATTCATAGCAGACAGGCCTAACATGAAAGACCAACTTGGAACTTCATAAACCAGCCTCTAACTAATAGGGGGCAAGCAAGAATTTTTCCTTGCAGGCAGATTATTTCAGAATTGCCTTTGGCAGATTTTCCTATACCTTTTTTTCTGGAGTGGCTGGTACTGGCCAGTGTCAGACAGGATACTGCATTAGATGGATCTCTGCTCCAATCTAATGTGGCAATTCCTATTTAGCGACCTTGGGGGAAATGGAGGCAGAACTGACCTTGCTTGGATTTGAATTCATGAGTGCAAAGAAGTCTAAGTATTTCATAACTTTTGCTTTGGACTCTCAAGCCATATTCTCCAGCATCATATCGTTTCCAGACGGCCTTGAGGAAGAGGATAAAATTCACAAATCACATCCAGAACAACTACACAATGCAAGGGAGCCCTAACAAAAATAGCCGACAAAGGCACAGCTAGGATGGAAGGTGATTGACTTAGGGCAGGTCTTCACTACAGGGGGGAGTCGATTTAAGATATGCAAATTCAGCTATGCGAATAGCATAGCTGAATTCGACCTATCGGAGCAGACTTACCCCGCTGAGAGGACGGCGGCAAAAATCGACCTCCGTGGCTCCCCGTTGACGGTGCTTACTCCCACCTCCGCTGGTGGAGTAAGAGCATCGATTCGGGGATCGATTGTCACGTCCCGACGAGACGCGATAATTCAATCCCTGAGAGATCGATTTCTACCCGCCGATTCAGGCGGGTAGTGTAGACCTAGCCTAAGTCACCTGTTTTTATCATACTTCCAGTCTGAGACCTAGGCATAGATTTTTTGAATGTATTTAGCTGCCTAATTTTCATTTACTTCAGGAGGAGTTAAGCACCTAAATACTTTAAAAATCTGGGCCCTAGTCTCCACTAGAAAAGAATTGGCTGGTATAACTATACTAATAGAGCTGTACTGGCAAATGCTCCTAGTGTAGATGCAGCTTTATACTACAAAGTGCTCTTGTCATTATAGCTTATACCACCTCCAGGAATGAAAGAAAGAGCAAGAGCATTTTTTTTGCTGGTATAACTGTGACTACCCTAGGACATTTGCCTGTATAAAAATATCATTAGAAAAATAATCACATGCTTGACAAACATTGTTATACCAGCAAAAGTTTTAAATCTAAAACTGGCTGGATGTTCCTTAGGTCTTCTAGGAACCTGAGCAGAAGACACTGATATATCTTCTCCTCATAGTTCAGAGGCTAAAAGGATCCCACTCAGCGGGTGCTAGCATCTAGCAGCAGCAAGGACGAACTTTATAGCCCCATCATCTTCAAATGTAATTCAGTTTATTGCCACAATTGTCTCCACTGCTTTGTTCAAACTAATATTTTGCTACTTAACACGGCAGGAGTCAAATGAGTGTTTGAAATCTATGTCAGATCCAAGCTACTGCCTTGAAGTAGGCAGGAGAGCCATTGAAACTACCTACCTAGCACCTGTAATTTAACATAATTGGCCAATGGACTTCATTGTTCCACAACGCAAATGAAAGATCATTAATGTGGCAGTAAAAGAAAGGAGAGGAAGGGGAAAAAAAGACTTAGTAGAAGATGGCTTAATGCTTTCAGGGGAGATTGGCATTTCAGCTTGTGCTCCAACATGCACTTGGCTAATTTCACTGAGATATTGAGAGAATGAAGGATGGTAGTAGTTATGAGCACCATGACAGCAATAATGAAGATTATACTTGCCAGTGTAAGACCTGTTTTCCTGCCTCCCATTCAGACAACTCTCCTTGCCTGCCTTGTTCTTCTAATGACACTTCTCATGTTAACACAGGAGCCAGCACCAATGCAGAATCATGATGCCCTTCTGTTCCATCCCTATGAGAACCGGTTTTGTTGCACATGTTGGCAGTAGTCTTTGGTTTGGGAAGTGCAGGGCTAGGAAATCAATATTTAAGGCCTTGTTCCTATGCCTTTTGAAACATCTCAAAGCTATTAACCTGCCAGAAGGCAACAGTGTTTCAGAACTTCATCACATCTGGCTGGACAGCTGTTTGTGTTATTTAACTGATTGTCACCATTAGAGCACGTCCATGCTGGAAGTCAGCCAGCACTGATGCTCATCTTGCCAGGATGTTGAACTCTAAAGCTTGGTACAAATGGTGAGGTGAGTGGTGCCGTGCTAGGGGGCTATCATGGAAAGGAACTAGAGTTATCAGAGAGACAAGCGGCAGCCTGCATGGGGCTTAAGTTGTAAGGAGGCAGGCTTGTAAAAACTGAGGCTAGCATCATCTGGTTATGCTGGAATAGCAGAGGTACTGCAGGACAGGCTGGAATAGCAGGAGATGCTGCATTTGAGGGCATTAGCAGAGCAGTGTAAGGGCCCAGAAGTGAAATGAGAGAGGATGTGTAAAAGTTCACATTTGAGAAGCATCAGCAGATCACTGCATGTAGTGCCAGGGCAGCCTAGGGAACCTAGAACCGGAGCAGCTGGGGAAGGTTCTGTTCAGGACAGTGGGGCCCAGGGATAGGTATGGAGGAGCAGATGACAGGAGCAGCATGTCGAGGTGCCATTCAGGACTGGGGGGCATTGGCAGAGCAGTGAGAGGAAGAGAACGCTGTAATAGCAGGGAAAGGTATTGCGAATTGAAAGGTATTGGCAGAATAGCATAGGGGAAGTTTGCTCGATGCCTGCCTTCCTTACACCCGACTCTTTAGCAGTTCAGTACATCTTTCAAACGTGATTCAGGCTGTCCCTGATCAGGAATAAAAAACCTGAATGTCAAGTCACTCTAGACAAAAAACAACAACGTGTCTCAACCTTGCTACCTTGGCTCCGGTTCACTTTCTGTGCCTTTTGAAGAAGACTCAATGACTCCATCTTTCAGTCCAATCTGGCATTAAAAATAAACTGTTATTCTGCTACAGGTTTCTCAGGTACAAAAGCAGTGAGGAAGTGCTTTGTAATTTATTTGAAAGAAAAGTTATTTTATTTTTAATCCTCTAAGCAACATGTTTTTCCCTCTGCATCGTGCCAATATCTCTGGGATTTTATTTAATTAAAAAAAATAATGCACAGAACAGAACATTGCCATAGAACAAAGTATAGGATTTGTTTTTCTCCCAGTGAACAAAGTAAGCTGACAGACATTCTTCCACCTGAGGTATGTACCAGATATTTTTTCCTCATTCCCTCTTTGACGCTTTACTTAAAAAAGGGTTGTGAGGGTGCCATTAAAAAAACCTGAGACCCTGCATATGTCTTTGCATGCCTCTGATGCCTCAGCCAACCTGAGCTCTGTTTGGAGATTAACCCTTCAAACACTGGCATTTTTCAGGCCAATTTAGCAATTCATGTTGGGGAGTACTCAGCCTTAGCAGAAGTGTTGGCAGAAACCACAGTATTGGGATTCAAAGGGGAGGGGGGGGAAATATGGAGGAGCATTGTATCCAAGCCAGTGTAGATGCATTGACATCAATAGAGCTATGCCAATTGTCCAAAGCCTTTGCACCTTAAAATCTCAAAACAGAGTTTAAGTGGGATTAAGGGCCTATTTTTAGGGTGCATTATCCTTCCACTAGCCCTCTGAAAAGGGGAGAATTTCACCCTTAGATTGACAGTATCTTGGGTTAGAAATAGGGTTAGATATTTAGCTAGTCATTCTTATCTGCAGGTGGAACTGAACACCAACTTTTGGGTCAACATGCCTGAAGTTTCCCCTCGAGGAAAGTACACTGGCCATATCCTAGATGTGGGGATACCATTCAATATAGTGCAAGAGAACAGTCCCTGAGGAGTCTGTGGCTGGTTTTGTTCAACATCTTTATTAATGATCTGGATGATGGGAGGAATTGCACCCTCAGCAAGTTTGTGGGGAGAACTAAGTTGGGGGGAGAGGTAGATATGTTGGAGGATAGGGATAGGGTCCAGGGTGACCTAGACAAAATAAAGGATTGGGCCAAAAGAAATATGATGAGGTTCAACCAGGACAAGTGCAGAGTCCTGCACTTAGGATGGAAGAATCCCATGCACTGCCACAGGCTGGGGACCGACTGGCTAAGCAGCAGTTCTGCAGAAAAGGACCTGGGGATTACACTGGATGAGAAGCTGGATATGAGTCAGCAGTGTGTCCTTGTTGCCAAGAAGGCTAACAGCATATTGAACTGCATTAGTAGGAGCATTGCCAGCAGATCGAGGGAAGTGATTTATTCCCCTCTATTCAGCAATGGTGACGCCACATCTGGAGGATTGCATCCAGTTTTGGGGCCCCCACTACAGAAAGGATGTGCACAAATTGGAGAGAGTCCAGCGGAGGGCAACGAAAATCATTAGGGGGCTGGGGCACATGACTTACGAGGAGAGGCTGAGGGAACTGGGATTGTTTAGTCTGCAGAAGAGAAGAATGAGGGGGGATTTGATAGAAGCCTTCAACTTCCTGAAGGGGGCATCCAAAGAGGATGGATCTAGGCTGTTCCTCAGTGGTGAAAGATGACAGAACAAGGAGCAATGGTCTCAAGTTGCAGTGGGGGAGGCTTAGGTTGGATATTAGGAAAAACTATTTCACTAGGAGGGTGGTGAAGCACTAGAATGGGTTACCTAGGGAGGTGGTAGAATCTCCATCCTTAGAGGTTTTTAAGGCACGGCTTGACAAAGCCCTGGCTAGGATGATTTAGTTTGGTGTTGGTCCTGCTTTGAGCAGGGGGTTGGACTAGATGACCTCCTGAGGTCTCTTCCAACCCTAATCTTCTAAGATTCCATGTCCACAGTGTTTGATTTCCATGTGATTGGAAAGGTAGCTCAGGCAACCTTCATTAAACATTTCTGAGTGATATTTAATACTATGACAATATGCACATTTCAGACACTAACTGGTTGCTGAAAGTAAAGACTGCAAGCATCACATTGATTCAGAAATATTATATCCCAGAAGCACAGAGAGGTCCTAGCTGAGACTGTCTCTATACAGAACCTACTACACAGAGAAAAGGATTCCTATGAAGAGCTTACAATCTTAGTGGATAATGCAGAGACACAGGAAGGGGGAAGTGATTTGCCCAACATTACCTGGCAGGATCAGAAATAGAAACCAGGAGCCACGTTTTCAGCTAAAGTAAGTTGTTATAGCTCTGTTGACTTCCCATTTTTGAGCAAACAGGATTAGTCCTTCTCCATCTAACATACTTATATGGCCCTCATTACTAGAATATCTGAGCATCTCACAAGACCCCTGCAAGATAGGGTAATGCTGTTATCTCCATTTTACAGCTAGGGAACTGAAGCACTGAGAGTCTAAGCAGCTTCCCCCAGCCCACAGAGGAAGCCTGTGGAAAAGCAAGACTTGAGCCAAGGTCTCCCAAAGCTTAGACTAGCACTCTAACCATTGGATCTTTCCTCTCTCAATCATGCCTGACTTGCTTGTGAGTGCTAGGCCATGCATAGAAACCCTCTCATTTACCCAACAGTACATTTCCTATTCTCCTCATTTATTCAGTCCACAGATACTTTACCCTTCCCTTTGCTGGGGAAGGCACAGGTCCTGGGAATGTGAGGCATTTCAGGGTTCTACTTCTGGCTCTAAAATGACTGGGGTGACCCTGAGAAAAAACCCCTCCTTTTACATACTAGGAAAATTCTGTTCTCATGTATGCTGCTGCAAATGCAAGCTCCATCAGCCTGACTGGACTGACTCCAGGTTTATGCTGTTATAAAGGAGAGGAGAATGTGGCCCCCTTCCTCAGTTTCACCACTCGGTAAAGTGTGACATGTATTGTTCTGAAACACTGAAAGTAATTGTGTGACTACATGACGTTAATATTAGTGTAGTTACCATAAAGGGAACAGTGATTAGGTGCTATTTGTGCCAGAGAATTACTGTGTGCAGAAATGATGTGGTTATGAAGGGGAGGAGGGGACATTATCAGCAATATATTTGTAGAGAAGGATGGTGAAGTGTCCTCCCAAACTACCTCTTGCTTTACCCTTATTTTTTTATCCATTACAGTAGCACTTAGAGGTCCCAGTTGAGAACAGAGCTCCCTGGTGCTAGGTGCTGTCCATATATACACACAGTCTCTGCTACAGAGAGCTTACTGCCTAAATAGACAAGGAAGAGGAAACAGGCAAGGAGAGGGGACGTGACTTGCCTGAAGTCACATGGAAGGTCAGCAGCAGAGCAGAGACTAGGACGCAGCTTTCCTGATTCTCTCTCGAACTAGTTCACGCTGCCTCCTGTGTGTGTCCCCCCGATGTATTTTCCCTCATCCTATATCTTCCCCCCCCCCCGATGTTTCAACGCCATTCATTGCTAAATACACTCAGACAATTTACCTAGATCTGCAGAATGAACATGGCTTCAATCCTTCCCACTCCACCCATTCCCAGACATGGAAGTTTCACCAACTGCTCATCACCACCACCAAACAAACAAACAGGAACTCTGAGCCCAACTCCCCCCCCCGTATTTTATATTAGTTTATATCATTGACTGCAGTGGAGTTCCACTGGTATAATGGGGTGGAACACATGGCCTCTGCTGCGGGCCTGAGACCTCCTATGCTGGTTAGAACTTAGCATGCATTTGTATGGGTTACAGCATCAGAAAGCTTCAAAAAAGGCCTCTACAAACAGCAAGACTCTAATTAAGATACCTCCCTGTACACAGCTCATGAGAGCTTTTGGAAAAGGTTACTCCTCGCAGAAGAATCAACCCTGGTTGGAAAAGTAGTCTGCTCTCAGACCACAAAACCCTAACAGCTTGTTGAAATCACAGGCCATCCTGGATGAATTGGCTGGGGAGGGCTTGCCCATTAATAATGGATAGCAAAAGAAAATTAACCCAGCAGAGCCATCTCCTGTTAGCCAGATGCTTCAACCCATGGCCTGGGGAATGTATAGCAACGAGAGGGAGGAAACACAAACACAAATCACATCACAGGGGAGCAGCGTGCCATTACTTATCCAACCGGAGTGAACAAACACATTTGCATCCATGAATAGCTCCATGATCAATTACCGATAAGAATGAACTGCTCCATCCTTCTTGATCAACAAATGCACTGGGCTAATGTGGTGTATGGCATATTTCAGCTAACGAAGCCAAGTGAATATGAATCAGTCCACCAAGGGAAATAACAACGCCTTCTCCCCTAAACCTAAACAGGAAAAGAAATAACCCTCCTCTCTGGCTATGTTAAAACTGATGATCTGTCAGATTTGAGAATGCTTGCTGGAGGTAAGGGGACATGGCAGCATCTTCTGGTACCTAATGGTAGCACGGAAACCACCTCTTTTTTTAATTATCTCCCGAGGGAAGGCAGGAGAAAACAGTGCTGTAGTAAACACTTAAAAACTACACACATTAATTTATGCCGGCTGCTGCCTTTGTATTTTGGAACAAGTTGGGCTCTTTTTTTCTAATTGCTTGATGAAATGTCCCCAATCAATCCTGTCAACACAAATAATGCCACTAAATAATGGATGCCCACCTGCCACCCGAATGAAAAGCCTGGCAATTAGTGCTTGCAAACAGATGCAAAAGTGCATGGGGGGGGGAGCAGCAAAGGACAGGGAATGCTCTCACCTCTCCACCCACTGCCGCCTCCTCCTCGGCTCCGGCTCCCGCACTGGTTTGTCAGGAGAAGACAGGCTTGGCAGGCAGTGAGAAGTCATGCCAAGCTACATTGGTCATTGGAGCACCCCGTGCCAGACAAAAGCTGGCTGGGTGTTTTCAACCCCCTGCTCTCCATCCCTGTTTTAGGCTAAATATGGGGCTGGGTTACCTGCCAACTGGATGTCCTGGGGATGCTTTCTCCCCCACTTAGACATCAGAAAGAAGAACAGGCTTTCACTTTCTCTTGCCCATTGTGATGGCAGCCTCATGTGGGAGGGGCCATGTATGCTCAGATGCTAATAGGCATACCACAAATTACATCTACATGGTAATATATGGAAAACTGGCCTCATTTCAGTCCAGGCAAGAGAGTCAGCATTCCGTCAGCCCTCTGATGGGAATCATGGACATGCCGTGGCCGCCGCCCCCCAAATTGTAGTGCCCTAGGCGACTGCCTAGGTCGCCTAATGGGTTGTGCCGGCCCTGGCCAGGCGCTGTACAAACACAGAACAAAGACAATCCCAGCCCATGTGGAAGAGATGCTTCCTACCTGCAGGCTGATGGGTATGGGGAAGGCCATCAAGTGCTGAAGGCAGCTGAGACAGCCAGAGTGGGGAACATACATCTCCCTCCCTGCTTCTTCACAGGTTTTGGCTTCTCTATAAGAGGACTTTTTGAACCTCAGCCTGGAGAGCCTGTCCTGCCCCTAACCCCACCAATAACCCTTTCCCAGAATATTATTATTATTAAACCTTTCCAGCGCCGCCTCTTCACAGAGTGGCATTCTCAAGGACAGCTGCAGGAAGAACAGTATCCCAGCAAGCTCACCCTGGAGATGAAGTCTGGTGTTAGCTGCTCCGTCGATTGCCTCCTATGGAAGGATTTTGTTCCATTCTCTCAGGTGCTATCCTGTACAGGAGCCTTGCTTTAGGATTGTATGAACACTGACTCTTTTCCTGATGAAACCAAACAAACAGAAATACTAGGGTGAGTGGCAATCAGCGATTGCATGAGGAGACACACATCTTGCAAAAGGGAAGAGGGAATGAATGACAAGTAACGCATAGTGAGCTATGGGGCATTTTCCATTTCAAAGTGCTTTATAAACATTAGCTAAGCCAGCCTCATAACCCCCACTGGGTGGGAGATATTATAATAACCCTTTCTGCAAAGAGCAGGAACGAGTCTCAAAGAGACGGAGATTTCAGTTGCCACAGCTCCCACATGTGAAAGGGTTTTCAGGATAAAGCCCTAAGTGATTTGTTCAAGACCATGGAAAAAACCAGTTTCAGATCAGGATTCAAACTAGTGGCTCTTGCCTCCAAGGAGGCCATGAAAACCTTGCTATGCAGCAAGACCTCAGTGTATTATTCTCAAGACTCCCCTTCCAGGTTATCTTAGTCTAAGCTTCAAAGCAGCTCCTACCTATTTCACTAACTCATCCCCACTTTGGTACAGTGAGTAAGGAACAATGCTAGGAATGAGGAAACCGGGTTTCCATTCCCAGCTCTGCAGCTGTTATGTGATCTTGAGCAAGCCACTTCTGCTCTGTGCCTCAATTTCCCCATCTGTGAAATGGAGCTAATATGTATCCTCATTTGTAAAGCACTTTGAGATCTAGGATGAAAAGTGCCATATAAGAGCTAAGTATTCTTAACCATGGGTAAATATTGTTACCCGCAATTGTTTCACAGGAACTATTTATTTATTTATTTATTTGGACAAAAGAGGTAAAGGGAAGAGGACTAACTTTTTGTAATCCACTAAGATCTCTGTGGCCATTATGTTTCTGCCCCAATTTCAAAAACCCAGTTACCCCGTAGAGGATAAATTCTTTAACCTGCTGGTCGTGTGGCTAGAGGGATTATTATTATTTTGGCTTCATACCAGCAGCTAGTTCTTCTTCCTGGTAGCAGTAAAAGGATGCAGGTTTACTGTTTGTTTTGAAAGATAAACCACAGTATTCTCCTTGAAAGCAGCACTGGTAATTGATTTGTAGTTAAGGAGATAATTTACTTAAATTCAATAGCAGGCCCCTGCTGAGCACAGAACAAGCTAATTCCATTCTTCAGATTAACAAAACCTGATTAACAAGGCGGCTTTGCAAATCCAAACTCATATGAGGTGAAAGGGCTGATCCTGATTCCAGATGCTCACTGGGATCCTAACTTCCATGGAATAAGGAACCAGCCTCAAACTAGGGATGAGGAAGAAGGAGAATTGTAAATACTATGCTAAAATACAGACTTTCCTTTAAATATAAAGAAAACTGGACTCTAGAATGCGGCTGTTCATTCAGCCATGAGTAGGGCTGTGTGGGAACTGGAATTTCTGTTTTGTGGGAAATTCCTCACCTTCAAAATTTTCAGAGCAAAAGTTTCGGGTCAAACAGCTCTTCATTTCAATTTCAAACTTATTTTATAGTATACTATACATTTTTAACAAGATTTCTAAGTGAAAAGTATCAAAATAAAATAAAAAAAATCAAAACGTTCTGAGGCTTACAAACATTTTAAAGTGGATTTGGTTAAAATAGGAACATTCCTGAAGAATGTTTGTTTTGATAAAGCGGCATTTCCCCAACAGAAAAACATGGTCAGAAAATTGTTGGCCAGCTCTGGCTATGAGACCCTACTGAATCCACCTCCTCTCCTCTTGGAGAGAGCCAGTGTGTCTTGAGATTGTAACAAGGAACTCCTGGGTTCCAGACTCAGCTCTGGGAAGGAGCACGGTCCCGGGGTAGAACAAGACCAAAGCAGACTGTGAAGAACTTCAAAAAGATCTCACAAAACTAAGTGATTTGTCATTTTGTTGCCCAATTAAATTTATTGTGGATAAATGTAAAGTAATGCACATTGGAAAAAATAACCCCAACTATACATACAATATGATGGGGGCTAATTTAGCTACAATGAATCAGGAAAAAGATCTTGGAGTCATCGTGGATAGTTCTCTGACGACATCCACGCAGTGTGCAGAG
Source organism: Malaclemys terrapin pileata (assembly GCF_027887155.1). Taxonomy (NCBI): domain Eukaryota; kingdom Metazoa; phylum Chordata; order Testudines; family Emydidae; genus Malaclemys; species Malaclemys terrapin. The sequence continues at coordinate 131,061,289 of NC_071506.1, read as the reverse complement.
GCAGTCAAAAAAGCAAATGGGATGTTAGGAATCATTAAAAAGAGGATAGAGAATAAGATGGAGAATATATTATTGCCCTTATATAAATCAATGGTACGCCCACATCTCGAATACTGCATACAGATGTGGTCTCCTCATCTCAAAAAAGATATACTGGCACTAGAAAAGGTTCAGAGAAGGGCAACTAAAATGATTAGGGGTTTGGAACAGGTCCCATATGAGGAGAGATTAAAGAGGCTAGGACTTTTCAGCTTGGAAAAGAGGAGACTAAGGGGGGATATGTTAGAGGTCTATAAAATCATGAGTGATGTGGAGAAAATAGATAAGGAAAAGTTATTTACTTATTCCCATAATACAAGAACTAGGGGCCACCAAATGAAATTAATAGGCAGCAGGTTTAAAACAAATAAAAGGACGTTCTTCTTCACACAGCGCACAGTCAACTTGTGGAACTCCTTGCCTGAGGAGATTGTGAAGGCTAGGACTATAACAGGGTTTAAAAGAGAACTGGATAAATTCATGGAGGTTAAGTCCATTAATGGCTATTAGCCAGGATGGGTAAGGAACCGTGTCCCTAGTCTCTGTTTGTCAGAGGGTGGAGATGGGTAGCAGGAGAAAGATCACTTGATCATTACCTGTTAGGTTCACTCCCTCTGGGGCACCTGGCATTGGCCACTGTCGGTAGACAGGATACTGGGCTAGATGGACCTTTGGTCTGACCCAGTACGGCTGTTCTTATGTTAGGTAATGGACTGGGCTTTAGACACCTGGGCTCTATTTCCAGGCTTGGAAAGGACTGCAGTGAGGTGGATAGAGCAGAAGCCAGGACTGCTGGGTGCCATTCCCAGCTTTGCTTCTGAGTCTCTGTGAAGTCACTTCTCCTCCCTGTGCCTCATTTCCCCCTTTGTAAAGTAGGAGGTGGGGGAGAACCATTAACCTGCTCCCCAGAACAAGCAAGCTTGAGTCACCATCGATGCTGCTTTGAGATCCTCAGTGAAAAGCACTAGACAAGCAAAGCAACCAACCTAGAAGCATTTTACATCATGTCGCTGCTGTTGCTGTTGAATATCACTCCAAGCAGAGAGAAGTAATTCTGATGAATGAATTGATCTCAGCGCCTAAGGCCAGAGTTACTGCAGTGCTGGTGTTTGACCCAAAATGGCTTCATACCCACATAGCCCTGGAGCGCATATGCAAACTGTATGAGTTTATATTACATCTTCTCTGGAGTCCTTCTGAGATTTTGCATGCTTCTGGCTAGCACTCAATCAACTCAAAATCTCTCCCACCTAAACACATCAGGGGCTGCCTGAGCTTCCTAAGCAGTTGTGATTATGAGCAAGGGACAGACCAGTCATTGCACTGCCCACACTTTTACCATCATCATTCTTTCAGCTCTCGGGGAAGAGCTGCATATCAGACAGCAGGTAACAGCCTACTGATCAGATTAAGAATTCCCTTCTGCCATGGGCTTCCTTTGCAGTCTTCTAAAACGTGTCCGTGTGTGTAAACAGGGTCAGCCCCCTCCCAATGGCAAGGTGGGATTCTGGAGTTTACTTCAGTTTAACCTCTTGAGGACTCTTTAAATAAACTCCACATTCCCCCATTTATAGATCATTCACCACAGCTCGCAGTCCTAGGCCTTCTCTTTGTCTGGAGAAGATCCAAACCTGCCAGCTTCATTCTGGGCCTGCCCTGTTTTTGGCAGGCTACTCCCAGCCCTACTTAGCTGGAGTCTTTTGGTACCTGAAACCTCAGACTCACCTACAGCCTTCTACTCACAGCAGCTTCCTCTGCCCATTGCCCTTCTGGCTATTTGTACAGACCAGCTGCCCTCAGTCAGCCCTCCCTCATCAAAAGGCTGTTAATTAATGCATAGGTGGATTGGACCTGTTCCCTCTTAAAGGGACCAGTGCATCCTGTGACATACATATACACACACACACACACACACACACACACACACACACACACATATTATATATGTGACATACATACACACACACACACATATATATATATGTGAAAACCTGGCCCCATTGAAATCAATGGCAAAAATGGGGCCAGGATTTCACCTTCTATTGTTTGTCAGTCCTTCTTAGAAGCTTACGGATTATCTTCCCCCAAGTGACTCTTGTGCTTTTCTGTTTGACAAATCAGCCCGCAGCATAGTGACTGGGACTGATTTGCAGAACCTAGCATTGAGGCCCTGATCCCTAATTAGGACTCCGAGGTGCTGCAACAATGCAATTATTATTCATTGTTTACATGAGAATGGCCATAGTGGGTCAGACCAATTGTCCATCTGGCCCAGTATCCTGTCATCCAACTTTAGCCAATGCCAAGGGCTTCAGAGGGAATGAACAGAACAGGGCAGTTATCGAGGGATCTGTCCCTTGTCATCAGCTTCTAGCAATCAGAGGCTAGGGACACCCAGAGCATGGGGATGCATCCCTGACCACCTTGGCTAATAGCCATTGATGGACCTATCCTCCATGTGTTACAGTAGCACCTACACCCACACAAACATGGGTCCCATTGCCCCAGGTAGCGTCAACAGAGTAAGAAACAGGTCCCTGCCCTTTAGTTCCTGTAAGCTGAACAAACAAGACAGGGAAGTTATTAACCTGATTTTACAGATGGGGCACTATAATACAGAGAGATCAAGGGCCAGATTTATAAAGGTACTTAGGCACCTAAAAATGCAGTCAGATGTCTAAATGGGATTTTCAAAAGCACCTAGGAAGGGAGGTGCCTAGGTGTTTTTGAACATGCCACTAGGCATCTAGCTGCATCATTAGGTGCCTAAAATAACTTAAAAAATCTGTCCCTAAGTGACCTGTCTAAGGTCAAAAAGGAAGTCTATATCAGGAATTGACTGCAGGGCTTCTGAGTCCCATTCCAGGGCCTGAAACATAAGACAATTCTTCCTTAGCCACAAGACCACTTAATTATTAATCATTATTAATTATTATTATTCTACATAGGCCCTGATCTTGTAACTGGATCTCCTAACCTTGCACTCCCACACCCTACCAGATCCATCTATAAGACTAAGGCTATAGAATGGAGTTTGAAACCAACATGGATGTGTTTTGTTTACTTCTTCATTTGTAGCAGCTGCATTAATGTGGACACTGGCAAATGTGGGGACAGTGTTTGCCATTTGGTAGATCACCATTAAAACAAAGCAAAGCTTGGTCATGCAGGGATTGCAGACTTAGCAGTAGAAGAAGGTCTCATCTGAGATTCGTTTCTCCAAGTGCTCTTCTGCTCGCTTGATACTGCCCCTCTAGAAGGTGCTTTTGTGCCAGGTAAGGTTTGCCAACTGGTCATGATTTGTGTTTTTCTTTGGCACAATGCACCAGCATGATAGGACAGGAGATGCATTTATGAATTATTGGAATGCTAAGGATTTGCCTAACTGCTTGGCAAATCCATGATTCTAGAAAGAACAAAAATTAGACTTGATTAAAACTAAAACCCAGAATCTGAATGTTGCTGAAATTTAAGAATTGCACGTTGTAACCCTAATCCAAATCTGGTTCTGAATGGTGTTTCTGGCTATCACATGTATAATTCACTAAACTAAATTCACTAAATTCAAATCTTTGGGGATGTTTGCAAACTGGATTCAGGTGCAAGCTTTGCAGCCCGAGAGTGTATATATAGATACATCTGTTCTATGCACCACTTGCGGCAGCATGTAGCGTTCGTGTAGCTACACGCTACATATGTCAGTGAAAGGCTCTGGCAGAGGTGACGCGATGGGGCAAGGTTGAGATTTTCTCCACTGCATTTCTCCCCTACCTTAACCTTTACCCACTGCCTCCCTGGCCAAAGATTTTCCCTGCTGCTACAGACTTTTCTTGGAAAGACTCCAGCACTGGGGAGCCAGCAGAACACTACACTGCTACAAATAACATGTACACAAAGAGGCATGTATGCACGCACACATATTCACAGAGTCTTTTTAGACAGTAAGATCTTCAGGGCATGGACTGACATATACTACAGATTGTGTTGTACACTGCCACAAATAAGGCCCCAACCTAGCATAAGCATTTAAGGGAGTTGTGGCACTAGAACTCAATGGAATTACACCTGCCTACTCTTGGGATGACTTTGGGCCCTTGGCCCTGATCCATAGGCCATTGAAGTCAGTGTGAAGATTTAAATGGGCTTTGGATCAGGCCTTGAGGGAATTAATCCAGGGTTTGCTGGCAGCCAGGGGTAAACTGGGCTTGTTAGGAATGGTGGAAATGTCTGCATGCCTTTCCTCTGCGTCATATTGTCACCCTGACACAAGCCCACAGACTCTCTCTCACATACACACACACACACACACACACACACAGGCGACAAAGATGTCTAGCAGCTTGTCAGCACCTGTAAATTGGCTGAGAAGCAGCACTGTTTGCATTCACAGCCGGGCCTTAAGCTCAAAATTAAAAGATCAAGGTTGTTGCTACTGCCTCCTGGAGCAAATCAATTCCCGCCTTCACCCCTTCTCCAACCCAAGCCCCTTCGCCATTCAACGCCAGATCAGTTACAATGTTAGCCAGACAACATCCTATAAACCCAGCAGGAGCAAGGGAGCAAGCTGCCAGGACAATTAACCATGCAGAGGCTCCAGAGATGGGAAAAAATTAGGGGGTGAAGGGGAATTCAGGATTTGTGCCATCCATCTCTTTGTGGTCAGCTTTAATTGATCTTGGAGACTGTGCGGCTAGGAGAAACTTTGCTCAACTAATCTGAAATAATCTCAAAGCCAGCAAACCACGGGGCAGCTCTGGCTCCTCCAGCACCTTGGCTTCTCAGAGCTAGAGGGACACAGCTGCAAGAGACTAATGATAATTCAATCCAGTGAGATGAGTGTAGGGGAAGGGGATGGAGGGAAGGAAGATATGGGGTAGGCAGACCAGGGTTGCAGGATGTCCCACTCTATCAGAGCCAGCTGATCTGCTTTTGGTCCATTTGGGCCAGATTTACAAAGGTATTTAAGCAGCTAAAAATGCAAATAGGTGCCAAGTGGGATTTCACAAGCACCTAAGCAAGTTAAGTGCTAACTCCCACCTCTCCCTTGTTAGGGTAGAAATTATAGCTTCTCATGGCCTGGAGTCTCCCATGGCATGGTCTCTATCATCCTGGCTGCCCTCTAGGGTCATGCCCCTGCAACTTGGGGTGGGGGGAGAAAGTGTTTTCTGGCTAGCTTGCTTTCTCTTGCCATGGGATCTCTTCCAGAATGGAGACACTTGTTGAAATGTGGTGCCTTCGATCTCTGCCTCCAGCTATCTGAGTCCTCATTAGGGCACGCTTTGCTCTTGGACCAATGAGGAGTGCTCCCCACCCTCCTAGTGTCTCTCTTTTGCGTGCACCAGCGTAAGGAAGTGTCGGGCTCCATGCAGCCTCTTGTATAGCGGCGCTCTCCCACCACGCTCCCACCAACCAGCATTGACAGCTATTTCCCAGGTCGAAACATAATTAGAAGGAACGTTTTTTTAAAGCAGGGCCATCAATAATCCACCTTAAAACAGTGACATGTGTGAACCAGGCAGTCCATCAGACGCCAGTGATTGATCACATGGCCAGCAGACCACAGCAGCGAGGAATCCTGGGGCACATTAATCATCTCCAATCCTGGGATAACCCCTCAGACCTTACAGAGCATTAGCAACACTTTCCTTCATCTCTGCTAGTGCTTCTTCTCTTCCTCATCCTCCCTCCAGCATTTTCCCCCTTTTCTTTATTCTCTTCTTCCACCCATCAGAATCATCATTGTCTTCTCCTCTCTCTAGGTCTCCCTTTCTCTCCCCTGCCCCTTTACTTTCGCTTTGGTGGTCAAGAAGAATAGAGGATAGAAATGGCTTGACCTGCAGCCCTTGTCTTTGCTGTCCCAGTTCTGTGCTCATCACCCCCAGCTCTGCCAGTGCTGATCTAAAGACCCCCACCCCAGGCTATTCCGGTCTTGAGCTGATCGCACACAACTCTGCCAATGCATCTCCATCCCGACCTGCAGCCTGTTCCTCACAATTGACGCCTCACATAGAGCCTTCAAAACCATTGCACATGTGAACAACAGTGGCTTTGAATGTCTTCTGTTGAGCGACACGTGTTGTACAAGACTGGATGAAAAGAGGAATTAAGTTGAAAGTTTCTTGATTTTAAAAACCAAAAACTTGCAGTGTCCTTTCGAAACCCCTCTGGCTTTCTGGCCTCTCCTCTGAAAGCAGCTCTCTGTTGTTCCAGCCAGCTGCAGGGAGGTGTTTTGTCCTTGAATGGCACACTGAGAAAGCATGCAGATAAAATGAAGAGCCCTTATGCACACAGAGACTCTCTATCAATGCCCAGCCTGGGTGATTAACCCCAGACTTTGACTCCCCCATTCAATCCAAGATGCACTGCGGAGGCGGCTTCTTCTCTTTGCTTCAGGGAATGGAGAGAGAGAGAGAGAGAGATGCATCCCCTCCCATTCCATTCTTCTCTTTAAAGAAAAGTCAGCTCCAGCATTGCAAGGCTGCCAGGAGATGGTTGAACCCAGCTTCTCTCCTCCAAGAAGAGCTGGGGTTGGAGGCATGAGCTAATAGGAGTCCTTTATAGAAGCAGGTCACAGTCAAGCCACCTACTTCTGTCTCATTATGCCAGAAAAAAAATAAATCTAGACAATTATCTGCAAAATGTGTCTCTGAAGGATTGCACATTCCCACTGCTGTCACAGACTTCCTGTGTGACCCTGGGCAAGTCACTTAGGGCTTGTCTACATGGTCTGAAAGCGTATGGTGAGCCAGGATGTAACTCTACAGCACCCTCGCCTGCCAGGCATTAACTGGCCCTGTGGACCCTGCTACTAGGCAGTTTGAAACATGCACATCCCAGCTTGCCATGCATTAACAGGCTATGTAGACAAGCCCTTAGCTTCTCTGTGTGTCTGCTCTTTGTCTGTACAATGGGGATAATGACACTTCCCCGCTTCAAACGGGTGTTGTGAGGGTAAATACGTTAAAGACTGAGGTGCTCAGATACTATGGAAATGGATGCCATAAAAATACCATAGAGTGGTAGATACCACTTCAGCTGTGCCTGTCTAGTTAAAGCAGTACAACATCGGTGCATAGAAAAGGCCTAAGTACATTCACTGCTAGCAAGCGGCATGAGCTAGGGCTGGTCAAGTGACTGCAAAAGGTGCAAGGCAGTGGAGAATCAGGCCCAGATGTCTGTGGCACAGAGCAGGGTCTTCCCAGGAAATGTGATGCAATTGAGCTACACTTCAGGGCTTCATATTCCATTCGTAAAAACGTTGAATATATTTTGTTCCATAAGCGTTTGGGCTCAATAGAGGAATTACTAGGTGCAATTTTCTGACCTGTGTTATGCAGGAGGTCAGGCTAGATGATCACAATGGTCCCTTCTGGCCTTAGAATCTATGAATCTTTGAATACTAAGGGCCTGATGTATTCATTATTTTTAATAGGGGAGCTCTCTCTCTTGTATAAAAATCATTGTTTTTACCAGAACAATGAGCAGAGCCTTAGATCCAGTGGGAAATCAGGTTAAGGATCAAGAGATTGTGTTTGGCCTAATTTCTTCTAGGAGGAAACTTGGGCCTTAGTAAAAACAAATATCCCCATCAGCACCAGCTATAGGAGCGTAGCGAAGCTTGACTCAATGGTGTGGCACCTCCTGCTGGTCATCCTGGGAATTAGCTCTTCACCAGCTTCGGAGCGTCCCTACTGGCCGGTGTCTCACCTGCCGCTGACCCCGTGTCGGACCCCGGTGCCCTTTACCTGGGATTCTGCCCCAGCAGTAACCCACCGTCTGGGCTGAGGGTGTGTAATTCTGCAATGGGGTAATAACCCATTGAGGTCAGTGCAGCAGGGGCACAAGTTAGGGCTTCTCTAACCAACCCCCCAGCAGGTCCAGGGTAGGGGAGGTGCAAATTGCTTTTCCTCTTACACCAGGCTCTGTACTGCTGCAGGGATGAATGTTTAAGGCAGACAATTCATGCAAGAAATTGGGCTTCTTTGTTGATACTATAACATTTGATGTCACTCATTTCCCTTTCAAGTGTTCCATCGATGATTGACTTAGCATCTTCTCTCTTTCTCTCTCTCTGGTTTCTTGTCCGATAACATCACAGCACAAACTACATGGAGGCTACAGCAGCCCTGACTCGTTATGAAAAGGAAACACCGCTAGTGAGTGGGATGTGAGATAGCTGCCACCTTCCGCAAGCCGGTGAGAGCATCTTCAAAAGCAAAACCTGGGGAGATAAAAGTGATAACAAGCCTGGGGAAAATATTGCTGACTTCTGAGTGCCTCTCACTGAAACAGTTGTCATTTCGCTGAGCCAAATATGCAATTATTGGCTACCAACCCCATCTCCCAGAGCGACACACTGGCGGGAACTAAAGGGGAGAGGCGGAAATGTTCTTAAACACAGCATAGGGCCATCTCTTTTTCACTGCCCCCTCCTTGCCTTGAAAACCACACGGCTGAGCAGGCAATTGTCTGACCCACCCTGTAGGAATCTGAGCAGGATCAGGGAGGTGGAACCACTCAGGAAGAAGACTGGAGCCCTGCCCACCATAGGTCCTTATGGGTATGTCTACACTGCAGCTGGGAGCAAGTCTCCCAGCCCAGGGAGACAGACTGGCACTGGCGGGGCTCGAGCTAGAAGGGTGGATGTTGCAGGTTGGGCTCCAAGCCTATCCGACCCCTTAGGCTTGAGAGCCCAAGCCGCAATGTCCATCCTGCTAGCCCAAGCCCCACTAACACAAGTCTATCTAGATGATCGGTCTACTTCCAGCTGCAGTTATGGCCCCCATCGGCGTAGTACCTTGCAATCTTTAATGTATTTATCCCCACAACACCCCCGTGACATAGGGCAGGGCTAGGATCCCCATTGTACAGATGGGAATTTAGGCACAGAGAGACTGAGGCTATGTCTATATGGCAGAAAAAAAACCCAAACTCTGCATCAGCGAGTCTCAGAGCGCAGGGCAACTGACTCGGGCTCGCGAGCCTTGTGCCATGGAGCTAAAAATAGCCATGCAGACAGTCTGGCTGGCCTGGAGCTCGGCCTCTGAAACCCGGCAAGGGAGACCAGCAGTTCCCTCGGCCCACGCCGCTTCCCGCAGCCCCCATTGGCCTGGAACGGTGAACCACGACCAGTGGGGACTGCGATCAGCCGAACCTGCGGACGCTGCAGGAAAACAAACCGGCCCAGCCCACCAGCGGATTTCCCTGACGAGCCGCATGCCAAAGGTTGCCCATCTCTGGTCTACACTGCTATTTTCGGCCCCGTAGCATGAGCCCTGTGACCTAGGCTTTGAGAAGTGCTGTTACAGAGAGGGGTGTGAGGGTTTTCCCATGTAGACGTACCCTAAGTGACTTACCCAATGTATTATGCAGGACAGCAGAAAATTGAAGCCAGGGTCTCACAAGTCCCAGGTTACCACCCTAATTCCTTTCCGTTCTTATGGCCGGAATGAGGCGAAAATGTCATCCTCTAAATCAGGATTGGACTCCATGGATGGTAACGCACAGAGGCTTTCAGTGGCTCCGTAGCCAAGTCCCTCCATTTCTCCCTGGTTGAAGGTGCTAAAGAACTGACCAGATCCAAGTCATCCCAACACCAAAGTAGCAGTTAATCTTGAAACACCACTCAGGGAATGTCCCCTTTCGAGACCACAGTCAACTGAAGCCCCAGATCCAAACCCCCCAAACTTCGAAGGTGTTCAAAATATGAACCTGGATCCATTTTGCAAATGATCCCCATCTTTATAATGAGCGGGACCAAAACCTCCAGCTCCACGCACTCCTGACATATTGGGGGAGCCCAAACCTGGGGGCAGATCTGAATTTTGTGACTTAATCTTGTCTCTAGTCACCCCACGCCTTGAGCAAATTGGCAGAATTCCATCTCACCAGCTTTGAATATATTTTTAGAGGGAGCCAGGCCTCATGCTTTTCCATGATTGACTCCTACCATCTAGTGGCCTCTTGAAGGCATATCAGCGTCCCAGGCAATCCTGAAAACTCCTGTGTTCTGCTTAGCATAAATTGGGTGTCCCTTTTATAGAGTAAGAACGGAGAGATTCTAATGCTATTTAGGGTATAGGCCAAGCATGAAATCTCCCTGGAGATCTTAGAGAAGATGATCTTCCCAGTAATATGTGACACGTCCCTTAATTCCTAAAAATCTCTGAGAATGCCCCTACTGGAATCACAGGGTGTGACTACTGCTTGAGTAGCTAGCTTTAATCTAGCTAACTCGGTACTGGAGCAGTGAAGCCGAGGCAATGCATACTTCAGCACAGGCTAACTACTCGAGTAATTATCCAGGTTTCCAGGCAGGCTTGTACAGCTGCAGCTTCACTTTTCTGAGACTTGAGCTAGATAGATGAAAGTTAGCTCCGATATGTCTACATGAGCTCCAATCACACCCAAAGAGGAGTCCAAAGGGAAGGTCAGAGGTTAGATTAGAGAGGTTATTACTCAAATCTGAGACTTTAGGATAAATGTAGGGGTAATTAACAGGAATCTTTCTCCAGCTGCCTGCTGCCTGGAAGCAGTTCATGTCTGACCATTCACTCAAAAGGGTAGATTATATGGCTGTGTGAAATCCAATCTAGAGCTCCGTGATGTCCCTGTGATGGCCTTTGATGTGGTGACTGCAGCAACACCCTCAAAGCAGATGCTGTGAGTCAAACGCTGGAGAAGATCAGATACATCCTGCTGTCTGTCCTCTTCTTCAGCCATGAAGGACTCCCAGACTGCCCCTGTGTAGACTCCCCAGGGTGTGAAACCAAAGGTGCAGGGACCTTTATTATTCTTTTGTATTATTTGTCTTGTGTTTGCACCTAGGAGCCCCAGTCATGGACCGGAACCCCACTGTGCTAGGCGCTGTACAGACACTGAACAGGGCCTTTTTACTTTTGGAAAAATGCTCATTGTTGCTCAAACACACAAGCATTTTGTCAGCAAGAGCAGGACTGGGACAGAACCTAGATTCGGAATCCAGCTGTTAGGGATGAGTTGCACCAGGCAAATCGCTTCATGACGAGGCTCCTTCAGCCAACTGTGCAAGGAAATGGTAGGGACCTGCCATGTAATCCCAACACTCTCACCTCCTACGCAGGGCTGGCACAACCCATTAGGCAACCTAGGCGGTCGCCTAGGGCACTACAATTTGGGGGGCGGCGACCGTGGCGGTATTTTGGTGGCGGGACCTTCCGCTGCCTCTGTGGGGGGCGGCATTTCGGGGCGGGACCTTCTGCTGCCTAGGGCAGCAGAAAAGCTGGCGGCGCTCCTGCTCCTACACCGCCTCCCCTGCTTCTCTTGGAATACTACTCCCACGCTCCCATTCATGCCCTCTGTCGCATGCCTCTTGCACACATACTCACCTGCACACACTCATGCCACTCAAACATTCACAAGTACACACCGATGCTCATTTGCACACACTCACATGACGCTCACCCTCACACATACTCATGCTCACACACACCGGCACTCAAATAACACACACACACTCACTCCCACAGCTCAAACATCTCTCTCCCGTGTACACTCACACAGGTACACGCACATCTCACATGCCCCTGTGCACCTTGCACTATGTTTTGCCCCCACATACATGTGACCCCTCAAACACCTGCAGATTTCACACTCTCCTACACTTACCCAGCACACTCTGATGTGGCTGCACACCTACAGATTTCCACACACCTGCTCGCAGAGCCACTGATTCACATTCACAAACAGAGATACGCATGTCTACACATCCTTCCATGCAAGGACCAACCCAGTTCTACATGGGACAGGGGTGTCAGGCTCTGGTTACGGGCCATCAGGTCTGGTGGGGGGAGTGGTGGTCGAAGCCAGATGTAGATCTGGGACTGTGCCAAGGGCAGTGCTGAAAGCAGCATCTGGGGACAGGCCATGGGTCTCCACAGGCAAGCCAAATCTGGATCATAGTTGGAGTCCAGATGCAGGCCGAGGGAAGAAGCTGGGTTGGAGTCAGTCCAAGGGTCTGGGGGTCAGGAGGTGGATGCAGGGCTGGAGCAGGTCAGTAACAAGGCTGGAGCAAGGTCAGAGTAAGGCATGGACAAGGCTGGAACAAGCCTGGGGCAGGAACCAGAAACAGATCAAGGGCAGACTGGAGCCCTAGGGAGTCTTCTTATGCTGCAAGGCAGCAGGAGCATTCCTGGCTTTGTGGTGTGTTACATGGACTAACACGCAGCTCTGGTGGGCTCAGTGAAATACCTGTGCCTGGGGGGTCCTCTGCCTTGGCCGGGCCCAGGGATAGGCTATGGCAGCATGCCTGAGGGCTGAGTCACTGCAGGCTCTGTTGGAAAGGTGAGTCATGGCACCTGAGTGAGCAGCCCTGGTCTGGCTGCTGGTTTGCCACACACAGGGCTCCCTTTTAGCCGGCCGTGCTTTCGGCAGGCCTCAGGGGTGCTGTGCATTCCCTCATTGGCTCGCCACACACCCACCAACCTGCAGGCGGGTCCTTCCGCTGAGTGCTTTTCCTGTGATAAGCAGGGCTATTAGGCAAATTCATTATTGACTGTTGCATATTAGATTCCATTTTTTTTCTTTGATGCCAACACAACTAATAAAAATGCATTTTATCTTTCTGGATTTATGGGTTCATAAAGCCACTTTCATGTACCTCGGGGAATCAGGGGATTAGAGGAGTATTAAACATCTCCAGTGAAAATGCCACTCAGGTGAAAAGGAGCAGGGGGCGGGGGGAGTGATTCAAGGGCAAGGAAGAAGCTGAAGCAAACCTGGCAAAAATATGGCTTTAATTTATTATCAAAGAACAAAAACCTCGTAAAAAATGATCACCAGATACGAGGAGTTTGTAATGCAGCTGATTGTGAATTCTGCCCAGGGACTTCTCCCGTAGCTGAGAGCCATTAAGTAAAACTTGGGCTTATCCAGATGCCAAGGTGTAACCTAACTGGGAGGAGAGGGGAGGATATGAAGGGAGAATAATTTTGTCAATGCCTATGATGCCCCTTGCTGCAAACCGGTTCCCAACGTGATGGTGCTTCTTCCACACATTGCAATAAAAACACTCCGCTTATAAAATAACATGCTTTAAAAGGTGTAAATCCTCAGGGAAATGGGAGAGGCAGCAAAGGGGCAGGGTGCAAAGGAGAAGGCGGTATGAGAGAAGGAGGGGGAGTGCAATAGGGGGAGGGAAGGAGTGGGGAAGAGAAGGCTATAGGAGGATTCCCAGAGTCAGCCAACTGGATGTCCCATTAAAACTCTCTTTTAAAAAGTCCACTTCTAATGATGTCTCTCTTCTCTTCAGGCTGCGATTCTGCTACCACTGGGATTTTTACCTGAGCCTTCAATGGGAGCAGGACGGGGCCCCCTGCTATCTAGCCTCGCCAACAATACAGCATTTCCTCTCTTCTCTCTGTCTCTGATATTGAAACCAAGGCAGTAAACGATGGAGGGAGGGTGCTCACTTTCCAGTGCACAGAGAGCTTGTGTGAAGCATCTGAGAATTGCCATGAGGAACTCCCTGGGAAATGCAGATGTGCCGTACATAACCGGTGTGAAGAAGGAGGCAGAAATTTGAAAGGCAAAACGACTGTGGCTGTTACTCAGAAGCTATTGGGATTGCTGTCTCTGGTTTCTTTTTATGTCTATATGGTTTCATATGTTGGATGCTGTCTGTCCATTCCATCTATCTATCTATCTATCTATCTATCCATCGAGCCATCCACCTAGGGCAAGAATCTAGTAGTACCTTACTCTGCAAGCAGTTTAATTTATTTCAGTGGAATTACTTGAAGGGTAAGGTATTACTCAATATAAGTACAGGCCCAGAAAAAGCAGCTAAAAAATTCTCCAGGGAGCTGTACTTTCTTTTTCTTACCATGCCAAGCAACAGGGTTGGCTCTGGGCTTGGACAGAAGATCTTAGAATCATAGAATCACAGACTATCAGGGTTGCAAGGGACCTCAGGAGGTCATCTAGTCCAACCCCCTGCTCAAATCAGGACCAATCCCCAACTAAATCATCCCACCCAGGGCTTTGTCAAGCCTGACCTTCATTCAGTACGTAGAAGCTCCGAGAAGTGGTGCTGGTAAATCAGAAAGTGTCCTTCCCTTTGAGTCAAAATTGGGTCCTATGCCCCAGTGGGGCGCTGATAAAGACGATCAGTTACTATAGTAATGGCAGCAGCATAGACGCATAGACAAGATCAAATAAGGAGCATTCTGCTACGGGCAGCAGTGTCTTTCAGATGAGTCACAAAACTGAGACCTCGACCACACATGGCCATTAACGAACTTGTGCCTCAAGGTGCTGTGAGCCTCAGCCCCTGCTCGTCCACAGACGATTCAGTGTGTGGACTCAGGAAGATGGGCTCGTGAGTGGTGGATAATAATTCTTTTGAATATTTCCTTCCCCTTGGCAAAGGGCCTTGCCAGCCTGAAGGAAATTCCCTGCAATAAGCACATGCTTGATTTATGAGTTTACAGCTCTTTGAGGGATCTGAATGCTGGGGTATATATCTTGGCAATTAATCCTCTGAGCTCTGCAATGACAAAGGCAGCTCTGTTGGGCATAAGTCAGTTAATACCGAACAGCTTGTGTTATCTGACTAATGAACACTTTATACACCCAATAATAGAAGTCACTTTTTATAAGTGCCACTAAACAAATTGTAAATATTGCTCCCCATGCCATGCACAAGTGTGTATACACAGATACAAATACATGTCCCTGCTGTAACACTCCTGCTTGCTTTGCAGGTCATACAACAATATCATCTAGAGATTATCTGCATGAATACTACCATTGTGGTTACTAGACCTGGAAGTTAAGGCCGCGGGCTAGGATTCAGAATGCCTGGATTCTTTTCCCATTAGGACTGTGCAGGAACCGGAATTTCTATTCTGGGGGAAATCCTACAGTTTTGACATTTGTTTTTGTTCTGAATCGGAATGGAAACAAAGAATTTAAAAATTTCCCACAAAATGAAGTTTTCGAAAAATTGTTTAGGTCAGTCAAAATGTTTCATTTTGCTAAAATCAAAACATTTTGTTTCCATTTCATTTTTAAAAAATATTTTATTTTGTTACCATATAAATTTTGAAACAAAAAGTCATTTCTCAATGAAAAACTGAAACTTTCCATCCCAAAATATGTTGAAACATACATCTCTACCTTAGCAAAACACCTTTTTTTCAATATTTTTTCAAAACAAAATTTCATTGAAATCAACATGTTCCCAAGGAAATTTTCAGAAAAATTATCCGTTGAAAAAATTTCAATTAGCTCTAGTTCCTTTGCTACAAATTTATCCGGTGACTTTGGACAAGTCCCTCAGATCCGTTTATAAAATGGGGATAATAATTCTACCATGTCTATTTATACTATAAACTCTTTGAGGAAAGAGCCTCAATATATATTTTACAAAAACCGGCACAGTGGGGCCACAAGCTTGTTAGCCGGGATTTTCAGAACCCCCAACAGGGGTAACTTAACTATTTCTCTTCAGGTGGTGTCAGGAATAAATCAATAGGAACACAACAATTCTGTCTGATCAAGGATTAAATGCAAGTCAGCGTGCTCTTGTCTAACACCGCAGTTTATTAGATTTAAGCACACACAGATATAAGCAATAGGTTTAGAACATCCCAGATATTTACCTAACATCTGGAATGGCATTGAGTAATTAACAGCAGGTTCGCAGTGGCCAGTTGCTCACCTGCTGGGGACAAAAGGTGTCAGGAAAAACATCTCTTAAGATGGTTTCAGAGGACTACCCCCAGAGTACACTCTATTAGCTAATCTTTTATAACTAACTTCTACAAAATACGTAGGTCATAAGGACCCCTACTGGATCATCACTTTTCCTACTTTCAGTAAACTTTCTAATATCAGAGGCATCTAGATTCAAGGTTTTCCAACCACTAAGGTTTTCAGTCTCAGTTGTTTACTTGTCTGTCCCTGCCTCCCATTCTGATTAGCAAAAACTGCCAGCTAGATATGACCTTGCTTCCAAAAGCCTGTCTCCAAATTAACCCTTAACTATCTGGTGTTCTGTTTCATTAATTCATAGTGGCTGAGTGCACATAATATGGTTGCAATTAGCTTGATCACATTCTGGGGTATATACACCCCTCAAATCCAGGGCAACAAGCTCAGTTAGGACCTCCAGTTACTGCAGCAAAACCAATAATTAACAATCATAATGTGGTTCCTCTGGCAATGGTGAGATTTCCCTACAGCTGCAGCAGTCTTGTTTGCCATGTACAGCATATTTACTCCCTGAATATGTGATATCTCTGTAGTGGCACTAACAAAAAAAAGCAGCCCTTTCTTTCAGCATCTTCCGATCGGGACCCCTGAGGCTACAATTGCTGCTACTTTGTTGCTGGGATATTTTCACTACCAGTAAATGCCTCAATGGTGATTTGAAAGCAGATTCCAATTGAGCATCTCTCAACAACACTATTTTGAAATGCCTGCCTGCACAGATGGCTTTACACAGAGAGACTTCCAGCTGAGGCGAGCTCAGCAGGTCAGCATAAGTCTCAACCAGAGAGATCCTTATTTGGCTTTACCTGATAGAATTCCTGCCCATGGACCATGACACTTTCCTGTCTCCACTAATGTATAGGATGTACCAGGGTTGCCAGCTCTTGTGATATTAGTTGCTAAAGCCCCAGCTCCTGGAGTCATGTGATTATATGAGAACTTCAGCTTTAATTAAAAAAATTTTTTTTGCCCTCATTGTTGCAGAAAAAGCTTGGAAATGTGACCCCCTAAGGACTCAAAAAAACAGACATCAGAGAAAAAAAGTGCATTATTTTTAAAAGTTTCATGATTTGGGAGAGTCTAACAGATGACTTTTGAACATTTAAAGTCAGCAATGTGGATATAGACCGAGCCCAACATCTTCTCCCAGCCTAGTTAATATTTATTATTAATATTGCGGACCAAGGCCCTGTGTGTTAGGTGCTGTACAAACACAGAACAAAAACACTGTCCCTGCCCCAAAGAGTTTACAAAAAAATCACTAAGAATTTAATCCCAGGAGTATGAATGCACTCAACTCCATCTGCTCTTGTATTTCGCAGACAGTTGCACTCAGCCTGAATAAAGAATCCATTACAATCTTACTAACTCAGCCAATTCATAAATTATAAGGCCACACCTCTCAGCACTTTTCTTCCTTCCTTCCATCCTATAGTGTCCCCAGCTGTGTATTGCATCTACTCACTCCTTCGCTATTTGATTAGCATTAGCTGATGTTTGAAAAAAATACATATATATGCTTTGAGCCAATTAATCCTCACGACTCCCCCATGATGAGATAGGTAAGTATCATCCCCATTTTACAGATGGGGAAAAATGAGGTTTAGTGGCTTGTCACAGGTAAAAGACAATGTCTGAGACAGGATAAGAGCTCAGGAGTGCCTAGATCCCACTTGTGTGCTCAGATCAGTGGCATATTGGAGAGGAAAGACAGGGTTAGGGTCAAAGCGCTGCATAAGACACAAGAAATGTGGGCTCTAGTCTTGGCTCTGTAATGCATTTCTTGTGTGACCTTTGGCAAGTCAATTAGTTTCTCTGTGCATCAGTTCCTTGTCTGTACAACGGAAATTGAATGGCTCCATCCTTGGTCTGTCTGGTCTATTAGAATGTAAGCTCTTTCTTACTATGTGTATGTACATTTGTGCCTCACTGGGTTAATATGAGGATACATTCAAAAAGGATGTGATGCGCTTAGATACCAAGGTTATGATAAACACCGTAAGTACCTATATAGATAATGCCAGTTTCTGGTGAGACAAATCACTGTGTGTGTTTCAAACATGCATGTGAAATGTATGGGACCAGGAATAGTGTATATGGACTGGTGGCTTTTACATTAAGGGGCAGATCCTCAACTGGTTTAAACTGGAATTACTCTATTGACTTCAATGGACGATGGTGATTTATACCAGCTGAGGATCTGGCCAAAATCTATATAAGCTGCATTAAAAATCACAAGGGCTATTGATTTTCATGCTTCAGGTCACTATTTGGGATGGGGAATAATTTCTCCCCTTGCTCTAGTACTGCAGTCCGGTGTGTTATGATGCTGAGAGTATGGGTGGGGCATACACCTTCCTTGGATGCCCCCCATCACTGGTTAGTGCTGGAGACACAATACTAGACGTTAGGGATGACTGTTCTAAAAGTGGCAGACTGATTCCAACATCTTCAAGTTAATTTGCAAAGTCCTGGGCACGTTTCAAGCTCATTTGCATGGGGTGATTTTGAGGCCGTCAAGGTTTATTCATTCTCTCTTTGCCTTGGTAGAGGACTAGGGCATTATTTTTTGGTCTGCCAGTCTCCCTCAGAGAGGAATAGCCTCATTATTGATGGGGATATTCTTTATCTTCTGCAGAAAGGAAGGCGTAACAAACTAGCTTTGCTTCCAGAATAACAACGAAGACATTTTCTAGCACTAGGTTCAGGAAGGCGAGGGATTCATCTTGTAATTGACGCTTCAAAGAATTGCAAGGACAGCCTGAGCCATCAATGGTGTAAATTAGCTTCATCTTCAAGTTTATATATATTACTAGAGTTAGTCAGCTCCTTCCTTCCAAAGTAACTCAGGAGCCAGCCTGGTCTTTGAGAGAGGAAAGCTTGTCCAGGGATAAGGGTGCTAGCCTGAAGCACAGCTGGGTTCAGTTCTCTGCCTCAGCTACAGACCACTATGTGACCTTGGGCAAGTCACTTACCCTCTCTGTGCCTCGGTTCCCACCTGTGCAATGGGGGTAAAAGCACCTTCCTACTTCCCAGGGGCATGACGTAAATAGATTGCATGAGCTGGGAGGAGAAGGGTTCCAGCAATCCCTGCCTGCCAATCACAGCAACTTAGCTGCAAACGTAGGGCAGTGGCCATCCCATCATGGAAAGGGTTCGTAGGGCCTGACATTTAACGCATGGGAAGGACTTATGCAGTTGCCATTCTGGGTGAGGCATTTCACAGGAAGATGCTCAAATGCCTTTCACAAGAAAGGCTCAAATGCCTTAGACTTAAACAATGCAAGGAGCACTTGGCAAGGGCCTGGCACTCCCGACTCAGCTTAGCTCATGGGCTTGTTCAATTACCCCTTCAGCTCCCTCTGCCAGAGTAGGAGGAGACTCCTAGCCCCACCGCTCCAGATCCCCCCTCTCCAGAAATGGGGTGAGATGGGAGAGCAATCGCTGGGGCCGATGCTCCCCCTGCAGAAAGCAAGGAACTCCTTTTGACTTCAACACATGGTGGAGAAAGGCAAGAACTTGACCGCTTCCCTGGCAGCCGCATAAATCAGCCAGGAGGCCAATGTCCTGATGGTGCTCTTGGAAAACACACTGACATAGATTTTCTGCAGCCCCTTAGTTGCTGACAGGGAAACTGCTTCCCTGGCAGCTCTTTGAGTGCAGGGCAACATGCATTTGAACAGCTGTGGTGCAGGGCTGCCAGCCTCATTAGACCTTGGGAACTACCTGCCAGGAGCTGAACACATGAAGGGGCAGTATTATGATTTCTATTGCAGTAGCCCCTCGAGGCCACACCTGAGATCAGGGCCCCATTGTGCTAAGTGCTGTACATGCACATAATGGGAGCCAGTCCTTGCCCCAAAGAGATCACAGTATAAATAGATTGCGGGTGGGAGAGGAAACAGGCACAGAGAGAGGGGGTGACTTACCCAAGGTCACACAGCAGGTCAATGTCAGAACTGGGGGATAAGTTGCTTGACTCCCAGTCCAATGCTCTACTCTTGGAACATACTGACTCCAGGAGAAGATATTGCTTTTCTAGGAGGTTCCTCTGGAGTCCACACCCTCTTACACCCCTCCTACTTTCTCCCTATGACACACCCCACATTGCAGCCTGCCTCCCTCCCTCCAGCTATGGTTCTCCAGACAACCCATCCATGTGCTGACAAGTGAGAATCTCTCTCTCTCTCCCAGGCCCTGGTAGCAAACATGCTGCCTTCACAGCTTTCTCAGCCCCTGCAGAGAAGTGCATTTGTGAACAACTCAGACACAGAAGAAACACCCGAGTGAAAATATTTATGGCCACTTTGGTCTGATACAGTATCCTTTTCCCTCTCCTCTCCTTCTCCCCATGTTCATTTCTTCTCTCTCTCTCTCTCTCTCTCTCTCTCTCTTCAGAGCATATGGGAGGGCCTCAACTTGTGAATGAGACACTGTTTATTTTTCTAAACCGGACCTGAATAGTCGCATGGAACAAGACCACCATGTGCTGGGACTGGTTCAGGTTGTTGTTTTTCATATGGGACACTTACATTCTGCCAGCCTAAATTTCCCCTGCAGCATCAGCTGGACACAGCATTCTTTTTTACTTCCTGTCCTTACCTATTGAATTGTACTGCGCTATGTCCAACAGTCGTTCCAATCCAACATCTACAGTTTTTTAGCTAATCGAATTATAACATACAATAATTTAAGACAACCTTTTGCAAGTGGCTGTGTTTCATCTGCTGTCACATTCCTGCCTTTCTTCCAAAATTATCTTCTTTAATCTTTCATATATTTCTCCTGTTTATGCTTTCCTTCTAACAATCAGGTTTTTACAAAGAATTCCTCTTCCAGAGGGCTCAGGGCAGAGCTATGCTTTATGCAGGATTAGAATGGAAAACCCCCCACAATTTTCATATTCAAATATTGTGACACCCTTGTATACAACACAACAGAGTAAATTGTGAATGCAGCAATACACACATTCCGGGATTATGGGGAATCAAATTTTGGTCTCTGTATTACCAGAGTATGATCAGAAAGAATTCCTTTAATGTTTGCACAACTTTACAGCCTAATTATCTGTGTAATATTTTGTCTCTGGACATGTACATGTAACTGTTTCATATGCCTTAAAATTGTATAGAGTTGCAGAAGAATGATCAGATAGACAGATAATTAGCCATCACTATAATTCTACTTAGGGATTCTGCAGCAAGATGCATTCTGAGCACAGTTTTAAGTGTTTTCTCACCCCATGGAATTTCCTTGTGTTCTGGTTTCATGTGTGCTATTTTAACAAACATCAACTTTGAACATTTCTATCTGAAACACTGGGTTGGATCCTCAGCTGCTGTAAATCGGCCTAGCTCCATTGATCCTTGACATCATCATCATTTGCTTCAGTGGAGCTCTGCTGATACCCCCTAGATGGGAATCTGATCAATTGTCTCTTTACACTAAAGCCCATATAACCCTAAAAGACCTATTAGCATTAATGTGATGTGTGGATAATATGATGGTGATACAACCACACCAGCAACTTGCAACCCAAAGCTAGAGACCCTGGGTCAGATCCTTAGCTGGATACAAACTAGCAGAGATCCATTGGAAGACCAGCTTCCTTCCTTCCTTAGCAATCCAGCCAAGGCATTTCCACATTTGACACTTAAACACAAGATGGAATTGTTGGACATGGAAGTCCTTATTCTGCTTGTCAAGCCTCTGTGTGTGCTGATAAAACCATGGAGTGCAACAAAAACTGCCCTGGGGCTTGCTACAGAGAGAAAGAGGGAGGGAGGGCAAGGAAGGAACAAAGGACAAAGCACTGAAGAGAAGATAAAGAAAATGAAAACTTTGAAATATTTTTACCAACAGAGAACTTGGAAGGGAAGGGAGACAGAACTCCTTGTCTCCAGGGTTTCCTTTAGCAAACCCAAAGTCAAAAGTAGGAACTCTATTGGGTTCTTTGGTATTAAAGAGGCTCTGTTGTCTCCTGGAGAACTTTGAACAACTCTGCTTAGAAACAGACGTGCTTCTGTATCACATGGTTTTGGTATTTCTCTTCCTCTAAAAAAAAAAAAAAAAAAATTGCTAATGATGCTTGCACTGAGACATGAATATTTCTCTTCTTTCAGAGTCTGACTGCCCCGGTGCTCGTTCCCCACCGGATGCCACAACGAATAGTTCTGGCCTTCAGTTACGCTTAATGAATTCTGGCAGGTATTGATGTTTGTTTCCAAACACGCTTGTATGTTTCTTAGAAGGATAATGCTTCTGCGCTTCTATGACAACTCCCACCCTGAGATCTCAATGTGCTTTACAAATGTTGGGTGAATGCCACCCCTGTGCAGAGGGCAGTGCAAGGGTTATGCACCATTTGCTGCCACTAAGAGTGTTTCTCAAAGTGTAACTGGAATTAGAGTAATGCCTACCAGAGATCAGGGCTCCATTGTGTATAAATGGCAATATAAAAATACACAGTGAAAGACAGTTCCTGCACCACAGAACTTGCAGTCTAAATAGACAAGTGTAGGAGGGAAAACAAAATCAGAGGTGATGTGACTTGCCAAAGGTCACACACCAGGTTAGCGGCTGTAATGGGATTTCACTCCCATCTTCTGACTCTTAGTCCAATGTCCTTGCCTCTTGACTATCCCATGAACAAGTAATTAGTCCAACACCGATCTGTTCTTTTGGATCCCACATACTTTGATCAAGTGTTACCCTAGTCTAGGGTTTTTGCAACACCAAAACCGCAAAATCATGCTTTCGTCAGACACTAATATTTACTGCCTTTCATTGAGAGAACTTGGGGCTACTCAACAAAACCAAAATCCTGACCCTGTTGATGTCAGTGGGAGTTTTGCCATTGGTTTCATCCAATAAATATCAATGGCAGGCAAAAAGGGCTAGAAGAAGCTCATGGTTAGGGGTTTCTGTGTTGCAAAATTTAGACCACAGATGGTTGGGATCTGGGTTGCATTGGAGTAAAGCATGTCAGATCCATATAAATGGTTCTGGTTTTGAGTCATCCCTGATAAACTATGAAGAAATACTCAGCTTTCAGTCAACTCTGGAATTCACTGCTGCAGGGAGGCTGCTGAGATAAATAATGTAGGGGGACTTTTTAAAGGACCGGGTGATAGTACTGTTACACCGCTTAGGCTGTTAAATATTTGGAGTTAAATGGTCATAATAACAAACCCATATGCATTAGGGAGTAAACTGATTCCTATTCCCCACCCACTCTCCCACAAGCAAAGAAATGGCCAGCTACTAAAGTTGGAGGGCCAGATCTTCAGCTGGTGTAAATTGACATAGCAGATTCAAGTCACTGGAGCTGTGCTGAGTTACAGCCACTGAGGATCTGGTCCTATACAATGATGCGCTCTGGGCATTGAGAGGGATTTTCACTTTGTTCTGGACCATCTGACATTAAACTGCTACCCAAGATGGGGTTTCCAGACTCCATCTAGCAGTTCATTTAATATGGTGTGACAAATCTTATCATCCTATGAATTAGAGGACGCTGCAAGAGTGGAGGATATTGTTAGCTCATGTGTCCTGGTCACACTCCATCCCCTTGCTATTTTCACTGGATACAAAGATGTGCCATGGGATTTTTCATTATTACAGGTAGTCAGAAGGACTTTGCTTTTAGATAGAGAAAGACAGAGCAGGTGATGTTCAGATTCAGATCCAGATTAGGAATGAATTTGAGGTTCAAGGCCAGGGTTTGGGAACCACAGAAATAGTGTCATTGTAATGAACTGGCCTGTATGTTTATCCACCACTGCCTCCTCTTGGATGAAATCAGTACTGCTTAGCTATGTCATAGGCCCTATAGTGCTACTGGGAGATTCTCCTTTAGTTCTAATGGGGGTGGCCTGGGCTATTAGCTGAATTCTATCCCTGCTATTGCCATGAAGTTCTGTGTGTGCAGCATAGTGACTACACTACCCGATGTCCACAACATTGTATTGTGCTATTTAACTATGCACCATACCCACGTGTTTATAGCATATCAGAACTGAGAGGGCTAGGAGCTCCTGGCTTGCAACATTTAGATATTAATATGAAAAGGTCTTACTGATAACTTTTTCTCATTATTTCTGTGTTAATGTAATTTCATGCAAACTTTCCCTTTCCGACACCGCTCCTGACTGCCTCTACACTTGTTCTATGCTGGATCAGCCCCCCAGCAATGCTAATGACAGCTTCTGGATCATTTTTATTCATTTTGTGCATTTCACTCACAGTACTTCATGTGACTTATGTATCCCCTGAAGCTCATATTTCTATTTGAATTGCAGGGCAAGTAGTGGGTTTTAACATTCCGACGGCACACACATTCTTCTTTCTCTCGAAATGAAAGATCATTTGAACTTTGAATTGCATTAGCATGACATTTTTCTACTAAATTACCCTGGCTGCACTCAACAGCCTGAAAAGAAACAAACCACTTTTAACTCTGTGCAGGTTAGGTAAATTTATAAATATCAGAAGTAATGCATGAGGGATGGAAGGGGAGGGAAAGGTTTGGAGAAGTATTTGGCATTCTCCCCAGTAGAGGCAAAGCCCATCTGTGATCCTTCCAGATCTGAGCCAGGACGTACACTGTCCTTTTCCAGGACACATTTGAACCATTGAGGTCTGAGCATTAGTCACTGACTAATCAGGAGTCAGTTAAGCCAGCAGAGCTTGCAGCTGGGATGGCTTCATGTTCATTGTCTATTTAGACACAAGCTAACAGTATTGACGTCCTTCGAACTTCCACAATCTATCTGCCTACCTACCTATTCAGATCACTATAGTGTACAAGAGCAGGGTGGGGAAAGAATTAAGGTTGTCAAGGACTGTACAATTTACTTTTTGATTTAACTGCTGCTTTCTTTGCTCTCTCTTCCACTCTAAATAGGTAAAACAGGCATGAATAACCATTCTCATTTCAGAGATGTGTAACAGAGATTAAGTAATTTGCCCAAGTCCACACAGAAAGTCTGGGGTAGAGCCAGGAATCAAACCCAGCTCTCCCTTAGTCACAAATGACATCCCTCCTCTCTAAACTATAAGCCTTCTTCTTCCCATCACCATCTGTAGGCACTGCCAATTTAACTGTTTCAAAATGCTGTCTCAGAAAAACCTCGAACTTCAGGGGATTCAGAATCCTGATCTATATCTGAATTTTGTATCTTGAGTTCTACCTCTAGCGGAGACATTTTTAAGAGTAACAGCTTTCATTCGTAGTGATACTATCTAGGATAAGAGTTCAAGGATTATTGCACAACTTAAAGCATTATGGGTGTTTTGTGCCATTCTCTAAAGCAGCTAGGCTACTGGACTGGATGACCCATTGTCCTGTTCTAGTATGCCCAGCAGTTCTTGTGTGAGGTCTGTGCATTGCTATTGAACTGTTTTGAGAAATGACGGGCATCTTGTTTAAAATGGAGAGGAAGGATGCTCCCAGGGTTAAAGCACTGGACTCCACTCAGGACCAGGCTTAGTTCCAAGCTCTGCCATAGCCTCACAATGTGACCTTGGCAAAGTTATTTAATCTCTCGTGCCTCAGTTCCCCATCTGTAAAATGGGGGGATAATAATACTCCCTTGTCTGTCTATTTAGATTGCAAGCTCTTTGGGGCAGATACTGTCCCTTATATGTCTGTGCAGCACCCCGCCCAGCAGGGCCCCAATCTCCGTTGGTGTTTCTAAGTGCAGACGTATCATAGAATCATAGAATATCAGGGTTGGAAGGGACCTCAGGAGGTCATCTAGTCCAACCCCCTGCTCAAAGCAGGACCAATCCCCAACTAAATCATCCCAGTCAGGGCTTTGTCAAGCCTGACCTTAAAAAATTCTAAGGAAGGAGATTCCACCAACTCCCTAGGTAACGCATTCCAGTGCTTCACCACCCTCCTAGTGAAATAGTGTTTCCTAATATCCAACCTAAACCTCCCCCACTGCAACTTGAGACCATTACTCCTCGTTCTGTCATCTGGTACCACTGAGAACAGTCTAGATCCATCCTCTTTGGAACCCCCTTTCAGGTAGTTGAAAGCAGCTATCAAATCCCCCCTCATTCTTCTCTTCTGCAGACTAAACAATCCCAGTTCCCTCAGCCTCTCCTCATAAGTCATGTGCTCCAGCCCCCTAATCATTTTTGTTGCCCTCCGCTGGACTCTTTCCAATTTTTCCACATCCTTCTTGTAGTGTGGGGCCCAAAACTGGACACAGTACTCCAGATGAGGCTTCACCAATGCAGAATAGAGGGGAATGATCACATCCCTCGATCTGCTGGCAATGCCCCTACTAATACAGCCCAAAATGCCGTTAGCCTTCTTGGCAACAAGGGCACACTGTTGACTCATATCCAGCTTCTCGTCCACTGTAACCCCTACGTCCTTTTCTGCAGAACTACTGCCTAGCCATTCGGTCCCTAGTCTGTAGCAGTGCATGGGATTCTTCCGTCCTAAGTGCAGGACTCTGCACTTGTCCTTGTTGAACCTCATCAGATTTCTTTTGGCCCAATCCTCTAATTTGTTTAGTCCCTCTGTATCCTATCTCTACCCTCCAGTGTATCTACCACTCCTCCCAGTTTAGCGTCATCTGCAAACTTGCTGAGAGTGCAGTCCATACCTCCTACAGATCATTAATGAAAATATTGAACAAAACCAGCCCCAGGACCAACCCTTGGGGCACTCCACTTGATACCGGCTGCCAACTAGACATGGACCCATTGATCACTACCCATTGAGCCCGACGATCTAGCCAGCTTTCTATCCACCTTATAGTCCATTCATCCAGCCCATACTTCTTTAACTTGCTGGCAAGAATAATAACATTTTATCTCTCCCCAGGCATTCAGAAAATGATCACTCTTGAACAGAACATCTCCATTCCTCCATGTCTCCCCACTCCAGAGAACATGGCAGTGCCCAACTATTTCCAAAGCCATCATCATGTGATGTTAATGGGTGGCAAGGACTGGAAAAACCTGGCTGTGCCACTGTCTGCACTTTAACCCTGAGAGCAGTTCCACAGCAATTCATACAAACCAGAATTGTTTTCCTCCTCCCCCGATCTGAGCAGTGGTTTGTTCTAAGTGGCTCCCACCCTTCTCCATGCCCAGGCTGGTATCTCCCAGGATGAATCTACAGGCTTTTTAGACCTCTGCCTTCTGCATTTACAGACAATGCATTTCCATCTGAAAAGGGAACTTAAAAGCTATTAGTCAGGGAACACAGCAGATAGTAACTATAGCAATGTATCAATCACTGTGCGGTAATTACACACCACTGGGCTGCCTGTAAAGGCCAGTCTACCTGGCAGAAAATGGCAGTAATCAGCCTATTGGCAGCAGACAATACGGCATCATTTGTAATTCTTATGGCTGCATGTTCCTCGTTTCACAGGGGCTGGATGCTAATCAATGAGTTGCCATAGTTACCTGGCATCGCACAGCTATCAATACATGATGAGATGCAAGAAAATTAGGGGGGCTTTCAGCTATGACTGCTGGGAGGAGCTCAGAGGATCTGGGGGGGAAGAGGGATCTGCCAGTATTGCCCACCCATGTACCCCAAAAGGCAGGAAGCTCTTGGAGCTTGTACTCAACTCTCACTCTGTGATCCCAGTGCTGAGTTCAAAGAATCCCGCTCTCTGCTCAACACAGCAGGTCCCTTGCCCTTCCCAAGCACCATGTAAATGGGAAAGTCCTATCGAGTTCAACAGGAATTACATTATGAGTAGAATTACAGCATCACCGAGAGGACTCTACCAAAATCAGGGGCCCCAATCATGCCGGGCTCTGTACAAAAGCATAGCAAGACACAGTCCCTGCCCCAAAGACCTTGCAAACTAAATAGACAAGATAGACAAACACTGGGAGGAGAAACAGAAGGTAAAGTGACTTGACCAAGGTCACACAAGAAGAATGTGGGAGATTGGGGAACTGAACCCACATCCAGGGGGGCCTAGCTCAGTGTCATCCCTTCTCGGAATGCAATAGGGTTTTGGAGGAATAGAATAGACTAGAATACCCTTGTGGTTTTAATGAGGAAGTTTAGCCCTACAAACTCAGCCAGCCACATCAAAAACAGTAGAACTTCAAAATCTGCCCCCAAAGTCAGGGACTTTCCTCTTAATCTTAATCAAATGTGCTAAGGGGAGCAGGAAGATTTCTGCTAACGACCTAATTACTTTAATATGCAGCAATATTAAAAAAGAAAGTGACACTTGATGTTCAAGAAATTTAAGCCTAGTTACAAATCAATTAACTTCCTAAATTGTTCTTATTAAAGTAATTAAATTACCTACCTCAAGCTAGAATTTGCAGCAAAACCTTGAGTCTTTTTTATTTTTCCTCCACTGCTCCATGAAAACACTATTGTGTTTGGGGGAATGTGGTTCTCTTGTGAGACTGAGTTGTGCTGATATATTAAACATGTCACACCAGGGAGGCAGTTTTGTCTGTTGGTAAGACCAGGGAGACCAGGAGTCAGAGCTCCTGGGTTCTAAACCCAGCATTAAGAAGGAGTGTGGTCAAGTGGTTAAAGCAAGTTGTAGGGACTCCTGGGTTCTAGACCCAACACTGGAAGGATGTATGGTCCGGTGTTTAGAGCAGGGGAGTTGGAGTGAGGATATCAGGTATTGTTCCTCCAGTAGGCACTCAATGACCCTGGTTCCCAGTAGGTTATCTAATATCATTACACCCATTCTCAGCTTGTCTTGTCAGTTACATCAGCTGATACCAGGCTCTTTCCGTTTGTTCTCAGTACCACTTTGGTGTGCAGCTAATGGTGCTGTAAAACGGGCTTTGGTTTACCTGTGTATTGCCTGATGTAGCCTGTCAGGCAATAAACAGGTAAACCAAAGCCCTTTCTACGGCACCATTAGCTGCACACCAAAGTGACACTGAACTACTTAGTGGATGAACTGACTCTATGTGTATGTTTTTATCGTATGTGTGGCTGCAGCTGAGCCTTGGACCTCAACATTGTCATCCAACACCTCTACCAAGTGATTCACTATGAAGACTTCCAAAGGCTGAATTAGGATGTGTCCTGAGAATTTAGGCCACAGTCCTGCAAGCTCCATGCAGATGGACCCCTGAATGGGTGCAGGGGTCTGCCAGCATGTATGAGCTTACAGGATCTTGGTGTCGGCTTGGGATGGCTTTTCTATCCATCACAGCCACTTGCCAGCAGACGGTAGACTGTTCCCTTAATGCTCTTTGGATGTATCTGGGTATGGTTGATATGAGGTCAGGTTTATCTGTGGGGCTGCCTTTTATGAAGATGATGACTGCCTGAGCTCACTGGCTTCTGCAACTATGTAAGCGGAATGTTCAGATTCTACCAAGATGAATGAGATCTTGGGTCTTTTGATAGGTCACTAAACCCTGCCACTTTTCAACTAGTCTGCAGCTGCTGTCACCATCAAAACAGGCTTTATTTCCACAGATATTCCCAGCCACCACTGCTGGGCATTTAGTGACACGACACATTGATCCCTGATTCCCCACTGCCTGGTGCATTGTGTCCTCATATTTACCTGTGCAAAGGGAATGCAAAACTCTATCACTAGATTCTGATATGGGACAGGGTTTGCACTCGCTTGGCCCGGAGGTAAATGCCTACACAAGATGCAGGGCAGTGGAGAATCAAACCCCTTGTGTGTGTTTATCTGGAGGTTTAAGGAGGAAAATTCATTTTTTAAAACACTGGAGATAAAAGGGGAATGCCGGATCTGATACTGGCTAAGCTATTAAACAGTCATAGCAGCCTCTTGTGGCCATGGAGAGTGGTACAGGTGTGAGCTGTTTGAATCTTAGGGCCTGACCCTGCAAGCCTTTGTTTGCAGGGCCAGCTCCAGGCACCAGCCCACCAAGCATGTGCTTGGGGCGGCGCCTGGAGGGGGGCGGCAGGGCGGGGCGCTCCGGCCCGAGAGCAGGACCGCGACTGGGCTCGCCGTCCTCCCCGCGGCGCTCTGGCCACCAGGGAGAGCAGAGCCGCAGCGGGCTCGCCGCCCTCCCGCTGGCGCTCCGGCCAGTCGGGGAGAGCAGAGTGCCGCGGTGAGCTCGCCGCCCTCCCCCCAGCACTCTGGCCGCCGGGGAGAGCGGAGAGCCCCGGCTGGGCTTGCCGCCCTCCCCCCCGGTGCTCTGGCCGCTGGGGGCTCTCCGCTCTCCTCCCGGCGCTCTGGCCGCCGGGGGCTCGCCGCCGGGGAGAGCAGAGAGCCGCGGCGGGCTCGCCGCCCTCCCCCCAGCACTCTGGCCGCCGGAGAGAGCGGAGAGCCCCGGCCGGGCTCGCCACCCTCCCCCCGGTGCTCTGGCTGCTGGGGGCTCTCTGCCCTCCTCTCGGCGCTCTGGCCGCCGGGGACTCGCCGCCAGGGAGAGCGGAGAGCCCCGGCCGGGCTCTCCGCCCTGCTCCTGGCGCTCTGGCTGCCGGGGGCTCGCCGCCGGGGAGAGCGGAGAGCCCCAGCCGGGCTCGCCGCCCTCCCCCCGGCGCTCTGGCCGCTGGGGGCTCTCCGCCCTCCTCCCGGCGCTCTGGCCGCCGGGGGCTCGCCGCCGGGGAGAGCGGAGAGCCCCGGCCGGGCTCTCTGCCCTGCTCCCGGCGCTCTGGTTGCCAGGGAGAGCAGAGAGCCCTGGTCGGGCTCTCCACTCTGCTCCCGGCACTCTGGCCACCAGGGATTGCGGGCCCGTGGCCGGGCTCGGCGCCCTCCCCTGCCGTGCGGGGTTGCGCGGCGGGTGGCTTTTTTGCCTAGGGCGGCAAAAAAGCCAGAGCCAGCCCTGTTTGTTTGTGTGAGTTGTCTCATTTCCTCACAGGAGTGAGGACCACACTGCGGTGAGTAAGGGCTGGCAAGGTCAGGCCTTCAGTCTGCACATTTTACTAGGAGAAGGAAAAACGTTCAGAATCAAAGTGAAAGTAACAAGAAATCATTGGCCAGATCCTGAAGTCCTGCCTGAGGAAAGACATCAGGATTTAGACCCATCACAACCCTCCCCCCGTTCCTTGTCCCCTGACTGCCCCCTCCTGGGACCCCTGCCCCTAACTGCCCCCCGGGACTCCACTCCCTATCTAAAGGGTCCTACAATGCTAAGTTGCTCAGGCTTCGATTTCATCCCCCGGTGTTGGGGGTCGAGGTTCCAGGCTGCAGTCCTGCGCGGCAGGACTGCGCAGCAGGGCTTTGACTTTATGCCCTGGGCCCTACAAGTCTAACACCGACCATACTTGGCAGACCCCTTGAAACCTGCTTGCGGACACCCACAGGGCCCAGAACCCCTTGTTGAGAACTACTAGACTAGGCTATCTCAGAGGAGTGAATGTAGCTTTAAGCCATACTCTGCTGGAATAACTCCCTCTATCACCTGACCAGCG
Source organism: Malaclemys terrapin pileata (assembly GCF_027887155.1). NCBI lineage: Eukaryota > Metazoa > Chordata > Testudines > Emydidae > Malaclemys > Malaclemys terrapin. Next base: position 131,030,136 of record NC_071506.1, on the reverse strand, counting down.
CTGTGAGAATAACTGATTTGTTGATTTGCTGGTAGTTCCAAAAAAAGTTGGGGGGAAAAAATTGCTTCAAGCTGATCCACGAGGAAAATTATCCAAAATTTTCAGCAAACTGAAAAGTTGAAAAAAAAAATAAACAAAAAGTCATTTCAAATAAAAAAAATGAAACATTTCATTTCAAAAATGTCAAAACAAAATATTTAGGGTTTTTAAGAATTTGGGCTTTGAACAGGAGGGGTGTTTGACCAAAACAATTTGAAAAAATTGAAACACATTCGCAAAATGTTTCAATCAACCCAAATCTGCATTTCTCCCCCCAAAAAAGTTTGAGTCAAACAATTGCCCCAACTCTAGAGATGACTATGTTACACCACAGGTTAAGGACAATTTAAACCTGATGTAGCTATGATGCATGTTCCTCCATGCAAAATTATTTTCTATTTCAGAAGAGACTAGAAGCCCCTGCTGAGATCAGGGCCCCATTGTGTTAGATGCTGTATGGCCACATAGTGAGAGACAGTCCCTGTCCCCAAGAGTTTACTCTCTGAGTAGACAAGATAGAGAGGTGGTGCAAAAGCACAGAGAGGGGAAGTGATTTGCCTGAGGTCACATAGCAGAAGTAGGAACAGAACCCAAATCTCCTGCCTCTTCCCAGCCCAGTACCCCAATCCACTAGACCCCCTTGACTTTCTCACTCTCCAAAACAATTCTCCACATCTGTCCCCAAAAGGGAAGGCATTCTGTTGTTATATGTCCTCTTCTCTGGGAGCGGTAGATAACAGGCTGCACACATGCATCTGCCATGCAAAGTGCCCTGGCTTTTTTCCAGTGTGCCTGTTTAGCAAGAATGTGGCCAGCAGAGAGCAGCACAAGCTAAGGACAAAGGCCCTCCAGCCAGATGGCTGAACACATTGCAGTAAGCCAGATGCCATGCCTTGGGTAGTCCCGTAACAGTCCGATCTTTGCAGTCCCAGATGAATGCTAGTAGGGAGAGTCCCCTGCATCCATACCACCCTCCCAACATGGCCTCAGCCCCGAGGCCTATAGCCAATGTCTCTCAGGCTACGTCTTCACTACAAGGGGGGGGGGTGTCAATTTAAGATACGCAAATTCAGCTACACAAATAGCGTAGCTGAATTCGACGTATCCGAGCCGACTTACCCCGCTGTGAGGACGGCAGCAAATCAACCTCCGCGGCTCCCTCGTCGGCGGCGCATACTCCTACCTGCGCTGGTGGAGTACAAGCGTCGATTCGGGGATCAATTGTCACGTCCCGATGAGACGCGATAATTCGATCCCCAAGAGATCGATTTCTACCTGCCGATTCAGGCGGGTAGTGAAGACGTAGTCTCAGGAATTAGCGAGTCCTTAAGCGTTCTCTCTTTCCTGATTTCATCTGCCCCCTTCTGGCATTTCCCTCTTAACACCATTAACCTCAGGGACCCATCTGTTCACTTTTTCCCCAGGCATTAGTTGGCCAGTGGCCCTGGGTGCAAGATGTTCCCATTTCAGACAACATCCTAGGATCTGGCCTCAGCAGAAGTGGATCAGAACATCCTCCTTACCTCCAAACTCTTAGGGATGGAATCTTCACTCAGGGGGAAAAAATGACTCTTGTGGCTTCCCTCTCCCCAGCTGCCTTGTTCTGCAGATGTGACGCCCGTGTCCCTTGTTCTCTGTTCACCCCATTTGGTCACTATTAGTGACTGAACTCTCTGGGTGCTGGCCGAAAGCTCCAGGATTTTTACTTGATTCCTTGCACTGTGGTCGAGTGACGCTGATTGACAGCCCCCCAGTGACTGGTCTGTCACTGAACCCTTCCCCACAGTGACAGCCCTCCCGTTCCAGGGAGAGGCGAGGTGCCCTGGGCAGGAGCCAGCTGTCAGTTTAGCATCTGCTCTGAGATAGGATTGCTCTGCCCTTTCACAGCTCCAGCGTGGCAGCTGACCAGTTCCCTGCTTCTGCTCCTCACCCGAGGGAGGCTGGGGGAACACAACGGAGAGATATTAGCCAGTAAAAGCTCATCTGCTGTATGAGCTGCCTGTAATGTGGACAGGAGTGGGTCATGCATCCCCTGCCCATTGTGTTTGTCAGATGCTTTCAAAAACAGCCAGGGAAAGTGTTTGCATCTATCCAAGTTTTTATCTGGGTTGTGTATTCCCAAATTACAGAACAACTTCGGATCTGTGTTTATATCACCCCATTGCTCGCTGGCACCTTGTTTATTGCACCTCTCTATGTGCATCATCATTTCTGCCTGAGCTACACAAAGTGCCTGCATTGCACCCACAAAAATATTCATGGATAGGCAAACAGGTAACCACACTTATAACACAGGTCACTGCATGTACTACTACCTCTTATATACCCATGGCATCTTTCATCCCAATGGATCCCAAGGCACTCTGCCAGCTGTTTACTTGCAAGGCTGATGAGATGCAGCTGCCTCTGGGGTGAAAGGAGGCAGGGCCGGCTTTAGCAAGTGTGAGGCCCAATTCGTGGGGCTTGTACTCACCGGGCAGCGCTCCGAATATTCAGCGTCACTTCAGATTGCTGCGCTCCGGCCGGGGGAGCGGGGCCGTGGGGCTTGCCACGCTCCGGCCGGGGTAGCGGCAGGGCCGGTGCAAGGAAATTTCGTGCCCTAGGCGAAACTTCCACTTTGCGCCACCCCCCCCCCCCCAGCTAACCCCGCCCACCGCCCCCCCTTGGCAGCTAACCATGCCCACCCGCCCCTCCCACCCGAGGAGCCCCCTTCTCCCCCACCCCCCCGCAGCAGCTAACCCCAACCGCCGTGGCAGCTAACCCACCCCGCCCCACCCGGGGAGCCCCCCCCTCACAGCAGCTACCCCCCCTTGCAAGCCCAACTTCCACAGCAGCTAACCCAACCCAGGGAGTGCCCCCCCACGGCAGCTAACCCAGCCCCCCTCCGTGGCAGCTAACCCGGCCCGGGAAGCCCGCCCCAGCTCTCCTCCGCTGAGCACTCCGGCGCTGCTCTAATTCTCCTCCCCTCCCAGGCTTGCGGCTCTGATTGGAGGAGACTTAGAGCGGGGGCTGTGTGCTCAGTGGAGGAGGCAGAGTGGAGGTGATCTGGAGCGGGGAGCAGTTCCCCGTGCGCGTCCCCCTGTTACTGCGGGCGGCCCTCCCTGTGTTCCCTGCGCCCCAGCTCACCTCCACTCCACCTCCTTGCCTGAGCAGGCTTTTAGGCACCCTCAACCACTAGGCGCCCTAGGTGGCAACCTAGTTTGCCTAAGTGGTTGCACCGGCCCTGGGTAGCGGGGCCGCGGGGCTTGCCACTCTCCGACCAGGGGATCGGGGCCACAGGGCTTGCCACGCTCCAGCCAAGGTAGCGGGGTCGCAGGACTTGCCGCGCTCCAACCAGGGTTGCAGGGCCGCGGGGATTGCCGCGCTCTGGCTGGGCACAGGGCCCTCTTAGGCATGGGGCCCGATTCGGGGGAATCGGCCTAAAGCCGGCCCTGAAAGGAGGGTGGCAGCCACTCACAAAGTCATACTCTCTTGTGATTATGTTTCAAATACAAACCTTCCAGTTGCCTGTCCTAAAATATAAAATTAACTACAATTAACTGGACACAAAGAAATTGCATCTTGGAGGATCCCAGTGGCTCACGGTTTATGGTGTCCCTAGCATCCCTGGATTTACATTTAAGCATTCCAGGACTGCTAGTTCTTACTACACACAGAGAGACTACAGTGGACATATATCCCCAGGCTCCAAACCTATTAACTGCAAGGCAGTTAGAGAATCTTTTTTTCTGAGTGTTTGATGGGGTTATCCTCGCCTAGTAATTGCTCACCATGCGGTTATGCGGCACGCTAATGACACGCAAGGAGAGGCCGACTTGGAGCTGGAAGCTGGGAGGTTGGGTGTGTTCTGAATATGCACACGCCATCCCCATGGGATTTCAGGTACATGCCAAGATCAAGAAACAGATCTGCCTTTTCATTTTAAATAACAGCATCTGAGTTTGGCACCCTGAGGTCACATGTGCTCTTTCCTCTCCAGGGTGTGCATGTCCAGGATGCTGACTGAGGGTCCCCCTGATGCCAGCTGAGCACTGTTTACTCTCTGTCAAGGACATTTCCAGCTTCTTGTGCCAGCTCAGCTCTTCCTACTCTCCTGGCCAAAAGGGGAAGTAGGCTCAACTGAAGGGAACAGAACGTTGGAGAGAAATGGGAGGCTCAGTGGGGACAAAAACCTGTCCCTGTTGCAGTGAGGAGAAGTTAATGGGAAGAGGGAGAGGGCTAAACATAAGGGAGTGTGAGGAAGACAGAAGGAAAGAGAAGGGAGGAAGAGGAGAGAGAGGAATGAAAGTTAAAGATATGGGGCCTGATCCACTGCCACTGAAATCAATGGCAGCCTCTCAGGTGACTTTGGCCCAGGCTCATGAGTGTGGGTGTTTTAAGACAGGAGGAAGAGAAAGATACTGGAGACTGGGAGAAAGAGAAATGGAGTGAGAGGAGGCATCTCTTAACCAAATCACCACAATGAAATCGCTCTCTCTCTGCCCAGGAAACCAGCTGAAGCAAAACAAAATTCTATTTTCCTAGAAACCTAGTGGGCTCAACCTTACCTTGGGCTGTTGCAAAAACAAAGGGAGCTCTTTGATGCAAGCAAAACCATCCTTACTCTGAAAACAAAGCTCCTCCAGCTCCACACCTAAGCCAGCTCCTGCCTCAGCCCCAGCCATGATTCTTCCCCCTGGAGAAGGTGGGGGGAACGTCCCCCTGGAAGCTAGCTGTGGCCGTTGGCTGTGACGGGAGCACTTTGCCAAATTCATGCACTCTGATTGGAAGCACCTTTGTCCCAGCCAGAAAAGAACTGGTGGGTTTGGGCAGCTCTGCTCCTGAGAGCTGTGTTTTCCCTTTGTCGGTGGTTTCGCTGTCAGTGTTTCCCTTTAAAATTCTACATGTCCCCCTGGTCTGCTTTTCCCTGCCTGAGGTTGTAAGGTCACTGCTGTGCTGATGGTCTCTGAGGGCAAAATGGCTCTTCATTGCAGGCTGATGTGCTTCTAGAGAGATGTCTGGAAGAGGCTATCTTGAATGAACCTTAAATATAGGACAGGCTGGGTCAGCACTTCTGGGGATTCAGAAAAGAGCCAACTAATTGATCACTTGGCTATTTGCAAAAAGGCAACCTATCCTAGCATACATGCGCAGAGGGGTTTATGATGTGGAGCAAACAAGGAATTTCCCGTGTAAGGCAGGACATTAAAGAATCCAGCACACACAGCATCTGTATAACTGAGCCATGAATGCTCCCTCTGGGCTGCAAATGGTGCTAGCCCGTGAGCCAGCTGATGTTTGGATCTTTTCCCATGTTTCTCAGTCCTCCTGCCTCCAGACGTGCGCTCTAACCCATAGACTGGGCTCCCACTACAAAACAAAAAGCCAGAGGCTTGCCGGGTTAAAGACGACACTGTGTAGCTGCCATGACTCCCTCGAGTGGCTCTGGTGTGAGGGAACCCAGCCATTGATTGAGCTTTTCCCTTTAGAAAAATTACCACAAAAATGGTTCTAGGCAGTAGAGTGACATGCACCCTGGTGCAGAGCCTGTGTAACCCACTGGTCAGAGTGTATGTTACACGTCCCTCTCTGTGCCCAACCCACAGATGATATGCGTCTGTTACAGCCCCCCATGAGGAAGTTTGGCTCTTTAGCTCAAGCTGCATCAGCATATGCATTTAGTTCTCCAGGTCCCTGGTTTAATCCCCTGTAGGATGGCAGCACAAATGTACCACTTAGGCTCCGTTTCTGAGGTTGAAGTTCTTTTAGGGCTATTAGAATCAATGAGAGTCTTTAGACTGACATCAAAGGGCTTTAGATCAAGCTGTTAGGGTTTAAATCAAAATTAAGTGATGCATAAACCCTATTCACTTTCAAAGTGGATTAAGATAAATCAGAAAAAATTACCCTTACTCCAGAATAAGAGTGTCCACACTGGGAGCTATTCTGGATTATCTATTCTGGTCAATTTCCCCATGTAGATATGCCCTAAGTGAAACAGAGAAGATTTCTTTCTTTGTTTCATTAACTGAGCTAAACTGTACTTAGTCCCTCGAGCCATTCCAGCAGGGCCTTTTAACCCAGTTTAAACACCATGTATTTGTGTTGGGATAAGAGCTCGTTATATAAGCTGATCCTGAGTGGTTCTGAAAGGTGCAGCTCAGAAATGGGTGAGTTTGCATTTTACTTGGGTTGCCTTTTTTATTTTTTTTGGTGCATGCACGTGTGGTGGTTAGCTGAACGAACAATGAATGTTCCATTTTGCACCAGGCGGTTTGGGAGGCTTTTTAATTGATGTCTGCAAAGTGCTTTGAAATCCTCACAGGAGCAGTGCTGGAGAAGTGCAAAATATTAGACCATGTCTGTGTTACAGCAGCTGCAGCGACACAGCTATGGGGTGGGAGCTGTACCACTGCTGCGCTGTGGGGTAGACATTTCTTACATCCAGGAAGAGGTTTTTCTATCGATGTAGTTAATCCACCTCTCCGAGATGCAGTAGCTAGATGGATGGAAAACCTAACCACATCCATACCAGCGTTACGTCAGCCTAACTCCAGTGCTCAGGGCACACATTTTTTCACAGCCCTGAAGGATGTAGCTAGATCGATCTAACTTTTAAGTATAGACCAGGCCTTAGGGCTTGTCTACACTACCGCACAGGGTCGATCCAAGATATGCACTTCAGCTACGTGAATAGCGTAGCTGAAGTCGACATACTTAGATCTACCTACTGCAATGTCTTCACTGCGGTAAGTCAACAGCTGACGCTCTCCTGTCAACTCCGCTTGGGCGCCTCATTCTGATGGAGTACTGGAGTCGACAGGAGAGCACTAAGTGGTCGATTTATCGTGACTAGTATAGACGTGATAAATCGATCCCCGCTGGACCGATCGCTGCCTGCCAATCCGACAGGTAGTGTAGACAAGCCCTCAGTGTTACTAGGTCTTTTCCTCCTGGGGAAGAGCCCCGATTGCTGAATCTGGTGTAGCTGTGTGGTTGACGATCCCTGAGCGCAGACGAGGGTAAGCCAGATCGTGCATTTACCTCCTTTATCATCTCAGTCAGTGCAGATCCCAGTTTGCCCGTGTTCATACTAAAAGGCCAGCCAGTCAGCTGCATTGGCGTTCACTGTCAATTCTGCCCTTTAAAATGCTCCCTGGAGAACCCTCCTTTCTCTCTCCCAACCAAAGACCCACTAGTGTTCTTCATAGCATGAGCAAGTGAGATGAAATAACCACATGCCCCAGACCTTCCCTCAGCACTCAACGCAGGGGTCTTCTTCTGCTGTAAGGGGGAGAGACTCCATGAGTAGGTTTGACAGACATACAACTGCTCAGGATTAGAAACAAAAACGGGAATTTCCATGGGGTGGAAAGGAGTTAGGTGTCCAACTTCCATGGAATGTTGATGACATTTGGGTGTGTAAGGCCCAGATCTGGACCTAAGTCCCTTTGACTCTTGAAATCCCAGGCAGCCGTTTATTTTTAAAACTTACATACTGATTAACAAAACAAAGCATTGATGGCCCAAACTTTTCCCTGCCAATGGGTTGTGGAACATTTCTCTATAGAGAGAAAGACCTTATCATTAGGGCTCGAAGCAGACATATCAAAATACTGTGATCTGAAATGCTCTGGTTGGGTTCCTTGCACAAGGGCCTTGTGTTTTTAATTTGTTCTCAGTAACTAGCATGCGTTCAATTGCTGTGTGAATAAATAAGGAGGAGAAAAGTGAGAAACGTAGGCAGGGATGGAGCTGTCCCGAATCTCATTCCTCTGCTGCGTGCCCAGTTGTCAATTTTATTTTAAGAATAGAAAATAGGCTTGAGATGGATTGAAATTTTACTGGTGTGACCCACTGTTCAGTGTGTGCTACATGTCTCCTTCAAATGGCTGAGCCACAAAGGTTTCCTGAGTCAGCTGTCAGATTGCCCAATGCTCAGCTCCCAGAATGGGGGCCACAATTTCAAAAGTGCTGAGTACCTGACATGCTGAGCACTTTTGAAAACCTGGTCACTGATTTTGGTGCCCAATGGACAGATTTTCACAGGAGCTCAGCACATACATTTGGGGCCAGGTTTTCAAAACTACACAGCTCCCTTTTACTGCTGACAGGTCCCATGGTTGGCCAGAGTGGGCTCAGCTGCACTTGCTTTCAGGCTGGAGATGCAGCGCGTACTGACATCTCGCTGGCTGGCCATTCCATTCAGCCCAAGGTGATCAGGCCTCAGCAGAATGCTCCTGCGGTGCTAATTGCATATCAGTGAGGTGGAGCGTTACTGTAACCACAGACCTGGAATGCTGTAAAAGTGCATAAAGAGATGTATGCATTCAATTATGCAAAAAACTCATCCTTTATGGGCTTTGGATTCTAGTTTATAATACATTAAGCTAAACTGCACAGCACATTCGGTTTTCATGGACGTCCATAAACAAGAATGGCAGCACGTTTGGGAAAGAGCTTGCAGAGCAGGCTGCCTAGTTGGAATGGATCATTTACCTCTCCCATTGCACCAGCTGTACATTAGCAGCATTCCCCAGGAGTAGGGGTGTGGGTAGGGTGACCAGATGTCCCTATTTTATAGGGAAAGTCATGACTTTGGGGGCTTTGTCTTATATAGGCACCTATTACCCCCCCATCCCCTGTCGAGATTTTTCACCCTAAGTGTGGAAGAAAAGCAAATCAGGTGTGTGAGCCCAAGAATGAGCCAGAAAGGAATTGTGGGCTGGGAAGAAACTGATGCTGCAGAATGATGCCAGAAGTAGTGTGACAGGGGTATAAGGATGAGCTAAGCTAAGCAAGATATGAATCCTTGGAGTCTGGAGTTACAAAGGGCTCAGCTCTGTAATGGGTAAGCCAGTCTCAAACAGTCATGGAGACACTCGCCTCCTGAAGAGCTCCAGTTTCAGTAAATGCACCAAATTCGGAGCTAGTTTCTGCCACTCTTGCTCATGGTGAACAGTACCTTACTCTGTAAGTACCCCCATTGAAACCAATGGGGCTACCTGTGGAACAAGGCACTGGTCAATGTAAGGGAGGCCAAATCAGACCCCAAGCGTTGAAGCTAAATCTAATATGATCATTATTCTATGCCTAACATAGACCAGCTACATATTTAATGAGCAGGGCCGGCTCTGGCTTTTTTGCCTCCCCAGGCAAAAAAGCCTCAGGCCGCCCTCCCCCCCCGCGCATGGCAGGGGAGGGCAGGGGGGGCCGGAGCCCTGGGGGGAGGGCGGCGAGTCCAGGCCGGGGCTCCGCTCTCCCCGGCAGCCGGGGAGAGGGCGCCGGGGGGGGAGGGCGTCCGGAGCCCTGGGAGGAGGGCGGAGTGCCCGGCCAGGGCTCCACTCTCCCCGGCGGCCAGAGCGCCGGGGCGAGGGCGGCGAGTCCCGGCCGGGGCTCCGCTCTCCCCGGCGGCCGGAGCAGGAGCGCTGCACCGCGCCGCCCCCCTCCAGGTGCCGCCCCAAGCACAAGCACAAGTTAATGAGGGTTAACTACTATACAAAAGAAATACAACTAGAGTAGCCAGAGTGTATCTCTGTGGTGGAAGTAGATACCTAGATAGCATTGCAGATTGTCAGTCTGTGCATCTAATGCACACATTTATTATGTGCACATCTTACTGCAATTAAATGTGTTAATTAATTGATTCATATTACTGAGAGCAGAGATATGTAAAACAATGCACACATGCAAAAATATGTTAAAAAAGTGGCAATTGCAACTGAGTGTTGATGATGCTTGGATGCCTGTCCCTCTGCACCCTGGACTAAGGTGGTTCTTTTCACCCATCCTCTGCTCGCACCCCTGGATGCTGATTTCCTCCCAGCCCCATGTTAATTTCTTTCAGTTGGCCCTGGTAGCTAGAATCTTCCTGTCCTTCCCCTTATTCCTGGATTTGTTTTGTTCTTTTCTTTGCTTTCTAATTTTGAGAACAAAGGGGAAGCGAGGGGGAGGTGGAATTGGAGTGGCTTCCTTTTTAATTGGAAACACTTTCTCTCCCCCCCCCCCCCACATTCCCAAGAGGGGCACCACTTATCATTGATGTAATGCATGAGTTATGAAATAAGTCGACCGTGGTGTCAGCCCAGCAGACCCCCACTCTCAGTTCAGGCAATGGGAGCGGCTGCAAATCTCCTCTTTTATTACAGTAATTACTGATGATTCTATCACCATAAAAATCAAATTAGTCTGCCGCAAGATAAGGCCCCAGCCCAAGGCTGCAGTGGGAGAACAGACGTGGGGGTTTGTTATCTCGGAGATGCAGCGCGGGAGGAAATGGAGAACAAAAGGAGACCAATCAGGAATTTGGCTCCTCTCTGCTGAGACGACTGCATGGGGGACTGGAGATGAGGAGAACGAAGGGGAATGGGTAAAGGGACCTGGGGTCTTAGTGTTTTCCCTGCCTCTACCCAGTGCTGTTTTTTCAAACTGCTCTCCAGGAGAGGCCAGTCGCTTCAGCCTGCATCAGCTTGGGGCAGAGCTCCCAGCTGGATCTCAAGCAGTGTTTCCTACCAGGGAGGTCTGGCACATAGCTCTTGAAAGCGAAGGGTTGACTGACATGGCTTGGTTCAAGGGGAATGTGCAATCTTCCCGTGAAAACAGCTCTACTAGCACACTGACCAGACAGACAGCCCTCTTTACCAGGGCCGGCTCTGGCTTTTCTGCCGCCCCAGGCAAAAAAGCCTCCGGCCACCCCCCGCACGGCAGGGGAGGGCGGCGGGGGGCCGGAGCCCCATGGGGAGGGCGGCGAGCCCCAGCTCCGCTCTCTCCGGTGGCCGGGGGGAGGGTACCGGGAGGGAGGGCGGCCAGAGCCCTGGGAGGAGGGCGGAGTGCCCGGCCAGGGCTCCGCTCTCCCCAGCGGCCAGTGCGCCGGGGGGAGGGCAGCGAGTCCCGGCCGGGGCTCCGCTCTCCCCAGCGGCCAGAGCGCCGGGGGGAGGGCAGTGAGTCTTGGCCGGGGCTCCGCTCTCCCCGGCGGCCGGAGCCGGAGCACTGCACCGCGCCACCCCCCTCCAGATGCCGTCCCAAGCACAAGCTTGGTGGGCTGGTGCCTGGAGCCGGCCCTGCTCTCTACTCTTCTAGTCCTCAGGGCCTTTCGTTCTCCCTGCTCTGCTGATGCAGCCAGAACTGCAGTCTCCTGGCTATTCCATCCTGTTCGCCACACTGTGACCTACCAACGCTCCTCTCCTACTCTGGAGTCCCACTGCAGTCCCAGTCCCAGACTCCCAACATGCACAGCTCTTAGGGTGACCAGATAGCAAGTGTGAAAAATCGGGTTGGGGGTGGGAGGTAATTGGCACCTATATAAGAAAAAACCCCAAATATTGGGACTGTCCCTATAAAATCAGGACATCTGGTCACCCTAACAGCTCTACCAATGCCCTTCAGTCTCATTCTCAAGCCCACCCTGTTGTTCCACCCCCTAGCCTCACATACAGCTTTTCTGTTTTTTAGTATTCTTCATCAGCCTCCCATAAAAGAGAAAGGAGACGAGGTTGCAGATCCCCCAGCAGATAAATTCCACCAGGTGAATTTACAAGGCTGGCTGAGATGCTATGGAGAAGAATGAGGTAAATCATTAACTGCAGCTGCGTCCCCCTGCCATCTTAATGGACTGGTGTAATGAACACATCACACAGGATTTATTAGCACTGGATCCCAGACATTGCAGTAACATGACAAATTCACTTTGACTGACTGACATCGACAAGATCACACTGCCTGACTCCCCTTGAAGTCACCGGCCCCCTTCAGTCTCTCGTCTTTACGTTTGCCTGCAAAGTGCTATACTGCTCTGTAGCTAACACCAGTAACCCCATTGCATGGCATCGCAGTTCAATAGATACCCTGCCAAGGCCTTGGCTGTGAGCATCCTGGCCATGTGGAGCAATAGGTATATCAAGTTACCGGTTATTGTGTTACCAGTCTGAGTGGCTGTGACTGCGAGCGCAGCAAGAAGAGAAGGGAAAGGGGGTGGAGTCTAGGGGAGGTTCTGCACACACAAGGCAAAACAAGGGGAACATTGTCCTTTGTTGGGGGGGGATGTCCTTTGTTGGTGGGTATCATCCTTGTAATTATTTATATTGCAATAGCACCTCCATGCTTCCCATTGTGCTAGGTGCTGTTCACACACATAGTGAGGGACAGTCCCTGCCCCAAAGAGCTCATTGTCTGAACAGACAAGAGAGCGGGTGGGAGAAAGGAAGGGTTACTATTTCCGTATTAGAGATAGGAACCCTGAGGCCCAGTCAGTTCCAGAGACTCGCCCAAGGTCATCTATTAAGTAAGGAGAGGTGCTCTGACATTACAGTGCAAAGGGCCATAAGAAGCACTGGGATAGACAGTCACACAGGGAGTCTGTAGCAGAACCTGGAAATGAACGCAGTTCTCCTGACTCTTTCTCCAGTCCCTTAAGCACGTCCTTCCTTCATATTACCCAGTATTGTCTAATAATGTCATCCCAAACAGTGGGAGCGGAGGGATGCAGGAGTGGAATGGTTTGATTAGGATGGCAGTGGATACACCTTATAGGAAGTACCAGCTCTATGGTTTTTGCTGTCCTGAGCTAACAGGAAATCTGTGTCTGCCCCTCTGCTAATGTCTGTCTACACTAGAAGCACTTTACTGGTATAGGAATACTGGTATACTATACTGGCAAAACACTCCTGGCATGGACACAGATATACCATCAAAGCTGTGCTTTGTACTAGTATCATAAAACCAACCCTCAGATGGAAACTAACTACACCAATAAAAGCAAAGCATAGCTTCATCTACACCACTGACACAGCTCTGTTGGTCGGGGATCACACCTTTTCACACCCCGACACACACAGGTATGCTGGCAGAAGGCTGTAATGTAGACCGGGCCAGAGAAGGACTGGGTATTCCCCTGGTCTGGGAAGCAAAAATGAGCCTGCGCTGTCTTTAAAGTGATGATTTCTCTCCCCCTTTTTGTTTTTAAACAGCCCTGCCAGCACTCACACATTGAGCAGTTGCTAAGCATTTTGCTGCCCTAGGAAATGTTCTGCCTGGATGGTAGAACTGATAGACAGCCCTCAGCTCGCCTTTTTTAAAGGGAATATGAGATGCAAAATTAGCCCAGGCCAATTGTGGAAATTAATGATCCCTTTGGAACTTTTCACAAAGATGGGGAGGGCTAGCCTATGTCCTGCCTCACTATACTTCCCCCACCCCCGCCCGCCCGCCCCACCCCTGCAGTTCTAGGTGGATAGAGGATTCGCCTTGCCTTTTGGCACTAATTTATTTTATGACATCATTTTGCAGTTAAACATCTGCCAGATTCCTCCCCAGAGTTGACTGCATTTCAGTGATGCGGTGAAGGAATTCTAGTATACTTTATAAATACTTTGTGATGTACGTTGGGGTCTTTCAGGATGAAAGGCACTATGTAAATGCAAGATACTCTTATTAGTTATTGAGAACTGAAATATGTGTGTGTATATATATATATATAAAGAGAGAGAGTCCATATATATGGGCCCTGTTCTTAGAGTGACCAGATGTCCCGATTTTATAGGGACAGTCCCGATTTTGGGGGCTTTTTCTTATATAGGCTCCTATTACCTCCCACCCCCCGATCCTGATTTTTTACACTTACTGTCTGGTCTCCCTACCTGTTCTGCAGTTAGTCTGTCACTAGAACAAGTTAATGATCCATTATTTCACCCCTGGAAGCTCAAATCAGATTTAGGTCAAGTCAAGAGAAGAGTCTCCTCTAGTGCAGGGCCTCAACTCAGGCCTGGCTTAGCAAGGGGTGCTACAGGTCAGGCTCAGGGACTGTTGACAGAGCTGTTAGGTTGGAGTTTCAAGGGGTGCTACAGATTAGCACCGGCGTCCATTGACAGAGCTGGGGATAAGAGTGAGCTAGGGTCTGAAATAGTGGGCATGGGAGGATGCTAGTCAGTCTTAGCGGTGCATGGGCAAAGGTGAGGGCAGGGGGTCCCTGCACATTAGGAATGAGGTGCACCGGCAGAGCTGCACTGGGGTCCAGGACTGGAGTAGCTTGGGGGCGGGGGGCTGCAGGTAAGAAGGGAAGTGGACTACCAGTAGGGTGGCCAGACTGCAAGTGTGAAAAATCAGGACAATGGGTGGGGGGGGGGGGGTAAATAGGCACCTATATAAGACAAAGCCCCAAATATCGAGACTGTCCCTATGGAATTGGGACATCTGGTCACCCTAACTACCAGAGTGATATGGGGGTCCGCACTGGAAGAATAGGTGAGGTTGCAGGTCAAGACTGAGGTGAATTGACAGAGCTGTTTGTGGGGAGCCTAGGGCTGGAATAGCAGGGGTGGCTAATGAACAGAAAAAGAGACATCAGCAGAGCTGTCTCCAGAAATCTTCCCAACGGCCCCTATCCACAGTATTGCTAGCCTTTATCCAGTCCTGCCAGAAACCTGTTTTTCAGTCCAGCAACACAGTATAATTTTTTAATTAAACAGCCCCTTGGAAAGGAAGGCACATATGTCTTTTAATCTTGAAAGCAGCCGGCTGCTGGCACTAGCCACTGAGCGATTCCCCGTGGGAGAGTCATCTCCGGCAAGAGGGATTTAGAAATGGGTTTCTCACATGCAGCAGAAGCAGGCGGCTTCCTCCGCTTCACAGCTACAATCTCCCACTGCTGTGTTCTGTTTTCCACTTGGAGGGAGAGGGGAGCAACATTTCCCTTTCTTTCCTCCCCCTCCTAAACAGAATCAGAAAGGATTTTCTCCAGCAGACCCCTGTAGGATTCTGTATTGAACAACAGCATCTAATTACGCCTTTGGTAAAGGAACAGCCGCAGCTTGAATGAGCTGAGGAGCTATCTGCACAGCCCACTGCTCCGATCTGGCTTTACAGGCTTTCCCCATCATCCCCCTGGAGTCCTGGGCCTGCCCAGCGTATGTCGGAAACACCATATGATCTATAAGGGGCTTTACATCTGGAGCTCTCTCACTGTTCTCCAAATCCAGGATTTATTAGCATCACATACATGAAGGATGTGAATAGCGAGGAGGTTTCTAACAATTCCCTCTACTGACAGATCCCCAGCCATCTGTGTTCCCTCAGCGGATTCTTGTCTCCCCCTACCCCCACACACTTTTAATACCCTGTGTTGTGTGCGTTGTTTTTAACACTTGAGCCAAGTAGAAATAATAACCCTGTTGGTTATAGCAGGGAGTGATTGTTCTCAGCTCAAGATCCTGCTAACAGCTGCTTTTACAGGAGCGGATAGTGCAGCCTTTGTTCGGAATAAAACGGGCACAAAGAGCCAGGCAGCAGCTCTGCAGCTGTTAACAGCTGGAAGGGGACACAGGGCTATTTGGGACTGGGGCTCGCTGATGATTCCATTGATAAATGATTTCTTCTTCTTTTGCTCTTGAAAGGAAAACGCCGGGAGCTGTGGTATTTGTTCACCACCTTGTTACCTACCCCACTGGGTAATGAAAAGCACTTATGGGCTGATTGCTGAAGAATCCTGTAGTGCTTTTTCTTTAGCCATTGGTGAAACGCAGCCACCTCTGGGGTGGAATGTGACAGCCTTTATCAGGCACACAGCAACTGTGTGCTGCAACTTTAAGACAGTAAGTGAAACAAAATACTGGAAGAGATTCTAGCTCAGTGGTTTGAGCATTGGCCTGCTAAATCAAGGGTTGTGACTTCAATCCTTGCGGGGGCCATTTAGGGATCTGGGGCAAAAATCTGTCTGGGGATTGGTCCTGCTTTGAGCAGGGGGTTGGACTAGATACCTCCTGAGGTCCCTTCCAACCCTGATATTCTATGATTCTATGCTGCCCCTCGTGTAAGGAGCAACCCAGAAAGTGCAGCCCAAGCAGAAGGGGAGATTTGGCCTTAAGCCCAAATTCTAGGTCAGGTGCTGGTGGTGGTGTCAATGCAGAGCCTAGAGTAAATGAGAGCAGTTTCAGGATTTATTGCAGCCTTACTTGGGGTGCCCATGGGCTGCTCCACAACCCAGAGTCCCTGTAGCCCCATGTGCCATAGAGTCACCCTGTCCCTCCTCTGATCCATCCCCTCCCATTCCTAGTAGACAATGGGTCCTACTATGTTGCTTTGGATTTGTACAGCACCAAGCATAATGAGGTCCTGGTCCTAGATGCTCTCACATTCCAAATAATAATAGCCAGAGGAAACTACAGGATGGTTCTGCTCATGAGCAGCCCGTCAAAGGGGAATCCCAGTTGTGGGGTTGTAGTAAAAGGCCATCCTCGAGTCCCGCTCACTACACCACCCGTCAGTGCTAACGGCGCCCCTGCTGAAGAGAACTTGGAGGAACGGAACTTGCACTTTGCCCTCCCTGCCCAGCTACTTCAGGAGGGAGAGTCTCCATTATGTAGCCTCTTCTCCCTCTGGCACCAGCCGCTATTACATGCACATCATCATGGAAGGGTTGCAACTGGCACAGTCTGGGGTTGAGACAAATCCTTGGTGGCCGCTGAACAGCCGCGTCTCCTCATTGCTCCCTTCCGTACGGCGGAACAGCCTTCTCTGGGTGCGTGAGCCGTGCCTTTTCCTTTCCTCCTAAGTTACCTATTCCCTTTACCTATCCCGTTGAGTGACGCTGCATTTCCCAGCTGCCGTGCAATGTCAGCTGCAATCACAGGCTCTCAGAATCAAATGTCAAACTCATTTAAGCCTCCGAGGTTTCATTTTAGGGCTCTGAGCCTCTGCTAGGAAGTTCGACTTATCCTCAGGGGGCAGGGATACTAGCTGGCAATTTCAGGTGGGCTGCAAATGTCGCCCTGACTATTTGGCAGGGTGGAGAGCATGCACTTCTCTGACTGCTCAGTAGGAGGATAGCGAAGCCCAGTGGCGTTTGGGAGCTTTGCATTTCCTCCACCTGTTAAGGACAGAAGTTCCATCCAAGAGCTCATCTGGCACAAGTGGATGCACTACATACTGGGCCGAATTCTCTCTTGGTGTCAATTAGCACAGCTCCATTGGCCCCAAAGGTGCTGATCTGTCAGTTTAATACAAGCAGAGAATAGGCCCTCTGTCAATATTTTATCCGATTTTCCTCTCTTCCTTTTCTTCACTCTGTTTCCTATTCAGTCCCTGCTCTCTGCTCCACATCTCACCATTTTGTTTTCATTGGATTTTTATTCCCTGCTCCTCACTTTCACTCTGGTTAACAGAACATGTCAACAATACTGGCCTCCATCCAGGTAGAACTTCTGAACCTGCAGCATTTGAGTGGGCTTGAAATTAGGCCAAAGAAGTGAACCCGTTCCTAGTTTCAAAGCTGTTCTGGGTACGGAAGTGAAGATGAGCCATATTTTTCCCCCTCTTTAACAGATCTCTTTGGCAAGCAGTGTTGCAGTGCATTAATTCGCTGGCCTGCCATCTCTGTGCAGCAAAAATTTAGATCACAAGGGACTCTCAGCAATGTCTTAGTGGAGGTTTATACCCCTGGAGAGAATGTTCTTTGTGGCCATCAGAGCGAGACCAAAAAAAAAATTTTTGAAGCTGTTTTTGTGCCCTGGGTTCCCAAAAGGAATGAGTTTTAGTTTTACTCAAAAATTTTCAAACATTTGTATTGATTTTTTTTATTTATTTTTCCCTCTTTTTGCAAGGAAGGTTCCTCCCACCACCTTGTTATTATGATTTCATTATTATTTTCCTTTTTTGCCACCGGAAAGAGTCAGAGAGAGGACAAAATAAAGCTTATAAAACTGAAAGAAACAATCGTCCCCCCCCCATAAAAATGGGAGGGAGGGCGCTTGATTTTTCATATACTCATTTCTTTAAAAAACTGGAAATTTGGGGAAGGGATGAATATTTCTATTAACATGTTCATTTTCTTAAAAAATAAAATGTTTTGTTTGAAAAAGTTTGACCATGTGACGGAACTTAGTTAGACACTACACGGTATGGGACACCCAAGGCTCCAACTTCCTAAGGGGATCTCGGGACCTGATCCAGCTCTTGATGAGTCAATAGGAAGTTTACCATTGACTTCAGTGGGCACTGGGTCAGGCCCTCGCTGCACAGCTCCCATTAGTTTCAGTGGGGATCGTGAATCAAAACCCCCTGGGCATCTTGGAAGAATTTCAGCCAGAGTATCTGCTCAGAAGTGATTCAGGACAAGAGTAGTAAGGTGCCCTGGCAAAGTAGGGGATAGGATGGGACTGGGGTGTTCAGGCAGAACAGCGTGTAGGCTAAGGACTCAGCTAGCAGGTGGGGCTGGAGGTCATGACTGGGGTGCATTGGCGGAGTTGGTGTGTGGGGCTGATTCAGCAGGAGCTGCTGCAGCTCAGGATTGAGGTGCACAGGCAGACCTGGGTGAGGAGACCCAGGACTAGACTAGCAGGAAGGGCAGGAGAGCTGAGTGGAGATCACAATTAAGATGCATTAGCAGAATAGTGTGGAGGGAGCTCTGGTCCGCAACAGCAGAGGTACCGGAGGTCAGGATTGAGGGGCATTGGCAGAGCTGTAGCGGGGGTCAGGTCTAGAATAGCAGTGGGAACCTCATGTCAAGACTGAGGTGTGCTTATCACAGTTGTGTGTGGGAAGCTTGCAAGTCCCCTGCTAGAACAATCCTAGGATCAAGCTGCTGCAGTGATTCACATTCAGGAACAGCAAGATCATATATTTAAAGAATCAAGGGGGGGGGGGGGGAGAGAAGCAGGCAAAGAAGCCTTTTCCTTTGCTTCCCCGTTCAGTTTTGTGCCTCTCTTTAAATTCCCCCCAAATTATCATAATCCCAAAGCAGACTGGGTATTATTTACTAATAAATTACGGTCCCAAAGATCAGCCTTTTGTGCTGATCATAGTGTTTGCAGCTGGTTGGGGCTGTATGATGCCTTTCCCCTGTAGCTAAGGGACTGACACTAAGTCACTAACCAGCCCAGCTGCTCCAAGTCTGTGGTTTCGCTGTTCCCAGCAGGGGTACTGCAACTTCCTTCATACAGGCTGATCGAAGGAAGATTCCTTGCACTGCCCATTTCAGCTGGCTATCGCTGGGGACCTACCAACTGAGGTCAAGCCTTGCTGAGTCCCTGGCCTACAAAGATCACCGACTACCTTGCTGTTTTTTCTGGCCTTCTTATTTTTTATTCATTAAAAGAATTGATCCTGTGCTGCTTCGTCATCCTCAGGCCTCAATTTGCCGCAATCAAGCCAGACAGCTCTCTGCCTGCTGCCCTCCCAGTATCGCAGAGGGGATTTGGGAAGAGAGTTCTGGTTAGTGCTGCATGACGGAGTGGTTCTTAACAGACTTCTCACCAGTGACAGCCTAGGCCAGGGGTAGGCAACCTATGGCACACGTGCCAAAGGTGGCACACGAGCTGATTTTCAGTGGCACTCACACTGCCCGGGTCCTGGCCACCGGTCCGGAGGGCTCTGCATTTTAATTTAATTTTAAATGAAGCTTCTTAAACATTTTGAAACCTTATTTACTTTACTTACGATAATAGTTTGGTTATATATTATAGACTTATAGAAAGAGACCTTCTAAAAACGTTAAAATGTATGACTGGCACGCGAAACCTTAAATTAGAGTGAATAAATGAAGACTTGGCATACCACTTCTGAAAGGTTGCCGACCCCTGGCCTAGGCCTACTCTGGACGCCCAGTTGCAGTGTCTTGAGACTCCCGACCAGACCACCCTGCACTTCACCCACCGCCTTCCAGGAAGAGGTAAATCAGGAGGCGAGGCACTCGGATACCATAGATAGGAGGTTCATGTCTGAGGCTGCTCCCACTCCCAGCAGGGTCATAGCAAAGGGAGAGACTGGTGGATACCTGGTACCAAGTAATCAGCTCTGTCCATGTCATCCGTGAAAAAGGAAATGAAATGTGTCCCGTTTGGAGAGGGGTCCCAGGACTGTAACTGGAGGGTGGCTCCGAGCCAGCATAAAGGTGCATTGGCAGAGCTAGGCTGGGAGCTCACGACTGGACTAGCAGGGGCTGCTGCATATTTGGGTTGGGTGTACTGGTCAAGCTTTGTGGGGGAGCCCCGGGGGAACGGGGGGAGGCAGGAATGAGATGCATCAGCAGAGCTGTGAAGCAGGGGGTGTGGACTGGAACAGCAATCCGGGGAAGCGACTTGCCCAGAATTGCAGTGCTGGGAGTACAACCCAGAAAGTCTCCTGACCTTCAGTCACCTCGTTGCACAACCACTAATAAAATACTGTGGGAGTGCTCTTGAGGTGAGGGCAAAGCACTTGTTGATTCACCCCAGGGGCCAGCAACATCCCTTTCCTTCTGGCATGTTGCAGTGGCATTGCTGAAGGAAGAGGATCATGGCAGACTTAATCCACGCATCATCCAACACTGAGCAGACAGATGAGACCAGTGATTCCACTTGCCCAATTCCCAGGGTCACTGTTGTTGAGGCTGTTCTGAGAGTCTCCTGGAAGACTGTGTTCCCTTAATGACCAGCTGGGTTTCCCCTGGCACATGCTGGATTTGAGTGCGGAGTCAGCTGTTCTTTCCAGATGGGACAGTTTCATGGCTTTAGCTGGAAGGACTTTGCCGTGGCAATGAAAGGACTGGTTGGAAGAGGAAGGAGTCATCAGATCAATCTGGGGTGCTTGGAGGAGTGTATGATGTCTTTCAGGATCTTGTTCATAGGAGGATTTGGGGGATATTTTAGCAGAGCATTTGGGAAAGGGCCAGAGGTGAGAATTTGAGAATGCCTAGCCTCAGAGTGCCCACCGTACAATTGTCTGTGGTGTTCCTATTGGGCAAGGCTTTGCAGGTCATTTACTTATGAGGTTTCTGGGTAGGGTAATGCAGCTGAACCTCTCCCCTCCCCCCAACAGGTCGTGACCAGCAAAGGGCTCCCTCTGAGGTCTTGTCTACACACAAATTTGCATCAATTTATAATTAACAGTGTTTTTCAACCAATTAGTTGCAAACCGCTCTGTGGACATACTTAAATTGGTTTTAAGATGACTTGTATCGATTTAGGCTAATTCAGTAAGGACTTAAACTGAATTGACATATGCCAGGTTTAAATCAATTTAAACCTATGTTACTTTGTGTAAACAGGGATTTAGTTAAACCAGTGCAAGTTTGTGTGTAGCCAAGGCCTGGTACCATACAAGCAGCCGTGGCCATAAAGAGGGCAGGTCCCATTTGGAATTATGACATGAGCAGAGAGATGTTGCTGTTTGCATTGTTTCTTTCTAGCCCAGCACAGCCTCCTTTGTTCCTCAGGGGCATCTCCCTCCCCTGATCAGAAGGAAACTCCACCCTGAACTGGAGTGTAGGAGTCTGTCAACTCTGGAAAAGCCTGGCTCTGATAGGTGATGCAACTGCCTCTCCCTCCACCCCTTCTCCAAAGAACTGGGATGAATTATTTAGACAAATAGTGCAGCGCCTCCACTGAATTATTCAGAGGGATTCAGGTTTGTTGACCAACGAAGCAGAAGCAAACAGAGCCAAGCAGTAAGTTGAATAGTCCCTGGAGAAAGCCAGGGCAATTTTTCCCCTAAGTGGTGGAAAAGCAGCCTGTACAATAGTCATCGTGAGCTGTGGGATGAAGGCAGGCAGACAGAGTGAGACAAACTGCCCTCACAGCCTTCTTTAGCATCACATTTTTGCTGCCCAACTGGTTATTCACATGTGTGTGTATGTGTATGTGATTCCCAGATCAGGTATTACATAACTCAGTGAATAATGCAGAAGAATTGTGGGGAGAAGGGTGAAAGCTAGAGCTCTGCAAATCCACAGATATCTGTTTTAAATCCGCATCTGCATATGCGGATATCCATAGACCATGTTTGCAGATCAGATGTGGATACAAATTTTGTATCTGCGCAGGCTCTACTGAAAGCAGAAGACTCTCTGATACCAACATAGAGAAACCCCACCCAAGCCCCTAGATCTGAACCAATTTGGGGGTTCAAATTGTACAGCTGGCCTGGTTCTATAACAAACCAGATTTTGAGTCCTAGATTCTAGTGCCTGCCTAGAGCTTGGAGCTATTCACCCTCTATCACCAACTCCAACCATCCAAACATCATGAGATTGGCTTAAAGACCAGGAGATTTTAACAGGTGAGTTTGGGGGCTTTGTATTAGCCTCCTGGTTTAAGAGCCTTTCGGTTTCACCTTTTCAAGCTTTGCTCTGCAACCGTGAGCCCTAGAAACTTTCATTTAAAAAAAACAACAACAAAAAGTAAACAGAGTTTCTCCTGTAATACCATGACTCCAGGACCTGGGCCTTTAAGAAAAGTTCCAAATATTGTGAGATTTGCAATGAAATTACATGACTTGGCAACACTAACCCCACTAAGCAGTTGCCTGCCTCATTAACCACCACCCAGATTAGCATCACAGACCAGTACAGAGACCCACTGAGGAATCCACCACTGCATAGCAACTCTGCTGGGACTACAGAAAGCCACACATCATTTTGATCCAGATACAAACATTGCCCGCATTTGAGGCTGCTTGGTTCTGGGGTGTTGTTACGGCCTTTCGGTGCTTTAACATCAGACAAAGGAGGAGTGTGAAGGGGTTCACTCACCACAGAAGCACCTCCTCATTGCCAGGCATGGCATGGGTCTCCCTGTACCATGCCCCCCGCCGACAATTACTGCAGTGGTCTCTTCTCCTGCAACTT
This sequence comes from Malaclemys terrapin pileata, assembly GCF_027887155.1. NCBI lineage: Eukaryota > Metazoa > Chordata > Testudines > Emydidae > Malaclemys > Malaclemys terrapin. Next base: position 131,007,527 of record NC_071506.1, on the reverse strand, counting down.
GGCCCTCCAGTCAGATCACATTTTAGTGCATCCTTTCCAGGGTAACCAAGAATCCAACCCATCTGTAGCCAAATTACCTTACATCAGGTCTGCCATCTTTTCTCTGGGCTCCATAGTCCTTCCACCCCTTACCACTGGGGGTTTCACCCCAAATTTCTCAGTGGCTGGTAAAGGAACCCAGGCCCTCCCTCTACTTGAGGTTCCATCCCAGGTCTGCTTCCTCCCCAAACCACTTGCTACCACTTCTATCCCACACAGAGGGATAGAACTTCCTGGCTTTATAATCACCGCCCCAGCTGGGCTTATCTGTCAAGCCTGGGTCTCCTGCTCTCTCTGGCAGGTGCTACCAGGTATGTTAACTTGCAGGCCCACATTAACCCCTTCAGGGCCTGTGTGGGATACATGCCCCATCACAAGGAGTTTGAAGAGCCACCAACTAACTGGAAACATGGAGAGTCATGGATGGCTGAGATTTTCAAAGCCGTCACGGTGGGGGTGGCGGTGGCGGATTTCGATGGGCAACCACATCCCATCAGTGGGATAGACAGATTCAGCCTGTATTCATAAACACATCTTTCTAAGATGATATATTCTGTTTCCATGACCCCAAGTCTTTTATGCTATAAGACAGGCCTGGACTGATATCCTGGATCCAAAATCTCTTCAACTCTGTGGGTGTCATCAGGAATGCCCCTAGGCAAACAGAGTCCAATAGGCAGAGAAATTTCTGTAGCATTCCCTCCCTTCCCAACCCCAAACCCCATTCGGATTCATCCTTGAGACCATCCTGAATCAACACCCCTGGCAACTGCAGTGCTGGAGTAGGCTTTTTCTTCTCCAGGAAAATCTGCAATTTTGAATTTTTTCTATTCTGAAGCAGCACAAAACCAGTAACATTTGAAACTTCCCACAAAACAAAATAAAAAACAAATTGTTTTGGCTCAATCAGAACATTTTGCTTTGATAAAATCAAAACACTTCCTTCTGATGTACACTTTTTAAAAAATTGTAACTTTGTAAAATTTAACAAGAAACATTAAAAAAAATGAACTGAAAAGTTAGTTTGAAACAGTAAATAGAAACATTTATTTTTTTATCAAGATACTTTTTGGGGGGGTTCATTTCCTTTTTAGTTTGGGGTGTTTTATTTTCTCCTGAATGAAATTTTGTCAAAACCCACATGTCTTTATGAAACGTTTCACTTGAGATGAAGCAGCTTTTTCCATCCAGTTCTACCTCTGACCGTGGACCATCTCAGCTCTGGGCCTTGTCCAGATCTCCTTGGGCACATGGCAAGATCGATGCCTCGCGGAGGGGTCAAGCTGAGCTGGTTTAGGGGCACTAACAGCCTCACCTCCAGGCTCGTATCTCAGAGCAGCACTCAGGCTGAAGTTCCTTTAGAAGGGGCTAGGAGAGAGGAGGCTACTTCAGTACAAGGGTGGGGGGAGAAACTTGGCTTTGTTCAGTAGTGACTCATCTCCCCAGCTGTGACTCCAAGCGCTGCTGCCACAGTCAAATATAGGTATTGGGTTTGTAATGTTTTTGGTGGAGTGCAGGGGTCAGGGGTGAAGCCCCCAGTGGGGTGTAAGGGGCAAAGCCCCCTATACATAGGACTCTGGAAGGGGGTGTGAAGCCTTCTAGGTAGGCATGGCATGATGCTGGGGCAGCCAGGCCAAATTTGAGAGGCACTGCAATCCTGCATGCCAACTGGCAACATTACTCCAATTTGGCCTAGCCTCCCCTCCCTCTGGAGTTGTGACCCCATGCCCCAGGTCACAATGCCACTCATATTTGGGGCAGCTGGCCAGGTAATCTGGGCTCCCTCCTTAACAAAATTCTGCGTACACCCCTAGCTCACACATTAGTGGGGCTTTCCAGAATAGTGGTGGGACCTGATCCCCAGGGACGAATATAATCCAATGCCTATGCAGCCAAACAAACCAGAGTCAGGAACATCCCAAACCCCTGTCACTCCCTTTCTTTTCCTAGGGTAGCTGCTCCTCCAGGAACCTGCCTGCAAAGACCCCATGCATGGCATCTCTAAGTGGGTCAGGGCCCTGAATCTAGTCCCAGATCCTGTGTACATCCCTCACGTATCAGGGTAAGCCATGCGCGTGATTGAGGCCCTTCTGGCTGACTGCTCATTTCGGGAGTGCTGGGCCGCTGGACCGAGGTTAACAGCTCACACTCAATTTTCCTGCAGGATCCTTGGAATTCAACCTGACAGCTTTTAACTAACACAAGTTATTTTGTTCCCTAAAGCACGGATGGGGTAACAGAGAAACCCTCCTCCCTTCTTCCAGTCTCCTGTTCTTTCCTTCCCATTCTCTCTCTCTCCTCGCATCTTTCCCCATCCTCCCCTTCCTTCAGCATCCACTCTCTTCTTGTCTCTTTCTCCCTCTCTCTCTGTCCTCTGGGAGTGGTCATCTCTTCCACCTTCTCCCGTCCTTTTTACCCCTTCCCATACAAGCCTTGTGTCTCAGGGGTGAAGAAAGAAGGAAATCCCTTGTGACAGAGTGCTGGGAATCAGCAACTGAACCAGCACTCTGGTCACTGTTTAACCAGTTAGACCCCCGGGGAGGCAGGGGTTGATTAAGGAGAGGAGTTCCTCATTACCAGATCAGATTGGGGCTGGGTAGCTAATGAACTAATCAGCCCATTAACAAGGAAAATGGCTAAAAGAGCACAGGAAGGAAGGGGGTGGGGTTAGCAGAAGACAGAGAAAAGCTAGTAGGGCCTGAGAAAAGGGAGATCTCTGGGAGGAGACACCTTTTCTTTCCCCACTTGGAAAAGGGGCAGTAAAACTGAACAACATTGTAAATACTGGGACTACACTGAGCAAAACCCTTAAATAAACTGCACAGTGGTATCTACATGAGAGAAGGACTCTGGGCACTCTGTGCAAAACAAAGGGGATGGGAGCAGTGGGCAGGACCCCGTCACATCCGCCCTGGCCCTTGGAAGGGGAAGCAGTTGAAATGGCAGCAGCAAGATGCAATGAAGGACAATGAGTCTTAATCACTCCCCTCTTTCCATTGATCAGGCTTATCACTGTAGTGCCTCTGGGTCAACCAAGAATGGGGCCCCTTTGTGCTAGGTGTTGTACAAACATAAAATAAGGGTGTGTCTACACAACAAAAGCTACCTGATCCAGCTTGAATCCAGTTAGCATGGGCAACAATAGCAGTGAAGATAGAGCAGCATGGGCTTCAGTGCAGGTAGGACAAGCCCAGTGCTGATCTTGGGTCCATACTTGGCTCGCTAGCCTGCACTGTGCTATCTTCATTGCTACTATTACCCGTGTTAACTGGGTACAAGCTAGGTCAGGTAATCTTTTAGCCAGTGCACAGCTTTTGCTGTGTAGACAGATGCTAAGACAGAGTCCCTGCCCCGAAGAGCTTACAGTCTAGGCCAGACAAAGAGTAGGGAAAAGGGGTAGAACACACAAGCCGAGTGAACTATGCGAGGGTGGCAAACGTCATACGAGTGCTGCAATGTTTTGTTTTGTTTTGCTTTGTTATTTCAACCCTTCCGGTGGGGTTATGTTAGGAGAGGGTGAGCTGGATGGATCCTCCTCTTAAGCTCAAACCAGAAATAATGGAACTGGCTGGCAAATACCTTGTGTGGCGCAATGAGGATGCTATCATGGCCCCTTCACTCAGTGGAGGCGTGTTGTGGGTATCGACATATGGCTCGGCCACAGCAGGGCTTAGCTGAATAACAGAGCCACTGGAGGGAACCAACTCTGCTCCTCATGCACATGAGTGTGCATTCTGCACTATTGCAGCAAGACCCTCATGATTACCAGGAACTCCCCCAGCTGAGCCGGGGGGGGGGGGGGGGGAGAGGCTGCATTTAGGCTGGTCTCTGTGACTATCTTGCAAGTCATGCCGTGGCGTACTGAGCAGGCTTTTTGACAGTAAGTGCATGGGAGTGCACACACGTCCTAGCAGAGTGCCAGGTAATCATGCTGAGCAGGTTTGCAGGCTAATTGCCATGTGTAATCTACCTGCCCAACCGGAAGAATCAGATATTAGCCCATTATTTCCCCCAGTGTGTTTCTCCTGCAAATCCCCAGACACGGCCTTGCACTATGCTGCCCATATAGTGAAGGGTATGTGTTTATTTCAGTGTATGGAGACTACAGTAGAGTCTACAGATTTCCTAGCGACGCCAGAGCCGGATTTCAAGGGCTCAGCATCTTCAGTCAGGAACCTATTTTCAGTGCAGCTCAGCTCCCATTTACGCATAGCCAGCTTTTAAGCAGTGCTCAGCACCCAGCAGCTCCCACTGCAAAATTTACCCCTAAGTGAGGGGAAAGGACTTGTACTGGATGGGTGACTGGAGGGCCAGCCATCGGCACAGAGATGACTGGGATGAACCCTCTTTTCCCCCCTTAACTGCTTTGTCAGGCTGTCTGAGAAGCTACCATGCACTCTTCCATTCTCTCTAGAAGATTTAACGCCCTGCCCGGTGTCACACCCAGCATGAGCTGGAGGGAACCAACTCTGCTCCTCAGTTGGCCAGGAGAGGTCGCAATGGTGACCTCTCTCCCCCACTGTCCTGGGTTTCTTTTTGCAGACGGCCCTCCCAGAGACAAGAGACTCAAAAGCAGGGCATTCACATGGGCCGGCATAGTACAGCCTCTCGGATGCTGAGCTGTGGCCTTCTTTACCTGTTGCCTCTTCTTTAGCTGGAATAGAATTAACAGACGGTTATGCAAGCAGAGTGTGTGCGAGCAAAGGATCCCCCGCCTGCCACAGCTAACAAACGCCCACCCACGCCATTATCGGAGGGAAGAAAGCAGTCCGTCTTTGACAGCATCCCTCCTTCTCCTGCCAGCACAGAGCGTGAGGGCCAGGGCTCCTCTGGGCCGCCTGGGCCCAGGCAGGAGCTAGAGCTCTTCATTAGAAGCGCTGAGCGCTGCAGGCGGCAATGACAGCACTCAGAGTGCCAGTTCCCTATTTAGATGCCTCTTGCAGGCGGGCAGGGATGTGTGTGGGCGGCAGTAATTAGGAGCTTTGATGAGCCCCTTTCACCAGAGAGCTTCACAAAGCAGACAAAATAATTCCAGGGTTTGCAGGGGAAAAAATGCAATTAAATAAAATTAGGAGATGGAGCCTTTTGCCTCTAAGACACATGTTGGATTCTGGTCTGGGTCAGTTGGTACCCAAATCCATATCCATCCGATGGCCATTGTGGTGTCCTTTGTGAAACAGGGACATAGGAACTGCCAGGCTGCATCAGAGCAGGGGTCCATCTAGCAGCCCTGTTCCTGTCTCAGACAGTGGCCAGCACCAGCTGCTTCAGAGAAAAGTGCAAGAATCCCCAGTGGGCATTTATGGAATAACCTGCCCACAGTGGAACTTTCTTCCTGTGCCCATCAATTACAGGTCAGCTTATGCCCTGAAAGCTGGGGGGTTATATCCCTTCTGCTTTTCCTGTTTGATGGAACTGTGGATATTCTCATTACCCATATACATACCTAAGGATGTGTCTACATCTGGAGCTTGAGGTATGATTCCCAGCTTGAGGAGATGTACTCACACTAGCTTTTGCTGAGCTAGCGGGCTAAAACTAGGCTGTCGCCAAGTACATGCCCATCAGAGACCATAGGCATGGACTCAGGGCAGCTAGCCCGTCCCATAGTTCATGCTGCCACGGCTACTTTCTGTTTTTTCATGTGCTAGCTCAATGAGAACTAGTGCGGGTATGTCGCCACAGGCTGGGAATCACACCCCCAGCTCCAAGGTAGAGATCCCCTAAGCCAAGATTTTCACAGGGACTAGAGATTTTGGGAGCCCAACTTGAGACACATAAAAGGGGCCCGATTTCCAGAAGGTGGGTGCTCAGCACTGCCTAAAAACCTTGATGACGTCTCTGTTGGGGGCACCCAAAATCACTGGTGGCTCTTGAAAGCCTTGGTCCTAATCTGTAGTTGAATCTTGCTCAGGGGAGTCTGAGTTTGGTCTCACCCTGCTGCCTGCTGGAGAAGTATCAACACCACAAAAAGTGCTCCTGCCACTGGCACCATTTTTGTTCGGCCTTCTTGTTGGCCATCTCAGCAGAGAGCCCCACAAAGAATGGGCAGACATTGGACACAATGGAGTTTCCTGTCTACTTTATCCTTGCTCAGTCATTAACCTAATGGACTGCAAGTCACTCACTTATTCCTTGTCCACTACATTTCTGTACATGGCATTTGGTTTTCAGTCAAAGTGATTGAATAGACTTGTTAGTGAATTACCAAGGGAGAAATCCTGGCTCCCTTGAAGTCAATGCAAAGTTCCCTTTGACTTCAGTGAGGCCAGGACTTTACCCCAGGAATCTGAACAGACATCTATCTATTTCTGTTAACATTCCTCAAAAGAATAAAAGGACATTTGGGCCAGCCATACAAATCCAATTGCAGGATCAGCACCTTATATTTTACTCTTGGTTTATTCTGATTCCATATGACTCATGAGATAAGTTTATCAATTCATTGTTTCTTGGGTAGTGGAAGCAGTGCCATAAAATATTATGTTAGAAGGAAGTTTAAAAGGATGGGCTTATGAACCGCGACTTAAAGGATTGATTGGGATTGATTCATGATTTTGTCACAGACGCCTTCTGTGAGATTGGCCAAGTCACTTAGACCCAGCTCAACAAAAATGTTTGGGTTCCTAGCTTTCCACTGAAAACAAGGATGCCTTTGTGATCTGGGCTTTAGTCTCTGTGTCGCCATTCCCCATGTGTAAAATGGGGATAATAATACTTAATCATCTGTTTAGTCTATTTAGACTGTAATCTCCTTGGGGTAGGTGCTATCTCTCACTGTGTGTTTGTACAGCACCTAGTACCATGGGGCCCTGATTTCAGCTGGGTTTTCCAGGCACTAGTGTAATACAAATAACAGGAATTTTAAAACCTCATATTTTGGAGGGAGCCCGTAACAAATTGCCCTTCCTTTCTCTCCCCTTCAGCTTTCCTGTTCTTTTTAAGTGAGTTTGCATTTGCAAGATTGAATTTGCACACACTGCCTCTCAGTTCAGTGTTCTTGCCCTGGTGATGGTAAGGTCTCATTTTAATTTCCTTTTTACTCTGGGCTCTGTCTAAGGTATTTATGTGCCCCTGCGGTAGTATCTGAATGCCTCATAATCTTTTAATATATTCATTTTCTCAAACGCCCTAGGAGGTAGGGAAGTGCTACTATCTTCTTTTCACAGGTGAGAAACTGAGGCACAGCAAAGCTAAGTGAGTTGCCCCAGGTCACACAGGAAGGCTGTGGCAGAGACCAGTACCCTAGCTATTGGTCTACGCTAAAAGAGCCAAGCAGGGGTCAGAGATTGAGCGGCTTTAGCTGACTAATAGCATTTTCTCTCCTGTGCTGTGTCTATATGTGTGTGTGAGACCTAGCTGCAGCCAGCCACTGTTTGACTCAAACTGGATCCTTTTCTGAGTTGTGTCCACCTTACAGCAAGGCATAGGGTGACCATATTTTCCCAAAGTGAAAATGAGACACTGCATAGGACCGGCCTGAGGTCTCCCCGACCCCATCTGTGATCCCCCCACCCCCGCCACCTGACTTCCCCGCTCGCAGGGCTGGCCCTCTTTCTCCCCCATGCATTAGGCCAGCCCGAGGACCCCCACTAACCCCTGCATGCGGGGCCCAAGACCTGCTGCTGCCAGCCCACTCGAGGCTGGTCAGCCTGAGCTGCTCTCCTGAGCCCGCCCTCCTGCACAAGGCTGGCGTTTTTGCCCATTGATGATCAATTGACAAGAGCAAACGGGACAAATGTCCAGTTTTGCCAAAAAGGTCGGGACGGACAGGACAGGGCTTGGAAAGGGGGCTGTCTCAGCCAAAATGGAACGTATGGTCAAGGAGCTCTGGTTTAGAGCCAGGAATTGCAGACCTGCAGTGAAAGTCTATGTTGACATACTCTTTGGGGTGCCTGTCTCTTTTAGAGCCTGACTTCTCTGTTACCTTTGCAGAAGCCCAGGCCCAGGAGGGGACATTCCAGTGTGGGTGTGAGACACAGGAGGGAGGAGCCATGGCTGGGGAAGATCTCTGCTCTGGCTATTTCCTGCTGCCTCCTGCCCCAGAGGGACTATAGCAGTGGGATGCACAAGTTAAGGCAGCTCCCTGGTCTACGCCTTGGCCCCCTAGTAGCAGCAGAATAGGAGAAGCATAAACAGCCTCTCCTCTGGCCCTAGCACTGGTGCAGAGAGTTAGGTGATCCTCTGATATTACAGATAAGTGATTTCTTTGGCTTGGGGGTGGGGGGTTAAATTCCTTTATTTCCCCTTATAAGAAGGTGCTTTTGCTGGTGGGAATTCCACCCTCACTCAGTCCATGCAGCTCCAGATTTAGTGATCTGTTTGTGCACAAATGCTTTGGGAGAAAAAGCAGATACTCAATGACGCTGCCTGACTCTGTTTGGCCAGAGGAGTCTCCTTAGGGACGTAGCCTCTGTCCTACAGGTCAATTCATTTGCCAAAATGAGGGGGATAAATGGGTGTTTACACTGAACTCTTTAAGCAAATTCCTTTGTGTGCCCCATTGCCAGAATTCTCCAAGGCTACCTTGGCCTGGGAAACCTGCCAGGTGATTTTAAGAGATGAGGTAATATGAGATAGTCAGACTGGCTTGAGGGGGCGAGGACGGCAGACGGGGCGAGCTCTGACTTGTGCGTGATGCATGAATCGGTGGCTTTGAGTTTTATCTTGGAATGGGATTCATTTCAAGGAAAGGGGTGTGATAAGAGGCAGAAGGAGAGGCAGCAATGGAAGCGTTCGGGTCATATAACAATACAAAGCAGGAGGCCAGTTGTTCTTGCCCCGTGGCCCCTTTATCTTTCTGCAGTGGAATAAAGGGAATTGAAACTGTCTTCAGGAAATACCCCCTGTGTACAGCTGGGGTAGAACTGTCAGAATGGCTACGGATCCACTCCCCAGCCTAGCCCCCTGCACAAGGGACATAGGGATGAAGGACAGGTGTGGCCAAAGAGCCCGTGTGCTTCTGCTGTTCTTATCTGGTTGATGGCCCATAGGGGGCTGTTGCAGCCAGAGGATAAATTAGATTAGTCCTGACACTACACTAACTTATGCCAAGAGCTAGGCCCAAAATAGGGGAGGTACAAAGGTGACTCAAAGCCAATTTTGCCCCCTCCCTCCATGTCTGCACCAAGCACAGGAATGGCACAACAGAGAACTGGGGCCCATCACAACCCTATTCCCTCTTCAGAGCTTTGCCCATCACTATCTTCTGAGCAGCTCCAGCTGCAACTACAAGGATGGATGGAATTAAATCATTGCAAGCCTGCCAAACTCAGGACAATATCCAATGGGCTAGTGACTTGACCACTAGCCCATCTGACACACAATTTCTTGGCTTTGGGTTCTAGTTTCTTTTCCCTAACTATGGAAATATTAAGTTCCAGTCAACTGAGAACTAATCCTAACATTTTTCCTCCGTGTAAAATCCTGTTAAATTGCCCCTTTGTGCTCACATTAATATTTTTTTTCTTCGGTTTTAGGTCCTAAAATAGCAAATTCCAGCTGACTGCTTTCAAGGCAACCAGGCAGCACATGGTGTTGTGGGAGCATTGCACAAATCAGCAGAGAAGCTAGCTGAGCTGCCAGCAAGCAATACAAAAAAGGAAAAGAAAGAAAGGGGCGTGTGTCTTGTCTGGTTAGTAGAAGCTCCTTAAATCAAGGCACTGAGGCTCGACAGTGAGGGACGTGAACTATGTTTGATTCTTTCCTGCCTCAGTGTGTATTGCTGTTTATATCAGTGTAAAGCTGATGTGAAATGCAGCCACTGGTGTAAGTGGAGGGGTCTGATTTGGTTGCATTTTCACCCTCTTTGCATTGATGTAAGGCAGGGGAGAATCTAGCTTTACTGCTTAAGTTTGCACAGTCTATATATTCGCACAGCAAGCCATACTCTCAAAGTCAGATCCCAGGGTGCAGTGAGCTCAGTGTGAAACCTGGGATGGATTCCATGGAGCCTGCCAGTCTATTCCTTGTATGCGGTGTTGTAGTCGTGTTGGTCCCAGGATATTAGAGAGACAAGGTGGGTGAGGTAATACCTTTAATTGGACCAACTTCTGTTGGTGAGAGAAACAAACTTTCAAGCTTACATAAAGCTCTTTCTTCTTCGTCTTCAGAGCTCGGTGTCAGATTGAAAAATTGTCTTTCTCTTCAACAGAAATTGGTCCAATAAAAGCTATTACCTACCCCACCTTGTCGGTCTATTCCTTGGTTGTTCCAAGGTTCTGGTCAGGAATCTAGAGTGGCTGGGACATAGGCCATTACAGTTGGGTCCACGGGGACCAGAAATGAGGACAGACCGTGGAGTGGATAGAGCATGTTCTGCCTTTGGTTACCCATGCACAGCCCTGTGTGACGTTTGGTTAATTTCTGGCACTGATGAACTGCCTTTCCTGCCTTTCCAGAACTGGTAGTGTGACAATGCAGCCCCACCTCTGCATTCCCACGCTCCGGTGCCATGTGTGTGCATTTGCATTGCCTGAGAAAGGGCCTCGCTTTGTTGTGGGGATCGCAAGGGCCAACCCCCTCTTGGAGTAAGATTCCACTGCTGTGCAAAGGCTTTGCACAGTATTAGGCCCGTGATGCTGGTCCTTCTGCTGCTGCTACTCCTCTGGTTTCCCTTCTGTGCCATAGGCGCTGTGAGATGTGAGGCATGTGCTCCGCTTGACAGTGGCATGGGCAAATCTCAGGTTGACACAGGACAGCTTTTAAAACATCTGCAGATGCCCAGATTTTGGACTGGCACCAAAATGCACTGAAGTTGGGGGGGTGGGGGTGACTTTGGCCCATTCTCCCTGCTCGGGTGCAAGTGTGGGCTCAAGACAGGGAGAGAGCGCTCCCATTTCCCACCTGGCTGAGAGGCAGACAGTCTTGCAGCACGTGGTGGAAGCCCAGATGTGCTGCAGGCTACCCAGCCAGCCAGTGCATTCCAAAGGGCTAAGTCAGCTTATCAATTGCAAACAGGTCTGCTCAAAAATGGGAGGGAGGGAAACCTCATCTTACTGTGGGAAGAAGGAATTAGAGAAAGAGGGAGGTAGAAACACCTTCCCTGATGGAAAAGCCCCATGCAGACCAATACAAAATGTCCACCCATCCTGCAGAATGTAATAGGCAATTCTTTTCCTTCTATAGGATGGTTCAAAAACGCATAGGGAAACTCTCATTCTCTGTTAAAAACTATAGGTTTCTAGTGTCAGTTCTGCAGGACCCTGTTCAGTTTCTAAACAGTCTTATTGGTTTCCTCCCTGTTACATTCTATAGGGCTTTCCCTTAAAGGGTGTAAGCTTCCAGGCAGGAAGAAGTCCATGTGATAGAGACCTTGCAAATAGCTGCTTTCTGGGGGGTGATGGGAAGTGTTCTCCACAACCCACTCCCTCTGCTCATTCTAAGTCACTCTAAGGAGGTGATATAGCAAAGCTGGCTAGGGTGTTGCTTCCCAGCACATCTAACCCTCTGCAATAATGTGCCATTCAGTAAAGAGGGAGAGGGCAGGAGGGGTCACGTGGCTGAGCTTCCCTGGACAAAGGGAAAGGGGAGCTGTACTAGCTAAGCCCACAGGTGATCTGTTGAACACACCCACCCATTACACAGCAGCATTTCATCCCCAGAGTGGTGACAGGGCTCATTACTTTTTGGTGCACTCACCACTCTGGAAAGCAGATTCCAGAGGTGCTCATATCTACGTACACAGGCTATGTCCACACTGTAAATAGGTGTGCCCTTAACTCAGGTTGAAATAGCAGTGAAGACACAGCAACTCAGCTTTTAACTCGGGTTAGCAACTCATGCGAAATCCTAAAGGGCACCCTGCGGTTGAACTCGAGCTGGTAACCCAAGTTAAAAGCCAAGTTGCCACTATTTTAACCCAGGTTAGCTAACCCAGTTAAGAGCACACCTTTTTTCTGCAGTGTTGACACAGTCACACAGATACATGTCCATATGCAACGTGCCTGGATAAATACACGTTACAGACACCCACAATTAGTGATGCTTGATATAGTACTTTGTGTGTATCTATTCCCGTTTTCTGACTTGACTGTAAGTCCTACAGGGCAGTGATTTGCTATTTGATTGTACAGTGCCTAGCACAATGGGGCTTGGTCTTTGTTGAGACCTCTAGGTATTCTTGTAATAGAAATAAATAACTGTGATAATCCTCACAACATCCCAATTATGGGGGGGAGGGATAGCTCAGTGGTTTGAGCATTGGCCTGCTAAACCCAGGGTTGTGAGTTCAATCCTTGAGGGGGCCACTTGGGGATCTGGGGCAAAATCAGTACTTGGTCCTGCTAGTGAAGGCAGGGGGCTGGACTCAATGACCTTTCAAGGTCCCTTCCAGTTCTAGGAGATGGGATATCTCCATTATTATTATAAGGTGGGTAAGTATTCTTCCACATTTTTCAGATGGAGAAACTGAGGCATGTAAGTTGGGTGACTTACTCAATGTAAGGTTGTCTCAGAGCCTGTTAAGCCACTGGACTACTCTGTCTCCCATACCTACACACACCCCAACATCACTCACATGTCCATGCCAACTTTGGCTGGACATGCACATGTACATCCTAGCAGATGCATGCATCCTGATGAATATATTATCATGCCTCGCTATAGACAGATGGGCATTGCACCTGTCTGAGAAAACACACATTATCACTACCCAGTTTGAACAGGATCAGCTAGAATAAAGATTTCAGCCTCAATTGGAACCAGATCTTTTTTGAGGTTTGCAAAAATCTAGCTCATTCTTTTTAATTTAATTTTTTTTTCTGTTTTCATAGTCCCACGTGATGGATGCTAGTTAAGAGCCGAAGCACCAAAATGCCATGTGAAAACCTAGTCTTATGCCATTTCCATCACCCTTGCTCAGGCCCAGAAGGTGCACAGAAGTATATTAATATTCCCTTAAGGAAAAGTCCTATAGAACCAAATAGGGATGAAATCAATAGGGTTCTGTAGAACTGCCCAAGTAGATTACAAGCTCTGCAGGCCTTTTATCATGTGTTTGTACATTTCTTAGAACAGTGGCATCCTGACAATGACTGGACAGTACTGTGGCAATAATCTTAACAAGTAGTAACAAATAGAGTGACTCTAAAATCCTATATAATTTAATAGAGAATAAGATCTTTCCTAAAGACAGAGGGTTGTGGGGGAATGAAATTTGTCACCTAGATTACTGCAAACCATTTGCCCAGTTCTCCCTTATGGAAAAGCCCTACAGAATTTCACAGGCCATCATAGCCTTTCTAAAGGTTTTTTGATGTGTCCTATAGAATTGAATAGAGCGTTCTTTAGGATGCTGTAGAGATCTTTAGGATGCTGTAGAGTTCTTTAGGATGCTCCAACAATTCTGTAGGCAGGATCTCTGTCCGCTGGCTCAGACAGCTACTACCGAGCCATTATTGCCTTCATCCCTGTTAAGTGCTGTTGGGAGTTTTCCACAACGGATTAGGAGATGGACAATAGTAATGGGCGATTGGTATCGGTGCTTACAGGCCACCTTCATATATGAGAGAGACACAGAGAGAGAGACTATCTTGACATTTTTTAAATCATTATGAAACACTGTGCAGGGTTCAACAGGGTGGGACCTGATTCTCCCCCTGCTTTGCCCCTTGTGTTGTCATTTACACCTGGGCTTGCGATCACCCGTGGTAGCGGGGCCTTCTGAGCGGGTATATGGTGCAGCCATTCTGCCCGGGGTAGATGGAAACGCGAGGCCGTGCAGCCCCAGCAGGCTCTCTCCCATCTCTAAATCGCACCCGGCTTTCCCCATAAGTGCCATAAGATCATAGAATCATGGAATATCAGGGTTGGAAGGGACCTCAGGAGGTCATGTAGTCCAACCCCCTGCTCAAAGCAGGACCAAATTAGGGGGGGGGGGCTGCTGCACCCCCTGGCTTTAAGTGGTTCCCACCATACACCAGGACCCCCATTGTACACATTATTCCCGCTCCCCTGGCTTTACCCCCACCATTTCAGCTGCCCCCCCCTCCATCATAAAGGGGACAGCAAACCAGGGAAATCAGGCAGGGTCCGGCTCTGCTTGCAAGGGGAAGCAGCGGTGGGGGGCGGCTTGGGAAGGGGGGTGTCGGTGCCTGTTTTAGCTGGCGGGCGGGGGGAAGTCCCTGACAAATGCCCAGCTGTCATGCAGGACACAAAGCCCGGTGGCTGGGCTCCCGGCTTGCAGCCGGCCCGCCAATAAGCGCGGGGCGTGTAGAGCGCAGCTCCGCCTCCCCCCGCGCCCAGATCGGGCTGCTCCTGCCGGGGATGGAGCGGGGAGCAGCGGCCGGGCGAGGAGCCAACTTGCCTGCAGGAGCTCGGCGGCGCTGAGCGCTTCCATGGAGCGGGCGAGGGCGCAGGAGACCCGCGCGACACCAGGTAGCGCAAGTTTCTTTCCCCCCATCCCTACCGGGGGCACGGGAGGGGGGCCCAGGCCAGCGCTGGGTGCAGGGGGAAGGGGCCGGGCTGCATGTTCAGGCAGGTACCTGGCCGCACTTTGTCTCTGGGTAGCAGGGTGCCGAGGGGCAGGCACTGGAGAGGCGCAGCAGGCTGGTGGAGATGCACGGGGGGGATAAGCCCCTTTGGACAGGGCGCTCCTAGCCCCAGAAGAGAGAGAACCAGGGGGACAGAAAGCAGAGCTCAGCTGGCTGGGGACATTCAGGGGTGCCGGGTACCGTCTGCCGGAGTTTCGATCCAGTCACTGCAGCACAATGAGAGGGTTTCCGTGGTAGCCGTGTTGGTCTGTATCAGCAAAAAGAACCAGGAGTCCTTGTGGCACCTTAGAGACTAACAAATTTATTTGTGCATAAGCTTTCGTGGGCTAAAACCCACTTCATCGGATGAGAGGGTTGTTAAGAGGTTGGACTTGTCCCAGGAGAGACTGAACTGGACTTGCATCAGTAGAGGCAGGAGCGCTGGGACAGTTTGTATAGTGGGGGTGCCATTGAACCTAACTGGAAACCCTGTCTATGATGGGAACCACTTCGAGCCAGAGGGTGCAGCAACCCCCCTCGTTCCAGCACCTATGACTAGAGGGAGGAGAAGAGCTCGGGGGGGGGGGAGGAGAACTGACGGGAGGACAGAGAACCAAAGAGGGTAGGGATAAGATCCAGGCACTTTTGGTTAGTCAGCTCATCAACTGGGGTTGTCTATCTCAATCCTATAGGCAACACACACGGTGCACGCGCAGTATGCTCTGTGCATAGGCAGTACACAACATAAATAGTGCAGGCACACCATGCAGTGCTCGATGCAACTGACATACACCTAAGTACCCACACGTCACACACAACATACAATGCAAATTACACACATAACATGCCCAGGGCACACACATCACGGGACAATGCACAATGTATGCACAATATACAATGCATACACCCAGCACACGGGACACACCACTTAACCCATGTATTGCTCCGTGTGTGTTTTCTGTACAGCACTATGTCAAATCATAGTGCGCACACAGCCTAGCTCACAGCACCTACAGATTACAACACACATGGCTCAGACACAAAGAGAGACAGAGATCACCAAAAAAGCCAGGTATCGCTCTTGCCCAATATGAAACCAGTAACCCTGTGCTGCCCAGCACAGGAACTTCAAGAAATGTGCATTGCTTAATACCAGTTACTCAGTGAGTTCTGTCGGAGCAGCACAGCCGGTTATCTCGGGTTCAGCTCCTTCCTTGCACTTGCTCTTAA
Organism: Malaclemys terrapin pileata; assembly: GCF_027887155.1. Classification (NCBI taxonomy): domain Eukaryota; kingdom Metazoa; phylum Chordata; order Testudines; family Emydidae; genus Malaclemys; species Malaclemys terrapin. Next base: position 130,991,787 of record NC_071506.1, on the reverse strand, counting down.
GTCTTGAAAAGTTCCTTATGGAAGAAAGTGGAGAACATTTTGCTTGTACGAGAGCCTCAAGGCCTAGTTTGGTTCAGTTAGAGTGCAGGGGAGTTATACATCCGGTTCTGCTACGAAGGGAATCCACGTACTGTCTGGGAAGATAAGAGCTAGAACGGCAATAACTGTTCCCAGTTCTGTACAACACTCAAGAAAAGGGATGATCTCTTGCATAAGAAATAAGTTGCTGTGGGAAAGCAGTGAGTGGGTCGGTCGTGTTAGTGGAGAGGGAGAAGCAAACAGTGTGAGGATGAAAGGGCTTGTTGTTTGTGTGGGTGTATGTCTCTGTAGATATGAGTGCCTTTATGTGTGTGGGGGGGAGTGGATGTGCACATGTATGCTTGTGTGTGTATGTTCAGTGTGTGTTCATTATGTGTATGTGTGTGGGGGGGTGCATGTGCACGTGTGTGTGCGTGCGTGTTGGGGTATTCATGGTGGTGTGTTTAGAATATGGATACTTGTGTGAGTGTACATGTGAGAAATTCTGATTGGCCTGTGGGGGTGCCAGTGTTATCTTTGGGTCTAATGGGGTTTCATATGCCAGCGATGGGAAGATCAGGGCTCCGTTTCTGCAGCCAAAAGCAGCACCTGAGGGTTTAGCGATGCTATACGGGCACTATCGCCTTCTAGTGGCATCCAAACAGCTGGGCATCATGGAATGCAGCAGCCCAGCCTCTCACTGCCCCCTAGCAGATTAGAAGTTTGGACAATGCCTGCGGTTGCCAGCAGGGTTCATGTGTTGGGGTTCGCTCCCTTTTTAAGCTGGCTCGCTAGTTTGCAGCGTGGGTGGATTTTCTGTGCTCATTTAGAATTTGGAGTTTGGGGTCTGTGGAGTGTCTCTTTTCTAAATATGTGGGTAAATTTGGCAAAGGCTTAAAGTTTGTAACGTTTGAGAGGCAGGCACAGTGCGGGCAAGTTCTGTACAAGCTTCCTGTGTGCATAGCTTTGTCAACGCACCTTCATCCTGACCTACAGGGTCTATATCATTAAATCAGTGGAGACTAACCCCTGTCATGCAACGAGGGTATTTGCCTTGAGATCCTTGCTCCCCCACTTGATACTACACTGTATTATTTTAGTCCTGAACCTCCTCACAGCTCTGCCAATGCCCCTTAATCCTGCCCTGCGGTCCCCTCCTCCTGGCTAGTCCTGGATCCCTTTCAACCAGAGAGTGCCAGCTGAGACTAATTATATTTTTCTTTTCCATGTGGAAAAATAAATATCTAAGTACTAAACTGAGACCAGCAAGCTCATTGCCTTTGTACAAGACCTAAGGCCAATTGGAGCCCAGCTCGTTTGAGGTGAAAAAGCAGTGCCTAATCCCATCTCTCTGAGCAAGCATGTGTTTATTCCTATACTTAATGCTCATTGTTCAACTACAGCCAGCGAGGTTGTTTTTCTTGCTGAGTGATGTGGTAAGTAGGAGTGTGAGCAGACGTGATCTCAGTGGAGTGCACCACCTGGAACAAAAGTCCTAATGAGGCTGCACTATCTGAATTCCTGATTCTGTCACTCCAGATCCTGATTAAATATCCCACCAGAGGAGAGCCTGCCAGGTTCATTTTAATACATCCACAGCCTCATGCACCCCCTTGTAATCACACACACTCTCAGTAGCACACCCAAATCCACACAGGCACACTTGGATGCACTTGGCATTGCACAAAGGTTCACAGTCTCATACCCACATTCAGGACCTAATGTTAAAAAGGGCTATTTTGACAGCATGCAAACCGTGGATGCAAAATCACTGGTGCAATGAATTCTGAGTGCAAAAAAATCACTGGTGCAATGCGCTGTGGGTGCCAAAAATGTTGGTGCTATTAATTGCACATGCAAAAGTGAACCCGCAAAACATGGGGCTGCCACACAAAATCTGGACTTTTGTCTCACACACACAGTTGCACAGGTACATTCTCTGTCACAATCACAGCCACAATCGCACGGTTTCTCACATCTCAGCTACACACATACACACACACACACACACACACACACACACACACACACACTGTATTGTACCCTTCACCCCTGTCAGTTCACTAGCATTGGAGATACCCAGCTGTGTCTGTCACAGACCCAGTTCCCGATATGACACCCTTGCTCGGCACTGTGGGCTACTAAATTGGTCTTAATTCACTCTATTTCCACCCACCATCTTAATCATTCTTCGCTGGCAGGCAGGGCTGGAAGAGTGGTGGGAGGCAAACGAACATTAGATTCTCACAGGAAAGAGAGAACTCAAAAGCTACTTCCCTTAAAAGCCCAGCTGAGTGGGTTTGGGGTGCATGAGGCTGGGCTTTCTGTTCTGGGAGTGCAGAAAACAAGGGTTCCCCGAGCCAAGTCTCCACAACGGAGAACGGGATCAAAGAGGGTGTCTCAATGCCTGACTCACTGGAGGGGAGAAAAGCAAAGGTACTCCAGGCTGGCACTCTGCTCCGTGCTGGGGAGAATGGGCATATGCCACAATCAGTACCCTCGCTAACGACTGTACTAATAAAAGACCCAAAGTCCTCCCCTGGGGGCTGAGCCTTTTCTCTGTGCACTTGCCCTTGCAAGCTGGGATTGGCTGGATGAGCAAGCTGGATGCGAGGGAAGGGGGCCTTCCACTGAGCTCTCGCCAAAAGTGGCTGGCTGATAGCGCCTACCAATGGGGCTGTGGAGAAGGAGCACAGGGAACACCTCAGGCACTTGGTGGGAGAGTGTGAGGGGGCAGCTGCTGGAGTGTTGGCATTCACGGAGTGGAACTGGACAGAACAGACTGACCTTGAACAGAGGCCATCTGACGTCAAGGATGAGACTTGTTTGGTCTCTTTAGAGGCAGCGAGAGGGGAGGGAGCAGGGAGCCTGATACAGGCTGGCCCAGGCAAGGAGAGAGGTTTCTTATGTGCTGCCACACTGGTTAGCAAGACTGGAGTCAGGGGTGCTGGGAACAGAAGTGACCTAGTGAGAGCTATCCCTCAAGGGCCTGTCAGCGTGTCTTGGTTACTACTCCTGAGCCCTCTGAAGCATTATCGTATTAGTTAGAGAGCTGGGCCTGAACCACAGCCCTCTGGCAAGCCCATGCTTCAGTGTGATTCCAGTCCAGACCAGGGTCCACCTCCAAAGGCCATGGCTTGCCCCTAGCAACACACATGGCGTTCGGCAAGGTCCAGGCCATGCTTAAACCGAAATGATCCGCTCAAAGATAAACCAATAAGAGACATTGGGAAGTGGGTGGATGTGCCAAGGAAATGGGGTAGCCTGAGGGAATGAGAGCAGAGGTGGAGCCAGGACAAGGTGAAGAGAAAAGAGGAAAAGGAGCTTGGAGTGAGTCAAGGGGAAAGAGAGGTGCAGGATGGAGGCAGGTGGTGGTGAGGTGACCGGGGCAGCAGGAAAGAGGGATGGTCCCGACAAAAGGGCTTTAGATGGATGGGAGAGGTGATGAGACGCCTGAAGGTCAGAGATCAGGAGGTTGTAGTCAAGGGGAGTGGTGACTGATGTCTACAATGGAGCTGGAGGTGTAATTACGGGGGTAGACACACCCCTGCTAGCTCTGATTGAGTTAGCCCACTAATCATAGTAATGTAGCCACGGCAGAGGAGACTAGCTCCCCACTCCAGGTATGTGCTCAGGCAGCTAGCCCCTCCCACCACTCTTTGGCTACACTGTGAGTCTCAGCACGCTCGCTGGATGAGCAGGAGCACGGGTAAGTCTCCTCAGGCTGGAAATTGCCCCTTCCCACTCCAGAGCAGCCGTACTCTGAGGCATAGCCTGCGGTTCGAGCTATAGGGACTGAGAGGGCGGACTGTAAAACAGACCTCAAAGCAATGGAACTTCTTAAGAGCCTGCTAGATAACAAACCTTAAGCAGCAACAGCAGCATGGCTGGGGCACTGGCTGTGATGCAGAAGAGTCTGAAGCCACAGCATGGGCAGAGCAGCAGGGTCACTCAGATTGTGGAGTAGGAGGGCTGCTGGCTATGGCGGGGATGCAAAGCAGCAGAACCGCTGGACAGCGGGATACCCTCCTGCTCATTAACCCATCGCAGGGGCCTGAAGGTTGCAGGGTGTCCGTGCATTCAGATACGCTGGTGACCCGTGTGGGAGAGATAGATAGGGAAGGGCACATGGGTGGGTGGGTGGGTGGATAGGGAAGGGCACCATGACAGAGAGAACTGGGGGAGGCAATGGACTGGCCCTCTGAAAGAGGGGGAAAGCTTTGGGATGCCACCTAAATGACAATCAGCCTGAGGCTGTAAAATGATTGAATCCTGCTGGGAGCATTCCTCTGCCCCATGCAAGACACCACCGGGAGCCCTAAGCTGTGTCAGTAGCTCTGCAGGTGTAGACTAGAGATTGTGCAAAAGGGGTGGCTGAGTCTCAGGCAGCCCTCAGCCTGCGGTGTAACACTAGCAGCCGGGATGCTCGCTGCTCTATTGTCCCAGGCCTCCATTGGACACTGGGCTCAAGCAAATTGAGCTAATTAACCCCACATCGTTAGCTTCCCTCCTTCCCTTCGGGAGCCTTTTACTTGTCCTGAGAGTGAGTGATATGGGTTGACACTGGGTTGTGCTCTCAAAGGAGGCATTCAGGGCATGCAGAGAGGTACAATTCCCCAGGCACTAACCCCATGAGAACTCAATGCACCCCGTGTACATCTGTAGCTGTCAATGCAACGGAGGATAAGCCACATTGAGTGCTGGCGTGGATACCACTCAAATAGACCTACTTATGGAAGACCAGATCCCCAGCAGCCTGGCTGGCAGGAAAACATGCAGGTTTTCCATGGAAACCTGCCTGGCAGGCTTTGATTCACCAAAAATTCATCAAACCAGAGACAAATTGGCATATTGGCACAAAACCCGTTTCCAATCAACTCTAGTTGGGGCTAAACAGAGGCCCTGCGGACTTCAGGGTAGCTGAGGATCTAGCATTGGTGGGAAACCTGAACGTTTCTTCCTACTGCCTGATTGTTTACTTTCCTGCGTGTCTCAGTATTCCTTTCTCCTAGGTCATGTGCTTCCCCCAGCTGGTTGGCTGGGAGGCCCTAAAAATCACCAGCTGCCTAATTTATTTGACGTTGCATGTTTACCTTGCTGTTCTTGAATTTATCTTCGTGGTTTTCCCTGAGAGACTTTTATAGGTGCACAAACAGAAAGAAAAAAACCCTCTCTAAAAGTGTGGGTTAAGCTGCGGCACAAGCCAGGCCCAGGGAGGACGTTCAAAGCATAGAGTCAATAGCACCATTGCTGTGTTGGCCTTTGAGGCTCTCTTTTCAAGAGATACCGATTACACAGAAAAAGTGAGCATGATCTAAAATTAGGGGTGACGCTGGGGACTGGTTAATAAATGGCTGGGACCTCAGAAGGTTTGCAGAGTCTGTCTGGATGCTTTTCCTAACCAGTTCTGAACCTTTGCTATTATTATATTATTTGTATTGCTGTGGCACCTAGGGACCCTGTGATGGTCCAGGACAGCAAGAGAGGACTACTGTGTTGTCACCGTGCTGCTCACCACAGCCACATGGGCTGGAAACAACAGGGATAGAACTAGGATCCTCCTGCTTTAAAAGCACACCCATCTACCACTTGAGCTAAAAGAGAATCTCCGTTAGCTTTGTTTGCAACATAAAGCCTGTAACAAACAGCCTGATTCCAAGCAGCAGAGGGCAGCAGTGCACGTACACACACACTATTATTCCTTACAATAATATTATTGCCAATTATTTATTACAAAGACTCATTTCCTGAGCCTATTGCTTAGGGGAGATGAGCATTTTTCTAGCTTAGGGCACTGGCTCTCGACAGGTGTGCGAGAGTGCCCACAGCTGGACTCTTGCCTACATCCTGCTTTAAGAGAAAAGGCATCTGACAAGCTCATTTTACCTTGCCATGTAATAATGCAAGACCATTTGCCATCAATGGAATTTTCTAAGGGGAGTTTATTAAGGTTTCACAGATGCAAGAGGGATGAATTTGGCGGGCTGCCATATTGCATAAGCAAAGAAAACTATGTCATAGGTTCTAATTCAGCTTGCAAATTGCAAGGAATATTTACATCTTTAATTGACATTTAACAAGACATCAGCGGCAGCAGCAGCATAGACAGCTACTCTACCAGCAGACATGCCTCTGTGAAATGTAAGTGCCTGTATATTTTTAAAAAATAACAATTAAATGATATCTCTGCAAACGGGTTGCCGACAATCTTGTTTAAAAGTTAATTGAATATTCTTTGCAAGTTTGATGTGAATTTCTCTTTTGATATAACTGCCTCCTTTGGCAGCCAAGAATTAAAGGGGCGGACTTCACAATGGGCCAAGCTTCAAAAAAGAGAAGGAGGAAAATACAAGAAAGGAATTGGATTTTCCAGACATTTCCTGCAACTGCTGCTGCATCTAAGGCTAGCTGAATAGAGCAGGAGTGAGGAAATGCAATACACACTCGAGAACACTAGGAGAACGGGGAGAGAAAGAGGAGATCTACAAAATGGTGGAAGCCTTTATGTGTTAGCCTGAATCCAGTCCTGCTCTGCAGAATGTTCCCTTACTTCGCTCAGAATGCAGCCGTTGCCTTTGCTGTTATTTCAACTACTGTAGAGTCATGTTTGTCCAATAATGTGGGACATGAAAACCACCATGGGTTTGGCTGAAGAGCAAGTATAATTGACAGGGCAAGCAAGAGAAGAATAGAAAGTATGGTCATTTCAGATAGAAAAGTTGCTTTTCTTAATTCTGCTTATGGTGTTTAGATGCTGTGGGCATGCTGGAAACTCCATAGGCAGACAGAGAAACCCTTTGTATGCACTAAATGCAAGACTGCTAGTGAGCTATCGGTACTGTGAGACTATAGGGCACAAGTCTTTATGCAGAGAAGTCTGATTTTAGCACATAAAGGCTTACACAGTGAGGTCTGTAGTTGCAGATATTAAATTGCACAGTGCAAAGATTAAAATGAATACATTTAGGGGACATGTCTATGTTTCAGATAACGAAGTATGGGGTGCTGCTTGGACAAGCAAGGTTTGCCTACTGGTTTTGAGTGAATCTAAACTCTAAGTATAGGGGAGTTCAAACCCTTAGGAATTGGAACTGCCAGCTTGGCTGCATCCCACTTACAAAACGGATCCTTTAGTGGCTGTATCACCAGAGTTAACAGCCTACTACTGCTATCAGCTAATGGAGTTATTTCTTTAGCTCAAGTGGTGGTGGTCTGTGATGCAATATTGTAGGTCTTTGGTTCAAACCCAGATGATGACCTACAGCAGGGGAGTTATGTGATGGCTGACAAATTGGGGATTGGACTGCTGACCTCTAGAACTAAAAGCATGATCTGCTTGACTAAAGAGCTATAGCTACATACCTGGGGGCAGAAATAATTCATTTCCTTTTGAATTGGCACAGAGGCAGGCCTGTAGCACCCATCAGTGGCTTGCAATTACATATGTCTAGCCAGTGAGACTCACGCAGCTCCAGTAGGTTACCACGAATGGGAGTAAAACCTGATTCCCTTCAGTCAGAGGGTAAAACTTTGTTGAAAGGAATGGATGAAGGTTTGAGGCTCTACCTGGGGTGAGGGGGGTCTGTTCATGTTGTAGCTATAAGACTATGGGGGCAAGAAGGAAATGCACCAGAGGAAGATGTTTGTGAGTCCCAGCTCTTCTTGCACAGGGGCGCTTGTGCAACGGAAATTAGTGGTGATCCTGGTGCAAACAGCTCAGCAGAGCCAGGAAGAGGCAAAGCTTGGCCCAAGTTGACCCTGAGATGTGGGGCTTAAGGAATCAACCAGGAGGGCTTGTCTGCTTATTCTGCCAGGAAAGGTCACTTACGGGAAGAATATTGTGATAGCACAAATAGGGGGGCAGGCAGGGAGAAAAACCTGTCCGGGGTGGATGGGTGTGAAGAGAGGCAGAACGCGAGTGCCTCGTGGAATGCTAATGTAGCAATTGAGCTAAGTGTGCTGTGCAGGAGAATGGAACAGCAGCAATGAAGGGAGGTGAAAGTTCAAGGAGATGGAAAGTCAGAGCGTAGGGTAGAAACCAGCTCCCATTTATGCTGCCAGCAGGAGAGACGCCTGAGCAGTGACACTGAAATGTTCAGCTTGGTGGTGGCGGCAGATCTCAGAGCGATTCTCCTTGTTACACTTTCTCAGAGAGGGAACACGGGGATTTCAGCTGGACTGTCAGGGTCAGAAACTTCCACTAACCCCACATCCTTTCTCTCCTGGGAGCTAGTTTCTTAGTTAGGCTATCAATTTCCAAGCTAAGATTTGGGATACTCTCTCCTTTCTTCCTCCTTTCTCTCTCTCTCACCAATCATGATGGTATCTAATCTCAGAATCACCTTAAACTTACTGAGGCAAATTCTTCCCTGGGGAGACGTGTTGCAGGACACATGTGGGGAGTGCCCATACTAGCTCATACATAACATTAGCTGCCTTGAGTCAATTGGCAATCCGTTAACTCGAGGTGGAAAAGCACTCCTGTGGGCAAACCCAGTGACGCCTGTGCTGCGCCGGTGGGTACAAGGTAGGGGGAGTGGGAAGTGGCAGGGTGTTGCAGGTATCCTGTGCCCTGAAAGGCTGTCAAGTGCCCATGGTTGTGTTTGTATCAGAGGCTCCAATCCAAACAAGACCGATGGAGCCCTGCTTCCCCATTGGTTACCGGCTGCCCTTTATTAGGTCGGAAGAGGAAGAAAAGAGAAGATGAGATTGCAAACAGAACCCCATCTCCATGGCAACTTGCAGTTCAACTTTTAACTTTTCACTATCCATGGAAAGATCAGTTCCCCTCCGTATATTTCCAGGGTTTAGTCACAGCAATAATAACAGGGGCAGGCAGTTCCTGGCACTTGGGGAGTGACTGGCTTGAGGGGCCTGAGGTTGAAGCCCTTCACTACGCCAGCTGGTCATTAACTGTCAGGAAGTGGGTTTCCTATCCATCATTACTGCTTTAATCGTAAATAGCAGGGCTAGGAAGGATTGCTTTGTTTTCCTAGACCACACTGTGTAGTGGTTAGGTTGGAAATTTGGGAGTCAAGGCACCTGGTTTTGTTTCTGGCTCTGCTGCTGTCTGACTGTAGGCAAAGCCCTTCCCCACACTGTGGTTGTCTCCTAAAATTTCCCACTGACTGCAGCAATAACAGGAGCCCTAGTATAGAGAAGGCTCTGGCGTTTTAACCCCTGCAGTATTATGTCATCACAACAGTGATGTGACACCATCACCTGCAGACATGATGCCATCTTTACATTGCCCAATACGTTCAGGCAGTTTTGATTGTTGTCTTACAAGCTGCTAGAGCTTATGCAGGAAACGGGGACAGTGTGGGAAAATCAAATCCATGCTTCTGGGCATTATCTGATAGCACTTCAGAGGTCAGGAAGGTATTCACAACCTCTCCTCCATAGGCAGCAGTTGCCCAGTTGGTATGCAGGGATGGGGTCACCCCTTTTTTGAATGTATTAGGGCTTGGCCACTCCCAAAGACAGGGCTTGGCCACTCCCAAAGACTGGTCTTGGAAGGGCCACAAGGAAGGGAGATTTTGTGGCATTTCTGGTGGGATCAGGAAGCGGAAAGTACCTAGAGTCCCATCTGGGAACCCTTTTCCGTGTGACTTCCAGCTTTAGAGAGGTCTGGATAGTTCAGCTAAGAAACCAGGCCTTTGGCCATGCAGCTGAGCTCCAGCTCCGAGCCCTTCACTTTTCTCCCTGATGGTTATTAATTATTTGTATTACCATCGCGCCTAGGAGCCCTAGTCATGGACCAGCACCCTATTGTGCTAGGGGCTGTACAAGCACAGGACAAAGAGATCGTCCCTTTCCTGCTTCCTAAGCATGGCTCAGCGCGGAGGTAGCACAGCAGAACACCCTGCAGTGACGTTTTGGGGGCTGATTAGTGCTTAGGCCAAGGCAGACCCTTACAACCATCTTTTTGGGGGTTGTTTTTTATTCTGTCTTGGCAGATCATGTTTTATTGATTCAGAAATAGATGAGTGAAAAGGGCCTTTCGGATCTGAAGAGAAAGCCGCGCTCGGCATTCAGCTGTCACCCACCTCGGCATCAGCTGTCAGCCTCGCACTGTTCCAGGATCCAAAAATAACCAGTGCTGGGTATACAAGGTCCCGTTCACCCTCCTCCAGGAGCGAGAACAATCGCTTTGCATCTGTCAGCTAGGAGGGTGCACACCCAAGCTACGTCTACAACACTCTCGGTGCTGCGGCAGCAGAGCTGCAGTGCCAGAATTATGCTGTTAGAGCGCTGTCGTGCAAATGCTTCCTGCATTCCCGGAAAGGTTTTTTCCGTCTATGTAGGTAATCCACCAAACTGAGTGGCGATAGCTAGGTTGAGAATTCAACCTAGCTGCTTCTGCATCGGCGGTTAGGTGGGCATAGCTACAGTGCTCAGGAGCGTGTGTATTTTTAACACCTCTGAGCACTATAGTTAGGTCAGTCTAAACTTTAAGTGTAGACCAGGCTCCAGGAAAGGTGGTGGGTGTGACTGTCAGTCAACAAGCCATGTTCTCTCTCATTAACCCTTCCTGAACTGTTGACTACCACCAATACCACTAAGAGCTATTCATTGCTAAGGATTCTTTGTCACCATGTGGCTGGAAAACCTATTGGGGACTATGCAGAAAACTCTCCCAGGAACTTGTAATGGGAAGAGAGGGAACCTGGTACAGCTCACAACCAGGGGAGATAGTTATTCAAAGGTTAGAGTCCTGTGAATTTGGTGCTTGAAGGATCAGGGTCCTAGTCCCAGCTCCCTGTTGTTGCCTGTAACTCCTCTAAGAAATTGTGTCTGATATCAGCAGAACATGAATTTCTTACAGACAGAGAGCCTGTGAACATCTTCTGACTTCAATAGAGATTGGGGGCACTCAGTGCCTTGCAGGTTTAAACCCTGAATCTCCAAAGATTCAGCAAACCTGTGAGAGAAAAGAGGAGAATCAAAGCTAAGTTTCCAATTAGTGACACTTTAATTGCAGTATTAGTCACTCATTAGTGGGAAAAGCCAGATGCTCTTAGAAATTAAATAAACTAAAAAGATCTCACCACCACCACCACCACCCTGGGAATATTTAACTATGGCTCATACACGTTTCCTTTGTGCCGGGAGCATGACTGATACGACACGTGTGTGCACCGTGCTCTGGCATTAAATCACTGATGAGGTTCGGAAATGCATGTGACAAAATGAGGTTGAGAGTAGATTGGATCTTTGGGCCATTTGGTTTTCCGGGTCTGTCTCTCTTTTTGCTTTATTCAGACATTAGTTCTTGGGGGATGCACAGTTTTTCATTATATGTCTGTACAGGGCCTAGTACTGGGGGCCTCTGTGTGTGACTGCAATACAGATCATCAAAAGAGTAAATAAATAATGTAGGAAAGAAATAATAAATGGACAATATTTGGGCAGAATGTAGTAGCATTTGCAGCATTGCCCTGCATAAACTGCAGCTGCTGATTTTGGTTTCATGAGGCACAAAGGAACTGCCAGACTGGATCAGACCCAAGGCCCAGCTAGTTCAGCTTCCTGACTCTTGACACACCAGCTGCTTCTGAGGAAGGTGTAAGAACCCTACGGTAGCAGCTGTCTGCCCCCTGCATGGGTCTCGTCCTGATCTCTAATAGTCAGAGAATGGCTTAAATCCCAAAGCCCAAGATTTAATATCCTTTCATGATTCATAGGGATGTTTGAAAAGCACCTTGATGCATTTAGTGCAGCATCATGGGTTGCCTCAGTCCAGGTGATGTCATTTTGTCTGGTGAGGCTCCCAGAATGGATTGTGGCAGGGCTGTGAGTCAGCACCAAGGGGCATTGATAGAGTTGTATGGGGTCCCAGGGATTGGAGATGCTGTGGGATAGGATGGCGGGACATTGGCAGTGCTGTGGGTCAGAACTGAGATGCACTGGGGCCGAGGATGTTGCTGAGGCTGAGGACTGAAATGCAGAGTGATGTAGGGGAAGCGTGCACAATGGCTGTCCATTAAACCTGCATCCACGAGTAGTCAGCCCATTCTTCAGAGCACTGACTATAAGTTTATTTCCCTCTGGAATACAACATGACCCTGCTGTCACCCATATTATTTGACATTGAAGGCAAGGTATATTTCTAGTAGGAGGGAAGATTGGAACTTTTCAAGCACAGCTCCCAGTAACAATAACATCTTGATCCTTTGTGTGAAGCTATGTAACAATACCGCAGCTGTGTGTGGGGGAGAGAGAGAGAGTCGGGAGCCTGTGCTCTGCTTTTCAAGGATGGAAATCATTTTATTTATTTTATTTTATTTTATTTTTGCAAATGAAGGATGGCTTGGCTATGAAAACAGTGTGTTTTCTGTTCAATTGAGAGAAAGTCAAAGGGACCCTGGATGCAGTTCAGAGCAGGCATAGCATGCTGGAAATGTTTGCTTTTCCGATTCACCCTCATGCAGGAAACGGCCTGACTTTTATTACCCCATTTCTAACCACTGGCCGTGGAGGGGCGATCGGACCCAGAGTTGAGCAAATTAGCCAACTGCTGTTTTGCCACCTATTCCCTGCATTGTTCAGCACCTCTTACAGGGCAATCAGATCCTTCCCAGACTTTCTGTGTTCAGCTAAAAGCAAGTCTCTGGAATCCTGCTTGTTCCATGTGGATTTGTAGCAATTATAAGGCTCAGGGATGGTCTTAGCTGTGAGGAACTCAAGCAGCTCTTGGGGCAAGGATTGTTTGCCCACTATCTCACATTTATTCAACAATTCATGGCAGTACGCGATTCCCCAGCAGTGGGAAAGGGGGCAGGAAGGGTCCACTTTGTCCACTTTTAAGCAGGGGGAAGGAAACACACAGTCTAGTCCCCATCTCTGGCAGTTTAGCTGGGGCTGTGCTAATCCTAAAGCTTGGTTGGTGCAAGCCCAGCTGCTGCAAGGCAAAGAGAAGGGATCCAATGGGCAGTCTCTGAGGAACGGCAGCGATTGGGACTGGTAAGACCGCAAGGCTTGATGGAAATGAAGGTGAACCTGAGCAAGTGTCCCTGTACACATGAGGCCTGCTTCTCATCTCATGTACGCCGATGTAAATCGAGAGTGACTTCGTTAAAGTCAGTGGATTTACACAGGGGGTCTGGAACAATTTTTATAGTGAAGGGTCTGAGAGCCATTGAACCAAGCTGTAAACCGTGTATATAATGGAAACCACTTCAAGCCAGGGGGTGCGGCAGCACCTATGGATTTACACCTGCATGACTGGGATCAAAGGTGCAGGGTACCAGGTGACCAGAGGTGGGGCTGAGTTGATAGACACTGGGGAGCAGGCTGGATTTCAGTAGAGCGCCTCACCCCCACCAGGCGTCTCTGAGTGAGAGAACAAACCCTTTCATCTCCCGTGTGAAGCCAGGGAGAGTGCAAAGGGTCAGCTACAGCAGCCAGCACAGGGACAATGTGTTTAACCCAGGGGGGCTGCAGCCGAGCTCATTAATCTTATCAGGAGCAGCTCAGCCACAGATTGCCCAAGAGGATCCCTCCTTGTCCGTCCCTGTCCAACTAGGTCATTTCGTCCATCTCGTGACTTTCCTGGGGGCTTTACCTGCCCGGAGCGCCATACAGCCGGCCTGTGCTAAGCTCAGCTCTTTCTGGGGACAATGCCCTTTAGCTGCAGCTGGGGCATTTTAGCCACCAGCTCTAACTGTTCCTTGTTTATTTCCCTTCTAGGTCCCTCTCTGACTGGGGAGGGGAAAGAATAATAAATTGCATTTCAAAAACATATTTGCTCACGTTACTGATTGGTGACCCTGATAGGAAAGTCCTGTAAAATGTCACAGGGATTAAAGCATGAGGGGTCTATAGAAATGCAGTGGGGTTCTTTAGAAATTATCTGAGCACCCATTGGGCTGATCCTCCACTGGCATAGGGTGGCGTTACTCTACTGAAGTCAGCCAGACGACCCTGATTTATAGCAGCTGAGGATCTGACCCATAGAGGTTTTACAGTGAATGAGAGCCTTGCTGTAGGTTCGTTAGCTATTCCATAGCAAGGACAGAATCCGCTATTACATTCTGTAGGGCTCTCCCATCATGGGAATTTTCATGCTTTAAAAAAAAAGCAGGGGGGGGGCGGGGAGGAGAAACAGTGTAAAACCAGGCACAGCAGAGGCAGATGCTGAGTCAGTTTCCTCTCCAAGTTGCTCTGCCAGTGTGCCTCATTGCTGACTTGCAGCCATCCCTCTATTCTAGTCCGGGGCTCCCCAGACAGAGCTCTACCAGTGCACCTCACTTCCTGACCCACAGCACTCTCTGTTTCCCCAGTCCTGGACTCCCCACACCCAGCACTGCAATCCCTCATCAGCAGTGCCCTAGCTATTCCCATTCTGGGATCCCCACACCGCTGTCCCAGTAAAATCACCTATTCCAGTTATGTGCCCCTTCTCGGTGGAGATTTCCTATCCATGTCCAATGCAGAATTCCCCACCATCACCCAAAATATCCCCACTCCTTTATTTCTGAGGTTAGACAGCACTGGCTCTCACATCTCCAAGGTGAAGGACAAGTGAGTTAGTCCACGGTGCCTCCGCCAAGAACCAGAAGAAATTGAATATGAGAGTGGGGGTTTCTTCCAATACTAACCAAGCAAGGCCCCGAGCCCAGAATTGGCTCTGCACAAGTGAACCCTTATGTCCACATGGAGCATAGATTCAAGGGTCCATCTGCCTGGATCCAATTGCAGGATCAGGACCCAAGCCAGGATCTGTATCCTGAGCACCTTGGCATAATGGCTTAGATTTCAAAAGGAGCCTAAAGGAGTTAGGTGTCCGGCTCCCCTAAGGAATCTGATCCTGAGATCAGTGCTGCCAGCTGTCCCTTTCAATCAGAGGACCCTAGCTTGGGCAGGAGCTTCTTCATACCAGCATGGCCTGATCTCTGACTGGCACGATGAGACAGTGCCCAAGGTCAGATTTTATAAAGATTCCTTGTCATCCTTCTCTTCTGTCCCATTTTTCCTATTTGGGCAAATACATCTTTAGCTATTGGGCAGGCGGCGGGATCCCCTGAGCAAGTGGTTGGCCTCAGCTGCCCGTGGTCACTGCCGAGGCATAGTACAACAGACTCGTGTGGCACTGGCATCAAGCCCACTGAACTCAGTGCCAAGCCTACTGCCAGCTTCGATAATAAGCAGCAGCTAGTGGGTGTGAATTCTCCCAGTGTTCAGTGAAACAACATTAAGTGTGATGGACTCCCAGGCTATTAGAGTGGATGTAACATGTAATTCAGGCTGGTTATTCTTCATCTGAAGTGTCCCCCTTCACTAATGGCAAATCAGGATGGAACACATGTGCCCGCTTTGTGACTCCCCGACTCCATTCTCTCACGGCCTGAATGTCGATGAATGAATTAGAGTGAATGAATGCCTTGTAATGGGGCCCTTCACCAGTGCAGAATGACTATTGAACGCCAAAAGGATGGCGCCTGCAAGGGCGGTGTTTGAATTCATTCCCATTAGCACAATTAGGGTGAAGATTACAGGGGGCGGGCCAGGGTCAGCGCTGCTGATGGGGCACTCAATGTGCTATCGCTGCCACTTCTGTGGAGGGCTGAAATTAGCAGGCTTCTAAGAACCTGCCTCCATCTGGGGAAGAGGAAGAAGACCTGTGCTCTCCCTGAACCCTTCTCTGGAAACCAGCGGTGAAATTACAGGAGACTAATAGAAACCCCCCTCACAAACAGGAGGCTAAGGCTAGGTCCTCAGCTGGTATCAATTGGCCTAGCTCTGCGGGGGTCAGTTCAGGGCTATGAGGTTTGCAGCTTGACCTGTGCCAAGTATGAAATCTCAATCCCACTCCTAGAAGAAACATTTAGGCTTGGACGGTTTCAGGGTTTCGGTTCAGTCCATCTCTTAATGGAAATGTAAGTCAGATGCCCCAGATAGAATATTTGTCCCTTTCACTCTGACAATTGGCAACATTTGGCTGGGGGGTTAGATTCTCCAAGCAGCACTTAAAGCTCCATCTTTGTGCCTTCAGTGATCGCCAGCTGGAACATGGGGAGCATCACCTGGTGAGAGAGAGCGCGAGAGATCCTAGCCTGTGAGCTGCAGGGGCCAGGGACTGTCTGTCTTGTGTGCGCACAGCCCTGACCCCTAACTGGGATCCTTACCTGCTTCTACAATAGGAATGACAGCTAATAATGAAGGAGAGAATGTAGAGGGGAGCGGGAGAGACACACCGAGGTGATGAGTGGTATAAACACAGAGAGGGAGGGCTGGAAAGAGGCTCTTGACTTGGATCAGCTTGTAAACAGAGGGAGAAGGAGTGTGTGAAAATTAGCAAGGAAGAGGTGACAAGTTGTATGGGCAAATGGCTTCAAAGCAAGTACACTTCAAGGGGCAGTGAAGAGATAAGACTGATTTCCTTCAATCCACCCAGAAAGAAGCCCGAAAGGGAGAGATTTGTCTCTCCCAGGGAAAGCCCTGGGGGGAGCAGGGTTGACATGACTGGATTTTGGAAAGGAATGTGGGATGTGATTGATTTTTTCTTTCTTTTCCTGCAAAGGCAGGAGTTGGTCTGTTCATGCCCCTCCTTCCTTCAGGTCCTATTGCACTCTTTCGTTTAACAGGGAGACTACAGCGCTCTCCCTGCCTATGAAGAAACCTGTTCCATTCATGTTACTTAGTATAAAAATGTATTTGTGCTTCCCTAGCACTTAGGATGTCAAAGCACTTTGCAAACATTAATTGAAATCTCACAAGGACCTTCCTTATTGTAGTTATCCCCATTTTATCCAGGGAAAATGGAAGTGCAGAAAGACACAGTTAGTCGGTGTCAGAACTGGCGATAAGACCCAGCAGCCCGGTGTGAAATGCAGCAGTGTTTGTCCCAGGTGATCCTGTTGCACTCCTCTTGTGATTTAGATCCGTGCAGAGGTTGCACTTCTTGGTGCTTTGCTTTGAATTTTGCAGAGCATATGGCCAAGCAATGGAGTTTCTCCTGCTTTGGAATGAGACCATCAGTCACCTCCAGATTCGCTCAACATCTTTGGAATCTCAGCAAACTTGGCCTGAGTTTTAAGCTTGTGGTGATACCCAAAACCAGAAGGTGTTTTTTTCCCTGGTTTTGAGTGTCACAAGAGGCTCTCCAGGGCCTATTCCTGATGCCCAGACCTGTGCTCTGACCACTTTACCTTACTCCATTCCTCCTTTCCACCCCCCAGGGGGAATTAGAGATTCTCTCTCAGTCTCTAGACAGTCATCTAGTCTGACTGCAATGGATGGCATTATCTTTCCTACAAGCCCTAGCTATCTATTGTCACCATCCCCTCTGAAACTTTGTCAAGTGTGATAAACGGGGAGTCACAGTCTGATCGCCCAGTGGATTCCTCTCACCAGAAATTAGTTAGCATTCCACAAGCTGTGAATAAATGGGGCTGATCCTGGAAATATCCTCCCCATCAAAATAGCAGTGTCAGTAATGCCGCCAGTGGGAAGGAAAGGTGGCCTGAGACTCAGGCGATCTGGATTCACTTCCTGGCTCTGCCACAAATTCCCTAGACACTGTGTGATCTGGGGCAAGTTTTTGACACAGATTTTAAGTTGATTTTGAAATCAATGGGAGTTTGGTGCCTAAATACCTTTAAAAATCTGGGCCTTAGGAAATTGAGCACAAAGAGACTATCTGTAAAATGGAGATAATAATCCTTCCTTCCTCCCACCTTTGGTTTGGCTTCTCCATATTGTAATTGCTTCAGGACAGGCAGAGTCCCCTGGACAGCTAACAGTATCTGGTAAGGCTGAGCTGTGCAGAAAACAGAGCAGGCCACCTGGAATGAAGGGTTCGATACTAGCCAAGTGTATGAAAACAACAGGTAGCTTCCAGTGCATTGGAGGCGAGTGGGAAGTGAGTTCTGTGGAATTGTGGGATGACATTGGAGGACTATGTAAACATGAGCTCAGCTACACATGCTTTAGCTGCGTCCTCACTGCAAAATGGGCGGGTCGGCGCCTGCCTTAAAGCAAAGCACAGGCTGTAACCCATAACCCTGCGAGCATGGGTTCAAAGCACATGTAACCAGGTGCTTAAGGGCTTTGTATGTGGATGGTGCGGGTGGTCAGTGGGCTGAAACATGGGATAAGTGTGGACGTACCCTGTGTGTCTGTACAGCATCTGAGCAATGGGACCCTAACCTCACCTGAGGTCTATACATGCTACCTTCATAGATTTATAATAGCACATGCTACCTTCTATACATGCTACCTTCATAGATTAATAATAGCACATCTCTCTTTAGGGTTAGGGTTACAGTCCGGTGGTAACACAGGAACGTGAGCAGGGAGCATGTCAGGAACCTTATAACAAACCCCCACATATGGCCCATTATCATTCTGCCTCAATTGATTTAGTTAAACAGGCCCTTGAAATCCCGTGAAGGGTCATCTAGCCAGACACAACCAGAGCGACCTGCCTCTAAGCTCTGCCATTGAATCACCAGCTCACCCTGCTGTTCAGGCACACGTGCAAGTGCACACAAAGCCCTGGGGCCAGATGCATCCCTGGTGTAAGCAGAGCTGTCTCTAATGAAGTCAGTGGGGTTGCACCCCAGTTATGCCAGCGCAGAATCTGTCCCCACCCCCAATCTCCATACCCTACGGCAAAGATATCATCTCTTTGTTTAGCCCAGCCCTGTCGTCATAGGCCTCCCCTTACCCCCCTGCACACTGTGCCAGCCCGGCCCCTATTTGCATCACAATGCTCTGGCTCTCCTGATGGGTCCCTGCATTCTGTCCCCAGAGCTGCTCTGACATGTAATGCATCGGTAATGAAGTCTGACCAACGCTGGGCCCGTGCGCTGTGTACTTACCCCCTCCCCACAGGGCACTCACAACCCAACCAGCAGATACAAAAGAGCAAGCAGGAGCTATGGGGCTAATTTACCAGGAGGTGGCAGGGCCGGGGGGAAGGCTCATGTCTTTTCTTTTCTTTTATCCCTGTCAATTGGCAAGTGACAGGGTGAATTGCATTTTAATGTCATGGTGTTTAACCCTTTGAATCAGGCGAGGCCAGGGGCTTGGAACGGAGATGATTGAAATCTGCAGCACTCATAAAAGTTAATGACGCAAGGGGAATTTAACACAATGGTGGGGCTGTGATGATGGCTCCCATCCTGGCCTCTCTGCCCTTCCCGTGTCTCCTTGGCTCTTGACAGACAGACATAAGCAGATACAACACACATGCATGGACACCGCACACTGACACGAACACACACACACACACAGATGCCATACACTCATCAGAAACTGCTGCAGACACACACACACACCCCTCACTCTTGCCTAGAACCAACATACAAATGCACACACACACACACACACAAAATCAAAAAGAAAAACATTTGCCCAATGACACACCATGCACTCATATCACACACTTCTCCTCAACTGCTAATAGAGAACACACTCAAAGACACAATAGACACCCAGGCAGCACACGGACATGCTCACATTGACAGTTAGAGACATCCCCCCTTCCACACTACACGTTCTAGACAACACACACCACATTCTCAGCATCACAGTCTCATCACTCACCCTCACAGAACACACACCAAGACACACCAGAAACTCACACTGACAGTGCCACACACTCTCAAAAACACTCACCGCATATACACACATGGTTTCCATCACATACACATGTATAGAGACACAGATGCATCATCACACACACACACTCATGCACACACACACAATTGCCAACACACATACAGATACCACACTTTCAGCATCTCTTTCAAACACACACACACTCTCTCTCTCTCTTTTTCCAAGCCCTAGCCACAATAGGATTAGTTTAGGAGACTGGCTTTCTTTTCCTGCTCTGAATTCTCCTCAGCCTGTCAGTTTCCAGGCCCTTCATTTTATGTTAATGAAAGACAAGGAATGCATACTCCTCTGTATATTTCAAATGTTAGTTTTTAAATGAAAAGGAAAAAAAAACCTTTCAGAGGTGCATAGGAGGATTGAGAATTATTTAAATGCTTCTTGCCGAGCTATCGGAAAGTCCCAGCAGCTCCCACACGCTCCTTATCATCTCCCAGAGATGCACCAGAAATTGAGCAAGGAAAGGTGTTCCACAGCTTAAATGCACAGCCCTGGAATTGGGACCCGCTGGTTCTTTTCTTAGCTCTGACTCTGACTTCTGTCACTTGGCACAAGCCCTGTAAGGCGAAAGTGGCCTCGTATTGTGGGTGTTTCCATTTACAGATTCCCTGCTTGAGAGGTCTTGGGGTCTGTTTTTCAAGTGCCCACAGCTCACCTGGCACTGCAGGGGATTTAAAAATCAGGCCCATGGCGCTTCCAACTGGGTATTCAAAATCAGAGGCCATTTTTTGGAAAATGTTGGCCTAAATATCTGCCTCAGTCTGCCTATCTGTAAAATAGGAATGTGGCGAGGCTTCTTTTACTGATATGCGTAAAGCATAAAGCACATTGAGAAACTTGGCTCAAGGGTACCACAGAAATTTTAGTGAGTAGCCAGTCCTTTTAGAGGGGGAGGGGTGTTTCAGCCAAAGCTTTCTCTTTTTCAAAGCCTGTGCTCCATGGGTTGGATAGGTTATCTCCATCTCTGGAGATATTTAAGAGTAGGTTAGATAAATGTCTATCAGGAATGGTCTAGACAGTATTTGGTCCTGCCATGAGGGCAGGGGACTGGACTCGATGACCTCTCGAGCTCCCTTCCAGTCCTAGAATCTATAAGGTTCCTAGGGGATTTGGACACTAAGTTCCCATTAAGTTTAGGGCATCACAATCTGTTAGGCACCTTTGAAATATCTCAGGCTATGTCTGTAAGTATGATGGCTGCTTTTCCTCGTTCCTTCGCTTGTGCTGCCTGATGTCTTGCCCTGCCAAGGTGATAGCTGTGTTGGGAGATTTTCACTCTGTGATTGCTACCTGCAATGTACACACACAAGCATAGTGCCAGATGTGTGTGCGTGCACACACACACACACACATACACACACAGTGAATTTCTGCACCAATTCTCCTGTGCCCTGTGGCAAATTCTCCTCCTCCACACCTATTACCTCTCTTAATCAGTAAACTCTGAATGGGTCCAAAATTGATTGCCTTGATGTATCACAGCCAGGAGAAAAAAACTCCAGTGTTTAGGCCTTGGCTCTTACTTATTTCCATTAATCTCCCCAAATAGATATAGGCATTTGAGTGGATATTCTGAGTTCTTGGGGTTTTTTTTTTCCTCTCTTGGGTTTATAAGGACCAAGAGTTTGAAACTGGAGTTTGTAGAATCCACTTCTCCTGGCTCATGACAATCCATGTGTGTGTGTGTATGTGTGTGTGATATTTAATAGTTAATTGGATTGTTCTCAACCTTTATATAATAATCCCTCTCCATAGCTCTGGTACAAGTTAACTATACCTGGAACACAGTGTCTAATTCTCAGCACTTGAGATGTGCTAGACAGTCTGGAAATCGCTCAGAGAAGAACAATAGGAGTGATTAAGGACTTGGGGGAAATGATAGACAAGGAAAGATTAAAAGAGCTATATGTCTAGCTTGGGTACACAGGGGCATGAAAAGGGCCTGCAGTGAATATCTAGGCTGGAGAGGAGTTATCTAGGGTGGTGCATGGAGGTTTACCTAGGAGTGAAAGGATGCAACTGAGTACAGGAAAATTTAGGAGAAACAAACTGTGTCAGGCTGTGGAACAATCTCCCCAAGGCTGTGATGGACCTTGGCTTAG
This sequence comes from Malaclemys terrapin pileata, assembly GCF_027887155.1. Lineage (NCBI taxonomy): Eukaryota > Metazoa > Chordata > Testudines > Emydidae > Malaclemys > Malaclemys terrapin. The sequence goes on along the minus strand of NC_071506.1, from coordinate 130,970,041 downwards.
AACATTTAAAAGCAGACTGGACAAAGCCCTTGAGAAGAGGCTGACAGATTAGGTGAACAGCCAAGACTCACAGCAGCCTATGGTTAACAGCCCTATGTGGCGATCTAAAAAGGGAGCCCCCTTCCTATGTCAAAGAATCTAACCAGGGCTATTGTGCTCCATACACAGCAGCCTGCTGGATGATCCAGGAGAGCACCTTCCCCAGCTCAACGGGTAAGGACTTAGCTGAGGTTGCCTCTGCTAGAGCTGCACTTATGAAATGGCCCCTAGGTACCACAGTGCTCTTCATTGCTCTCCTCACTGTGTGTCAGTAAAGCCATGTGCTCTATGTTATCCCAGGCAGAGAGGCCATGGTGTCTTTCATCCTTTTCAGGACAGGGATGTCCCAGGCAATCCCTCACTGTGTTGTCACACTTGCCTGTGTAGCAATGCCATGCAATCCTCCACACTATCCTCACATTCCCATGAGGGATGTGCGTGCATCTGCTTTGCACACAACCTGTCTTTTTTTTTCTTTGTGGGGGAGCAGCATATACTTTCATTCCTGTGTAAAGAGGAGTCCATCCTGCAACGCCCTGGAAGACGTTCAGTGATGGGACTCTGGCACTTACGCACAGCCAGAGGGGTAAAGACAGGTGACCTTAACACCAGGGCATGGAGCAGAAAAGCTTTTAGCAAGCAGTGGGAAGCAGAATGGCTCCCGATTGTTCACCCTGCTAGAATGACTCAGCCACCAAACAATTTTCCTTTCAGTCGTTTCTTCCCATGGAATCTGAATTTAGTTCATTTTGATTATGGACTAATTTCTGCCCACCAGCAACCTGTACCCCGCCCCCTTTCCCTCCACCCAACCCTTGAATTATCTAGAGGGTACATCTTCATTATACCCCTGCTGTGGGCAACCAAGTGCCACAGTGGCTTTGAAGAGCTGTTTTTCTAGCAAAGGGAATTAGTATACAGCTCTGCATACCTCCAAACCATAATAATAATACTTAGCACATATATAATTCCTCTCATCTTCCTAAGTGCTGCACAGACATTAAATGTAATTAAGCCTCACAACAGCCCTTTAGGTTGGTTAAAAGAAGCATTGAAAACTGGAGAGAGCTCAGGGAGCAAGGGGCTGACTTAGGAGGAGAAATATAAAGAGCTGAATGTGTCTGGCTTGGCTAAGCATGACTGTAAAGAAGGCACAATAACCATTAGGGCTGATCAGATACTGTACTTTCAGGGTCTATGGATATGCCAGTTCCAAAGGCAGCTCAGTTTGACCACATTCTTCCCTCTTCTTAAGCTTTGTCATCTTGGGAAAGCTTTACAATTTATATTGCTCTGCTCCCTGTAACAGGGCATGTTCCCCCACTCCTGTTTTCTCTCACTAATTACTGATACCTACAAAGGGAGGTATCATCTGCCTGAAGTTTATTTACAATGCTGTGCTGTGCTCCACTCCACTCCCTGTACAGTCCTAGTCCATCAATAGCATTATGCAGCTTCACAGCCCCTTCATCCAAAGGAGGGAAGGGATCTCTCACCTGCAGATCTCCCTTACTCTGGTCCACCCTGTTTACTCACTCCCATGCCCTCCCTTTTCCCCTAGCACTTCCTTCCTGTGTTTTTTTTCTACTCTCCCAGTTAATGGCTTAATTAGCTCATTAGCTCTCCTCAGCCTGGGCTGAGCTGGTCATTAGCACCCCTTTCCTCTATCAGTAACCAGAGTGCTGGTTCAGCTGCTGGTTCTCAGGACTCTGTCACAGTCCCCAGTGAAACTCTTATTCCAAGACGGGTGGCTGGGTTTTTTTGGTTCATCTTAAATCCCTTCCCCAAGGGCAGAGCTTTGTCAACCTTTAAAAGCTGGGCTAGTAGAGCTGCCGGCACAACCCTCCTAGTGTAGGTGCAGCTATGCCATTGGAAGCAGTGCTTATTCCAGTTCAGTGAGCAAAATAAATGAATGGCAAAAGAGCTCTTACTGTTGTTTGTATTACTGTGGTTCCTAAGAGTCCCAGTCATGGACCCACAGCTCATTGTGCTAGGCACTGTACAAACCCAGCGCAAACAGACAGTCCCTGCCCCTGCATCTATATTAGGGCTTGACTTGCACAGCTGTGTCATAATAAAATCATACCCCTAACCATCATAACTATGCAAGCAAAACTTTTAAGTGTAGACCTGGCCATAAACCATTAAAAGCCACCCTTGTCTGGAAAACGTGTCCACACAGGAGACTATCCTGGCATAATTAGATGGGCTCAAATTCACACTATAGGTTATACAATATTTTCCTGCTTAGAGAAGGGCTTAGTTGCTGTTTGTGAAAAAGCCCAAAGGATGGGCGAAAGGAACAATTCATGAGCGTCCTGTACTGTGTGCTGGGTAATAACATGAGAAGGTAATGAGTTGAAAATTGTTCACCCGAATTCCCTGGAAAACAACAACTCAGGACCTTTCCATGAACAGAAGAAAGGGACAAATGTGTATAGTGATTGATTTGCAGCTTCTTCCAGCTCTAAGTAGCCACAAGTATTCAAAGGACTCAGGAGGGCAGAATAATTATTTAGGTGCATGAAGGGACTCCTGCAAACAATCTTCCTCCCAATCCCCTCTCTTGATTACTTGATCTTCACATCCCAACCTCCTGTAAACAGTCCTTGCCGCCCAGTTCCCTGCCCCCAGGTGTCCTGTGATCTGCCCCCTCCTGTGTCCTTTCTCTGGGCCCCAATAGATTTAGAGATGCTGGGCACATGCAGAATCCCTTTGGCTCCTTACTCAATCAAGCACAGATCCCTCCTAGAATTCTGCCTTAATCTGCCCCTCCTGTAAGAGCTTGTTCCTGCCTGGACCATGGTGGGGAAGCCATTTACTCTGAGGGAGGAAATCACCATAGGGATTCAATGGTTCTTAATTCCACTACAGCTCAGCTGGCTCTTGAGAAGACAAGCTTCTGCTGAGCTGCTGGCTTCAAGGTATCGATCACAGGGTTATTGTTGGGCTGTTTTTGCTCCAGGCCCTTTCTTTTCATAAAGAGTTGGAAACACGCTGAGTTCCCACCACATCCTTCCCCTTTCCTCCTACGTAGGGGCAGGGAGGGTTAAGTGAAGGGGGCTCCGATGAGGAGCTTGCCTTGTAGGCAGTGGCTATGGGGCAGAGATTGAGGGCTGGGGGAGCAGCTTTTGTTTTTAAATGTATGTATTACAGTGGGGGTTGAAGATGTGAGCTTGACAAGTTTCTGGAGGGAATGGTATGAGGAGACTGCCTACAATGGCATGTAGCTAAGGGGCGATGACTAGCATCAAATATCTCCAGTGGCTGGTGAGGGGACACTACATGGAGAGGGTCTGAATTACTACAGAGAATTATTTCCCAGGTGTCTGGCTAGTGGGTTTTGCCCACATGCACAGGGTCTAACTGATGGCCAGATTTGGGATTGGGAAGGAATTTCCCCCCCAGGTTGCATTGGCAGAGACCCGGGGGCGGGGGGTGGGGGTTGCCTTCCTCTGCAGAATTGAGCATGGGTCACTTGCAGGTTTAAACTAGTGTAAATGGTGGATTCTCTGTAACTTGACATCTTTAAATCATGAGTTGAGGACATCAGTAACTCAGCCAGAGGTTATGGGTCTATTACAGGAGTGGGTGGGCGAGGTTCTGTGGCCTGCAATGTGCAGGAGGTCAGACTAGATAATCCCAATGGTCCCTTCTGACCTTAAAGTCTATGAGAAATGGCATTTCACTGGCCTTGTCGCTGCAGAGGGGTATCCCATAGTGCATTGCATTCAAGAAGTTGTTGTAGGGGAATCAGCCTTACTTGAAAACAGTTTGATTTGGGCATCTAAGGGGAGAGCTGAGAACTATCTGCAAATACCCAAAGGGGCCAGGGGCCAGTTGGTCTCCATAGGGTCTGTCTTCCCCGCCGAGTGAACTCATGTTCTCTACACTCGCATCGTTCCTCTGGAGCTAGGCTAACTCGAGCGAGCGCGACCAGACTGCCACTGCTGTGTCCGCACTGGCGCTGCACTCACTTCTGTGTCATGCTGCTAAGACTGCTGGGGACGCAGCCCACCGTTCTTAGTGCTGAGCTGCTTTGGGAATGTTTTCCCCGGGAATTATGGGAGAATCTTTCTGTCCTCTCTGGGCACATGGGTGGAATTGTGGGGCGGCACTGGAGGACTCCTGGCACCAGCCTGCATCCACGCGACAGAGTGGTTGTGTTAAGAGCTGACTTGCTGGCCCTATAGCCCTGACCTCTTCTTAACACCAGATTTGAATGAAGGCTCTTTAGATATGGATGGGACTCGCGTTCGGGGCTATGCATGTTATAACTCAACTTAACTTTGCAGTGCAACCAAGCCCTCAGGAGAAGTCAGTGAGCTTAAGCTGCAGCAGGGGAAGCGAAGGTTAAACGGTCAGGTGAGCATGCAAGCTGTGAGCACAGTTTGGCAAGGGAAAAGGCTGCCCAAGGAGTGGGTGGAATATACCTTTTTTGGAGATATTCCAGCCTGAGGCTTCTAGCATCCAGCTCTCTGGGAACCATGCCACAAAGCGAGGGAGCTTGGGATTCCATCGTTCCAGCTCCAGGGAATTCAGACAGCTTGTGGGAGGTCAGCAGAGCCTTCCTCACCACCAGGGAGAAGCCCTTCTATGGTATGTCTACACTGCAATAAAACAGCCACGGCTGGCCTCTGGCAGCTGACGCAGGCTCGCAGGAGTCAGGCTGCAGGGCTATCAAATTGCAGTCTAGATGTTCAGGCTCGGGATGGAGCCCGGGCTCTCAACCCTCACCGGAGCCCGAACACCTACACTGCAATTGTATTGCCCCACGGCCCAAGCCCAAGCCAGCTGACGCGGGTCAGCTGCGGGTGTTTTATTGCGGTGTGCACATACCCTGTATGTCTCCTCCTCAGCTACTGTCCTTTCAGTCACAGCCTAGTCTTTGTGAAAGGGATGGAGGTTATGCCAGTAGGCTACAAGCTAACAATGCCCTGGCTACTAGGTAGCTTCTTCACCCTGCACACTTATATAAAATTGCTTTCCTGCACAAGCAGGCATTGACACACACCTTTGCTCTCAGTCTCCCCCATGCATTCTCACGTGCACACTCTTGGTCATGCCCACACACCCCATGCATTCTCACACACAGTTACACACTCATGCACATACATCCCTTCACACGAATGAATGTGCATACACAGACGCCCGCACTCACATTATCTCAGAACATAATGGAAAACCGGCAAAGGACTATAAGGCAGCATGACTTCAGTCTGGCTGCATTAAGTGCCCTCAAGTGAACAAGATGAAAGGGCAGGCCTGCTGGGCTGTAAAGTTAATAGAGTGGCCCAGCAGGACTCTGGCTGCAGAACAGTGGGTGATTCTGACGACTCTGGAAGTGTCCTATTTGTTCTCATCAATACAGTGTTTGAGATCTTCCAGAGAGAGAGAGAGAGAGTGTGTGTGTGTGTGTGCAGGGCCGGCTCTAGGATTTGCTGCCCCAAGTGAAAACAATTTTGGCCGCCCCTCCCCGTTTTTCTTACCCCACCCCTGGCCCCGCCTCAACTCCGTCCCTTCCCCAAATCCCCAGCCCTGCCTCCTCCCCCCAGGCGCTCAAGCCTAGGAGGGAGAGAGGGAGAAGCAGCGCCTGCGCTGTGGCCACTCAGGGTCTCCCCCTCCCTCCCAGGCTCTCAAACCCGGGAGGGAGGCGGAGATCCCGAGTGGCCGCGGCGCGCGAATCAGCTGTTTCGCGTGCCCGCAGCCGCTCAGGATCTCCCCCTCCCTCCCGGGTTTGAGAGCCTGGGTGGGAGGGCGAGCAGCGGCGCTGGAGCGGCAGCAGTGGAGGTGAGTTAGGGCGGCCAGGGCACATTTTTAGGGGCCCGCGCCAGAATGCCGCCCCTAAAAACGTGCCGCCCCAAGCACCAGCTTCTTTTGCTGGTGCCTAGAGCTGGGTGGGTGTGGGTGTGTGTGTGTGTGTGTGTGCGCGCGCGCAGCAATTTGAGAGCCTTGACTAAAAGATGCTAGATGAGTGCAGAGTGTTATTTTCACCAACCCTTTTGAGGCAGGGGATGAGTGTATGCAATGGCATAATGAATATTGCAGAGGCAGATGCGGTGCTAACTACAGGAAGGGAACTTCCTTGAATCAGACAAGAATCTGATGATTGGAAGGTTGTTGGTTGCTGGTTCCAAGAGAAGAAAACCCACATCTGAGCCAGCAGCCTGTATTTTAATTTAAACTGATTCTTTCTGCAGCATCTCCTTGGCCAGTTACCCGGCGTCACGCACCTGGCCGAGGGCGTAGCTCCACTGGGGCTCACATGCAGAGCTGTGCAAAAATCTGATTGTTCAGTTTGCTGGCACTGCTAAAGTTGTTGTTTTGTTTTGAAATGGTCCCAGGGCAAACAAAAGATGTTGTTTCAACATTTCTTTACATTTTATTTTTTAAAACCAACAATAATAAAACCTTTATAAAGCTCAAAATTTAAAACAAGTTTGGCTAAACAAAAACATTTTCATTTGAAACAATGTCAGAACAGAACCTTTAGCCTCTCCCTGAATTATTTTGTTTAGCTTTTTTTTTTTCCCTTGACCAAAACAATTTGGCAAATTGGATGTGAATTTACAAAATGGTTTGAGCTGACTCAAAACTGTGTTTGTCACACACAAAACGTTTGGGTTAAACATTTTGCTCAGCTCTGCTCACTCATACTGGTCTCCAAACAGATGCGCGGGAGCCCCAGGTGCAGCCGAACGAACCATTTCATTTATGTCCTACCATACTTCAAGACAAAGCCCCAGCAGTCTGCTTGGAAGCTGGTAATAACAGCCCTCCAGCACGGACCAATGAACGCACCAGGAGGTTGTCAGGATGACTAACAGAAAGCTGACCAATGCCCCACCACAGGAAATCACATACTGCTTTCTGTTACCTCCAACATACCATGGATGTGTTTGCTGCATTAAAGCAGTTTGTTTTTGCAGAGGGTCGGGCTTTAGGAACGTGATTTTGACTATGTACAGCACCTGGCACAACAGGGTCTTGGTCCGTGACTGGGGCTGTTAGTGTACCACAGTACAATAACAATGAGAGTCAGGAGCTAAGAGCCACAGAGCTGGCTAGCACCTGTTGAAGGTGACATCTTGTTTTCAGAATGCCCCAGTCCTGGGTTAGAGACTCCCTCCCTTGTCCATTCTGGCAAACAGAGGCTGCAAGTCATTAAGGAAAGACCTTGTCCACATGTGGGACTAGCCCCGAATCAGCCACCGGTGGTGGGCAGTCAATGCAGCTGCAGAAGTGCTTACCACTGCCGACCCCGGGAGCAAGCCAAGGTTTTCTCCAGCTACGTTAATTGGGTTGGCCCTAGTGGTCAGCACTGGTGCAGCTGCACCAGCTGCTGAATCAGGACAGTTCCTGAGTGTAGACAAGGCCTTAGACAGCATTCTGAACACTCCAGAAGGGAGCCGTGTGTGTGTGTGTACACGCGCACCCACAGCCCCTCCCTGAGCACGCCCCCTCTGTGCTTCAGAGCCTGGACCTGGGGAAGTGGTGAGAGGGACCTGCAGTCTCTGACCCAAGCAATGCTTGGCCCCTCTGCCGAACCTGGCAACAGGGGGAGGGGGCAGTTTTTGTGGTGTGGACACTTGTCCAGCAGGAACTGGAATTGGACCCAGCCGCTTAAATTCAGAGACTTTAAGGCCAGAAGGAACCATTATGATCATCTAGGCTGACCTCCTTCACAGCAGTCCAGAGAACTCCCCCTCCAGCCTTCCCCTCCTCCCCCCCCCCCCCCCCGTGATCCCTGCAGCCCCCAGCAGAGAGATCTGAAATGGATCCATGCACTTGAATTCCCTGTTCTATCCTCTTCCATTCACTTCTTGTCTCCCGCAGGTTTGCAACTCCTGGGTACAGCGAGATCTTTGCTATGACTGCAGCACAACCTGTCTCCACCCTTAGCCAGGACGCCACCGTAGAAGACACTCCTGGGGTCTCCTCTCTCCTCTACATGCCATCAGCCCAGGAGCATCATGGGGAGTGTCAGTAGCCTCATCTCCGGTCACAGCTTCCACAGCAAGCACTGCCGGGCCTCCCAGTACAAGCTCCGCAAGTCGTCCCACCTGAAGAAGCTGAACAGGTATTCAGATGGGCTGCTGAGGTTTGGCTTCTCCCAGGACTCCAGCCACAACAAGTCCAGCTCCAAAGGCAACAAGAATGAGGACTTCTTTTACATCAAGGTCAGCCAGAAAGCCCACGGCTCCCACCGGACAGATTACACGTCACTCTCCAGCGGGGACCTGGGCAGCCAGGCAGGGGCGACTGGCATGGACTTTGGCACACCCACTCCCCAGAAACTGATGCCATTTTCCAATCAGCTGGAACTGGTTAGTAACAGAGACCAGTCACACTGTGTCTAAGGCCTTGTCTGCACTAGGGGCTTGCCCCAGTTTCAGCCAGTGGAGTAGCTAGTGGCATTAATGCAACCTTTAAGGCAGACAGGCTGTCCTGCTAGTTGCGCCAGTGGAGCTGCAGCTGTGCAAATACAGTAGCAGCATATAACCATTTGCCTTGTCTACATTAGGTGCAGCTACACCGACGGCTGAAATCAGGGCAAACCCCTACAGCAGAGAAGACCTAGGGATGGGTGGGATATGACCAGTTGCAGATTAACTAAGGGAGAGCCGTTGATTACGGCAGCACAAGGGGTTAGGACTGTCAGTGTGATCCAGTGGTTAAAGCAGACAGAGTCAGGACTTAGGGCAACCAGACAGCAAGTGTGAAAAATCGGGATGGGGGGGTAATAGGAACCTATATAAGAAAAAGACCCAAAAATCAGGACTGTCCCTATAAAATTGGGACATCTGGTCACCCTAACAGGACTCCTGGATTCTATTTCCAACTCTGCCACTTTGGGAGAGTCACTTTGCTGAAACAAAATTCCCAATTCCCCCAGCCGATTGAAGGCCACTAGAGAGGTGCAGAATTGTTAATGTCAAGCCCCAAGAATGGTTTAGTTTGAGATTTCATTACAAACTCCAAACCCAGACCAGTTTCCCGAGAAGCTTTGCTCAAGTTAGCCTGGGACTGGTTTATAGCTCCCAGATAGTCACTGTGCAGCCTCAGGGTTTCGGGTGGAAACCCTGGTGGCACTCAGCTGGTTGGGTTGAGTTTTGCACTGAGTTGCTGGCTTCGTTCAAGTTCATATTGGAGCTCAGGAGGCAGGCAGGGAAACCTGTGTGGACTTAAACCAAATAAAAGGTTTGCCAGACCCCATTGTGAACTGAAACTGCCAAGATTCTCCCAGCCCTAATAGCTCCATGGCTGCTCAGTGTTCCTGTGATTGAGGCTTGCAACATAGCAAGCCAGCCCCGGAAACAATGAAAGTGAGGGAAAAGAGAAATAAAAACACGGTGTGGAGCTAAGACACAAAAGAGGAAGGATGGTTGTGAGGTCACGGTGCTAGCCTAGCACTTATGAGATCTGGGTTCAGTTCCTTGCTCTGCCACAGAATTCCTGTGTGGCCCTGGGCACATCCCTTAGTCTCTCTCTGCCTCAGTTCCCCATCTGTACAGTGCGGATAATAGCAGCGTCCTACCTCACAGTGGATAGTGAGGATAAATGCATTAAAAGATTGTGAGATACTCAGATACTATGGTAACAGGGGATATGTATGTACAACAAAGGAGAAACACAAGAGTCTATAAAGAGGAGGCTTGAGGAAGCTTTTCACAAGGCAGACGCTACTCTTTAAACAAGAACTTGGTTACGAAGGAGCTGAGCACTCCAGTCAAGCTCTGACGGCCAGAGCCAGGAATTAGATTGATAGCAGATCCCTGTCTGTGCCGCTGGAGAAGCTGCAATTTACAAACAGCTTCATGCCGCTCCTGCACTGAAACGTTTCCATGATCAAGTGTGGCTTTAAGGTCACTCGCAGCAGAGCTCTTCCAGTGACAGGAAATGACCCAAACAATCCCTCCTAGGGCCACAGACCAGCAAGGGAGGAAGGCCCTGTGTAAAAAGCAGTACACATTTGCCTCAGGAATCAGAGCTCGTGATCCCCAGGTGTTCAAAATAATTAAAAGACTGGCCGGGTGCTACAGGACACGGGCTATCTGCCCACTGGTAGTCAGCCCAAGAACATGGCCTGTCCACTATTGCAAAACAATCTCTGGACCACAAGCCCATGTTACAAGGCAAATAGTTTTGGGACTCCCCTCCCACCTAGCCCTAAAGAAAGGGAGAGTGGTCACAACACCCCAGTTCATCAGGGCCCTGTGAATCAGGGCTCCTGGGCTCTGAACCCTGCCCCCTGGGTTGCCATTTGCACCAGTGCCCACTGAGTGTAACATGCCAGGAGATCAGACGGGTGGAGTTCTCACCCCGTTTTGCCCTGGTGCAAATGACTGCACCAGGCACAGGGTACTGGGGAACTGGACCCCAGGGCTCCATTCCCTGCTTTGGGAGAGGCGTGTTCTCTGTTGGGGAAAGCAGGAGCCTGGGTTCTGTTCCCAGCTCTGCCCTTGAGTCACTGTGTGGTCTTGAGTAAGCTCCTGAACCTCTGGACCTTAGTTCCCCATATTGTCTAAAATGGGGGTAACACCCCCTCCCTCTTTTGGAAAGTACTTGAGATCCCTGCAAATATGACAGTTATTTAGTAACCAGCCAGCCACATTCTCCTTTTCAGTGACTGGGTTTGCTGCGTGCCCCCTGCATGTTCCCATCCCACAGCTCCAACCCTCATTGGGGTAGGCAGCAGCTCCAGGGGTGAGCCGAGAGAGAGCGCTATCCCTTGGCTGAGCTGCCAGGAGCCGGGTCTGTCCCAGGGCACCGTCCAAGGAAGCAACGGGAAGAGAAGCCTGAGGTACCGCGAACATCCCTTCCCCTGCCTGCTGCACTGTTTAGACCCAGTGGACACAGGGTATTTCAGTGCATCTGGGAACAAACAGCGGTTATGTCCTTGAGAGAGGCAGAGATCGGAGAAGCAAAGGAAGCTCCCAAGGGAGGAGAGTGGCTAGAGGCTAAACTGATTCTGGAACTCCGAACTTCCCCCATCTGCCTCCCCCCAGTGGTCAGCTAGTTACATGCAGTGTTGCCAATTTAGTCCTTTTCGAACACTTCCCTCTAATTTCAGTTCCTGGGGACGCACTGGAACGCAGGCCAGCACAATTCCACAGGCGGGGATCTCCCTGCCCGCCTCCTCAGTCCCTCGGCCCTCCTCCCAAGTGGGGCAGCCCCGCAGTGAGTCAGCCAGCAGGGTTCAGTTATGCTCTGGGACCCCCTTGCAGCCTCAGCTGTCCAGGACCCTGCCCTCGTGAAGGTGGCATTAGAAAACCTACAAGGGATTAAGCAAAAAGGAATAAGATCTGAGGCCTTGGGTACGCACTGATCAGAATCTCTCTTCTCTCTAGGGCCCAGAGAAGGGCGTTATAAGGCCAACCGCCTTCAAGCCAGTGATCCCCCGCTCAGGCGCGATCCTCCACTCCTCTCCGGAAAATGGCAGCCACATCTCCCAGCAGCTGCACCCTCCAGACAAAGCGAAGGATCAAGAACTCAAGCCCATGTTGTGCTCTGGAGGTTTGTCGGACTCCGGCAGGAACTCAATGTCCAGCCTCCCAACCCACAGCACTACCAGCAGCTACCAGCTGGATCCCCTGGTCACCCCTATGGGGCCCATCAGCCGTTTCGGGGGCTCAGCCCACAACATCACCCAGTGCACCATCATACAAGACAGCAACATGATGAGCCTCAAGGCGCTGTCCTTCTCTGACAGCGGCAACAAGATCCTCAACCCTGGAAAAGCTGCCCACCACCACCACGAGAAAGGCTCCTGCATCCGGTCTCCCATCTCCACAGATGAGTCCACCATCCAGGAGCTGGAGCAGAAACTGCTGGAGAGGGAAGGGGAGCTGCAGGAACTGCAGTGCAGCTTCGAGGAGAAGGAGGCCACCTCCTGCCAGGCCTATGAAGAAAAGCAGAGGCGCTGCAAGGAAGAGCTGGAGGGGCTGAAGCAGAAGTGCAACAACAAGCTCAAGCAAACCTCTCAGAAGATGCAGCGGACGCAGCAGGTGCTGCACCTCCAAGTGTTCCAGTTGCAAAAAGAGAAGAAGCAGCTTCGTGAGGAGCTGGAGAAGCTCATGAAGGAGCAAGACCTGCTGCAGACCAAGCTGAGGTCCTATGAGAAAGAGAAGACCAGCTTTGCCCCAGCGCTGGAAGAAACTCAGTGGGAGGTGAGGCAGTGCTCTGTTTTGAACACACGGAACCCACACAAGTGGGGGGTCCAAATTGCTGCGACTGCAAAAATAAAAAAAATGGGTATGCACATAAAAGTAAGGAGATTGCACTCACAGATAGGCAGGCAGGCAGGCATGCAGAGACAGTAACTGTGCAAACAGGTGATTGCACAGTTACCCTTTTTGGGGTCTACAAATGCTTTGTGGCTGAGCTCATTCACACTATCTGTCGCATTTATGAAGCATCCAGAAATCTAGTATTTAGGCACCTAAGGCCCAAACCAGTGCTTACTGAAATAAATGCCAGTTGCCTTTGGATTAAGGGGGCTTTCTGGATGCCAGCCTGTTTTTCTGTGCTCACATATACTGCACTGAATGTTGTTGTGTTGGAGCAATTTGTGAAGGTAGTTATCTGCTGTGTGCGTGGATGCGTTATTTGTAGGCACAGAATACAGAGACTGTCCATTTAAGATGTTTTTCTTGCTTGCCGGGCATGTGGAGGCTTTGTAACATATTGATTTTGATTGATCCTGTGCCCCTCATGACATCCTGGCATCTCACATCATTTAAAGACACAATGAAGACATTTAAAAAACCCTGTTATTAAAATAACTCAGTTAATGAAACAGCCAATCACACAATACTTCCAGCTATAGTCTGTTCCCCCCTCATCCCCCAAGGAATTATAAAGCTGCTTTACTTACATGCTAAGTAACTACCTGGGCTTGACTTGGTCAATTTATCAGAGTATTAAAACCTTCCCACTGCATGCCTGTGTTTTATATAATCTCCTTATTGATTTGATATCGTTTAAAAAAAAAACAAACAAAAAAACAGGTAAGCTGCTGAAAACTCAAGCAGCATTCCCCTCCCTGCAGCATGAATGAAATATGTTAACGTGTCCATTACAAATGGATGTACAGAGCCATTGCTATTTATGGACTATTGTGTACATTAGAGGATGGCAGCAATTCAAAATTGATTTTAGCCCTTCCCCCCTCCCGTCCCCATGTGCTGATTTGTTTTCATATTTCTATTGATTTGCTCCTAAACTGAAAACCCCAAAAATGAAAATCTCAGAGGGTGCCCACACCGAGCTGGGAGCAAGGCTCTGGGTCCAAACTCAGAGCATTCCCCAGAGCCTCTGCCAGGGTTGCAACATCCACATTGCTGTTTGGAGTATGCTGGCGCAAGTCCCATCAACACAAGCTTGTGTAGACATACCGTTAAGGGCCAGGTTTTCAAATTAGCCCTGTGCTTTTGGGTGAACGGTGGATGCTGAGCCCTTCGAAATCTGGCCCTGAGGGAGATAGGAGCTCAGTGCCTACTGAATTTCAGTAGTATTTGAGTGCCTAGCCCCCCCTCTCCCCCCTAGGCTCCTTTGCAGTGTATGTCAGGATCAAGGCTGGGATTGTCAGAGACCCAGCGCCAAGTTTAGGCACTACATAAGCCCCACTCTGGGGACTGAATTTCACCTCAGTGAAGCTATTTTTGGGCATCACTGATCTATATGCAATATTCAGGGATGGTGCCTGGGTGTAAAAGTCCAATGGGTAGTGTAGAACAGTGCTAAGAGAAGGTTTCTCAGCCAGGACTCCAGGTTCTATTCCCACCTCTGCCATGGACTGGAATCGGATGGAGCACGGGTGAGTGACATGGTGGTTTTTGTACCGCTTTGGCGTGTGGATTTTAAGCAGGGGCCCTAACGCTGTCTGGTTGGTGTCCCCCCACAGGTGTGTCAGAAGTCTGGCGAAATCTCCCTCCTGAAGCAGCAGTTGAAGGACTCCCAGATGGAGCTCAATGCCAAGACAAGCGAGATCCTCAGCCTGAAAGCCCAGCTGAAGGACGTGAGGGGGAAGATAGAGGGACTGGAGATGAAAACCCAGGACCTGGAAGGCTCCCTTCGCACCAAGGCCATGGAGCTGGAGGTGTGCGAGAACGAGCTCCAGCGCAAGAGAAATGAGTCAGAGCTGCTGAGGGAGAAGGTGAACCTGCTGGAGCAGGAGATTATGGAGCTCCGGACGGAGCTGACCATCCTCAAGGAGCAGCGGAGCGATGGGAGGGACGGGATGGCCTCCGCCAGCCCGGCTGTGGGGATGATGGAGGATGTCCAAGCCCTGCAGGGGGAAGTGGATAAGCTGAAGGCAGAGCTGAAGGAGGAGAGAGACAAGAATGAGCAGATGACTTCCGGCTTCCAGCATGAGCGACAGATCTGGAAGGAGGAGAAGGAGAAGGTGATCCACTACCAGAAGCAGCTGCAGCAGAGCTACCTGCACATGTACAAAAGGAACCAGAACATGGAGAAGATGCTCCAGCAACTGGCTGCAGGGGGAGACGGCAGAGAGCCCATCGACCTGGATATCCATGGCACCGATGTCCCCTACGAGGACATCATAGCCACAGAGATCTAACGAGACCTGCTCTCTCTCTCCCCCCACCTCACAGCAGTGGGGAGGAGTGTCTCTTTCAGGCAAGGACTGAGCGGCACAGTCCCATGGGTCTGTTCATGCCAGACAGCCCATGTACAGTTTGGATGAGCCGTGTATGTGTTAGCCAAGCTGGTTGACCAGCCAGCTCAAGAGCCCCTGGTGTGGCACCGTGATGGTGCCCCAAGCTGCCTGTCATGTTGTGGAGGTGAAAAAAAGCGACTCCTGCTAATGGTGATGTGCCGGCATCCGCCCTTCGTGTCTGATGCATCCTCAGCAGGATGCTGGTCTCCCACTTGTAGGACTGAGAAACAGAGGTGGGGTGGGATGGGGGGGGAGGGTTGGGGATTGGAACAGGAGTTTAGCAAATGATTCTGCAATCAGGGAATAAAGTGACACACTGGCTAAAATCTCCCAGGGGTACAGTAGGGGCCACTGGGTCACAGTGACTAAGGAAACCAGCCCCCTCCAGTGTGTAACAAACACATTGGTCCAGCCCCTGGAAGGCGGCGGCCAGGGACACACTCCTCCTCCTGAGCGCCACAGGAAATAATGCCTCATTTCAACCACTGAGCCTGGGCCCAAGGGCTAAGGAACACACTGAGCCAATCAAAAAAATCTATTTATCTTCCTCTAGGGGATTCTGGTGTCTAGGATTTGCAGGCTTTTATTCCTGTGCATCTCGAGTCCAGTGGAACCCGTCCAGACTCCAGTCCCTACAGGCCAAGGTGGTATTTTCGCCATGCCAGAGACTTGGATTAGCATCCCAGATCTGCTTCTTCTCTCCTTAGGTTAACATGACCTCAAGAATCACCACCCCAGCTAGCTAGTTCAGGACCAGGGACCAAAGGGAGCCCCATCCATTTCTCCTTGGCTAGCAGGATGATGGTGGGTATGTTGGAGGAAGGGCTGGAAATTAGAAGATGCCTCACAGTCTCTGACAGGGACTAGGATGAGGATTGATCCTGTGCCCTCAGGCAAAAAAGAAACAAGTTCTTAGAACTGCCAGTAGAAGGGGACCAATCTCCAGGGAGCATTAGCTGACAGTGCTTATCAGTTCAGCTTTGTGCCGCCCCAAACTGCTTCATGTCAACGACACCCGTGACTTCAACAAGCCTGGCTGTCTCGCCTCCAGAGCTGGTCAGAAAATGCTGAAAGAGTCTTCACAAAAAAATGTTGAACATTTCATAATAATTTTCATCCGGCAGGTTTCCAAAAGGAACCTTTTTTCACCTATTCTAAAGCTTTTGCAAAACGTTTTTATTGCAAATGTTCAGTTTTGAAAATTCTGAGTTTAGAAAATTTGCAGCATTTCAGTTTTAGAACCCAGCCCCTGCCCCCTCCCTCCTTTTGTCATTAAAAGGGGAAGGGGAGAAAAAGGAAAAATAACAAAAACTGAAAACACCAAATCCACAAATGTTTAGTTTACAGGTTTCATTAAAAAAAAAAAAAAAATCCACACACTATTTTTTTACAAAATGATTTTTTTTTTTTTTTTGCAAAGATTTCCATTTTAGGAAAAATAGCCACTTTCCAACTAAAATATTTTTTGTTTGACAAATGTTGACCAGTCCAGTTCAGCTTCTTGCTGCTTTTTGTGTCTGGTTGCCTGAGGAGGATGGAGGTAGTCTGTGCTTTTGGGAATTACAGACTTCCCACGTTTTACTGGGTGCATAAAATTCAAAGCCATGTAGCTAAAAGCACTCTTTGAAAAGCCTGCCTTGTGTTCTTCCCGTCCTCTCTCTCATCATGGAGCTGGGAGCTACCAAAATATCGGTCCATCTCATTTTTTCCCCCATCATGTTGGTCATTTTTATTTTGTTCCCCACTCCCATGCCATGATCAAAGTTCAGGCTAGAAAGAAAGAAAGAAGCTTGGCCCTCAACAGCTGCTAAATATACTCTCATTACAGTTCAGATCCCCATATTTTATATGCCACAGGTGGGGTCAAGGCCAACTTGGCTACTGTCAAGATCCACCAGGTGGCAGCTGCTGGAGTTTGGCCATCACCTGTTTTAGATTCACTGGCCAAGGGTCCATTGTTCCTAAAAAAACACCTTCTAAATCACTACCAAATATTTACAGCTTTCTTTGGTTTCTTGGATTTTAGTGGTCATGTGGAAAAGAGAGAAAATCCCCACGCATAGCTGAGCCAATGCACCTTGATCCTGACCTCCGTCTCTCCATGCTGCTCTAGCCATAAGGAAACCACCCCAAGGTGGGACTGCAGGTCTTGACCCAGCATAACCGCTGATATTGCAGTGCTGAACAGTCCCACCCTTCATTGCCATTGTGTCCTATCCCTGACCCAGAAGAGCCTTTGGTACTGTGGTCCCATCTTTGCCCTGCAGGTGCACCTCCATCCTGACCCGCATCACTCTGTTATTCCAGGCCTGGGTCTTAGCAGAGGATGAATTGCACCAAGTCTCACATAGCTAGGGAGGGGGGTGGCTATGTGAACCAATGCTAGTGAATGACTAAACTGAGCCCTGGGGCACTCCTCTCACATGTGACCTGATGAAGATTTGGAGCTCAGGGAGTTGATGCTCCATTGTCCTGTACCGTGCGCTGTCACGGTCACCAGTACAAGTGGGTGTGAAATGCTGCCATACCAGAATGGTAGTTCTCTACACCCACTTTGCACCGGCATAAATAACTGCAAAAGATGCAAGGCAATGGGCGGGATCAGGCCCCAGGTTTCCAAAGGGAAAAGGCTACTGCATTATCATCCTCCTATCTTCTCCACATGCCAGCCAGGAAGCTGGGTTTAAGGATCTACCCTCCAGAGTAAAAATATGCATAAATTACCATTTCCAAACCACACTCATCTCTGGAGAGTCTCCTCTGAAGCCAGTGTTGCTACCCTAGGGAGAAACCTGCCTCAATAGGTATCCTATGTCGAGCTAGGAGGCAGCTTCCCTGCTCACTCTCTGATTCCCCCGCATGTTCCTGCCTATCAAATGCTGACTGCCGCCTTATTCGCCGTGCCATTAAGTCGGTGGGTTCTAGGCACAGCTGGTGACAGGAGCTTGCAAGAGAAAAGGATTTCATTTTGTTTTCTAGCCCAGGGGTTAAATCTTCCTGCAGCCTTTCATGGGAGGATTACAAAACTCCAGCATGTAAACCAACTCTGCCGTACTCAGCACCTGCCGAAAGCTGCTGTGAGCAAACTGGGCTTCATTGTCCTCACATTGGTGCCGGTGTGATCCCGTTGTGAGGGCAGGTCCTGCAATGGCCAGAAGGCACGAAACCGAATTCTCAGCCACAAGCCTCTGAACGCCTTTTCAGTGCATGGGGATTTTTAGTGCCCAGGAAAGCTGGCTCAGCAGAAGCCAGAAGCCTCTATCCGCGGAACAGGTACGGGATTGACAGCAGCAGGTCAGGAGTCCCTGACACGCTGCCTTCCCACCGTGCCCCCCGCTCCTCTAAGAATGAGAGGAGAGTTCAGTCTCTGTGGCTCACTGGTTTCTCTCCTAGCCAAGCCTGCCAATCAGGAGACCAGTTTGTGCCAATTGCAGTGGGGTTTGTAGTGCAGTGGGGACATTAGTCCCCAAAAGAACTGGGCCGAGATCCATCAAACTCCCTTCACGTGGGCTGGTGCACAGCCGCCAGCATTCAGCCATGACCCTCTGGGCATGAATTCAAACTGATGAGGTAGAGGCAGTCACCCCTGAGCCATCCAATTCCTAAGCCAAAGCTGGAGTTCAGCCAGTGGTCTGGAGGTGAATGGACTTTACATTCTATTGCCAGCACCCCAGCCTACCAGCTTCTAAACTCTGAAACCAATCTGTGCCTTGTGTGTTTCCCCAAACAAAGCAAAACCAGGCGTCATTCTGGAAACTATTTACATTTGGATCAAACGCGACAGGTAGGCAGCACAAGCTAGTCTTTTCCTCTGATGGGTTAGAGAAAAGGCTTTGGCCACCACCACCATCCCATCTACTGTGCAGTCCCCAAAATCAGAACCCAACACTCAAGGGTAGGAAAAGGCCCAGCCCATCCACCATGCGCTGATTCTCCGTGGCCCCTGCATTTTGTGTCATCATTTCCACCAATGCAAAGCCACTGAGCTGGATTTGTATCCTGCAAGCCAGCCCGAGTAAGGGGCAGCACTGATTAGGAAGAATTCCACATTTTAATGTTGCACTGATTCCTTTTTTTTTTTTTTTTTTTTTTTTAATCAAAGGAAACAAGCAGTAAGAAAGTGGCACGAAGTGTCTGTTTTCAGCTTGCTCTTCAATACCAAACCCTGGGCTGGAATTTCAGAGGTGTTGAGCACCCATGAATTGCACCCAAGTTAATGGAAGCAGCAGGTGCTCAGCACCTCTGAAAGATTGGGCCATGATTGTGATGTGAGAGATCCTCATGATGATAGGTAGGTAATGCAATCCACAGATAAGGCATAGCATTACAGAAAGCTTACCTCCCATTGGTGCACAGCTAAGTTCAGGCATATTAAGGCTCTGAGCCTGCAACTGCACGCATATGCTTTGTAGCCTGTAACCCACACAGAGCCCTGTTGAAGTCTCCAGGGTACCACACAGGTGCAGATACAGGATTGGGAAGTAAATGATACAGCTCTTCAGAGAGCGCCTCAAACTACAACATCTGCAGCGGGATTCTGAACACCTAGAAGTTCAGGGTGGTTTTTGATAGACTCATTAGAAAGATAACAGCGATCTATAAAATTCGGATCCAGTTTCAGATTTCAAACCCTAGGCTCTAGATGTTACCCATATCTTCTGAAAAGATAGGTTGGGATATAATTTGAACAAAAGAAAAACTATAAGGGAGCAAGACTATTCCGAACCTAAAGGCCAAGTCTTGTGACTTATCCTGGTCCCTTCTGGTATTACAATCTAGAATAATCCAGATTTCAGTCTGACCTCCTGCAGAACACAGGCCAGAGAATTTTCCGCCCAGCAGTTCTTGCCTCGCGTGGCAGAGCTACAGCACACCTACTGGAGGCCAATGGGTAAGCGCCAGATGCAAATGGACCAAGAGATGCAAACGATACATCATGCAAGAAGAGCAGAATTGTTCCTGACCAGGATCCCTTGACTAGTTTTCCACAAGGCACCAGTTCATGTCTCATTAAGGCCCTGCTCCTTCCCCATTCAAGTCAAGGGGCACAGTCCCATTGACTTCAATGGCACCCCATGGAAATTCCTTGTATCACCAGCCCCATATCTTCCACAAGTGCTGTACAATGTGATTGACTGGAGACGCTGCCTTTGCACAATGCCGTGTTTGACTTTGATCGTATGCATTGCCAATGTATCACTCTTACGCTGTCCCACCCACCCAAGGGGAGAGGCCAGGTTTTAGTCTGTATAGATTAGATATTACCTTTTTTCTGCAGGTTTTTAGATGTTATCTCTGGTGACTGATGTAAACTATGGTAATTTTATGTTTTTATTTATATTATAAATAAATTTTTTAAAACCTATCCTCATTCTCTCTAAGTGATATTTTTTATAGATGTTACACCCAGAAGGGACCACTATGATCATCTAGTCTGACCACCTGCATCTAGCCCAACGACCTGTGGTTGAATAACCAGTCATGACATTATAATCTAAATAGACAAGGCAGACAAAGGAAACATTATTATCCCCATTTTACTAATGGGGACCCGAGGCCCAGAGAGATTAAGGGACAGATTTGCAAAGGTATTTAAGCGCCTAAGGATGCAGATAGGTGCTTTGGAATATCCCAAGGCACCGAAGTGCTTTTAAAAATCCAGCTAGGTACCTATTTGCCACTTTAGGCATCTAAATACCTTTTCAAGTCTGGCCATAAGTGACTTGCCCAAGATCAGACAGGGATTCTGTGGCAGAGGTGGGAATTGATCTCCTGAGTTCCTGGCCAGTACGGTAACAGTTCTTCCTCAACTTTAAATGAGTGCTACTTCAGCAGCCTCAAATTGTCCAGTCTCGCTTACATCACAGCAGTCGAGGTTGCTAGAAGAAAAAGCTTGGAAAAGATCATGCAGTGATGCATGGATGCAAAGAGAGATTTAAAACAATATGTGCAGTGACATTTTAAGTGGCATGCACATTGGCAGAATCAATCCATGAACCAAACATCCTCCTAAATATTAAACCTAATCCCCAGAGTCCCTTGTCCGTAGCCAGCATTGCATCCTCTCTAGCACACAGTGGCTTGTTTTGAAATGCCACAAGGTCCTGCTGGAATCCAGGCTCTGATTGTGATGGACAAGAGCCTAGATCCTCAAAAGTATTTAGACTCCTAACTTTCAGGATCTGGGACAAAGTGCCTGGAGAGATGCCACCTCTAGGCAACAAAGGAGAGTTCAGTCTCCATTGAGTTTTTGGGCCACTTTTTATTTTCCCCTCTGCTGTGTTTGTAAAGTTGCTCCCGAGTGCTGGAGCTGCATGCAAATTCTCATGAGTCTGGGGGCTGCTGCGATCATGGATTGGTTTTGGGGGATGGGGAGGAAAGAGCAGAGATTAGCACCCCTTCTACCATTTCCCCCACAAAAATAAACACAAATTTCATTGACTTTGCAGACAAATGTGGGAGGGGAGGGAGTTGACAGGTCAAATGTTGTCCCCCAACAATCCAATACCCCACTCACAGATGAATAGATTTTAAGGACAGAAGGAACCATCATGATCATCCCGTCTGGCCTCCTGCACATCACAGGCCACAGAACCTCACCCACCCCTGCAGTAGGCCCATAACCTCTGGCTGCATTACTGAAGTCCTCAAATTTTGATTTAAAGACTTCACGTTACAGAGAATCCACCATTTACTCTAGTTCAGACCAGCAAGTGACCCATGCCCCACTCTGCAAAGGAAAGTGAAAAAAGCCCAGGGTTTCTGCCAATCTATTGTAGGGGGTAATTCCAACCTGACCCCTAATATGGCGATCAGTTAGACCCTGAGCTTGAGGGCGAGACCCACCAGCCAAACACCTGGGAAAGAATTCTCTGTAGTAACTCAGAGCCCTCCCCATCTAGTGTCCCATTTCCTGCCGTTGGAAATATTTGCTAATAGACGTCATGGATGGGCCATGTGCCACTGTAGATACCTCATTATACCATGCTCTCCATAGTGCACAAGTTAGATTTTTGGCCCCACTACTCCCCTTGGGATGCTTTTCCAGAACTTCACTCTGATGGTTAGAAACCTTTGTCTAATTTGAAGTCTAAACTTATTGATGGCCAGTTTACATCCATTTGTTCTTGTGCCAGCATTGGCCCTTAACTTAAATAACTCCTCTCCCATTCTGGTATTTATCCCTCTGATTTCAGAGTAGCAGCCGTGGTAGTCTGTATCCGCAAAAAGAACAGGAGTACTTGTGGCACCTTAGAGACTAGTCTCTAAGGTGCCACAAGTACTCCGATCCCTCTGATGTATTTATAGAGAGCAATCATATCTCCCCTCAGCCTTCATTTTTGTTAGGCTAAACAAGCCAAGCTCCTTAAGTTTCCTCTCATAAGGTAGGTTTTCCACTCCTCTGATCATCCAAGTAGCCCTTCTCTGCACCTGTTCCTGTTTGAATTCATTCTTATTAAACATGGAAGACCAGAATTGCACAGAATTCTAGAGGAGGTCTCACCAGTGCTTTGTAGAATGGTAATAACACTTCCATA
The DNA here is from genome assembly GCF_027887155.1 of Malaclemys terrapin pileata. Taxonomy (NCBI): domain Eukaryota; kingdom Metazoa; phylum Chordata; order Testudines; family Emydidae; genus Malaclemys; species Malaclemys terrapin. The sequence goes on along the minus strand of NC_071506.1, from coordinate 130,947,781 downwards.
TCTCTACTGGAAATACCTCACCTGATGCATCCTAGGATTGCATTAGACTTTTTTCACAGCCTCATCACATCGCCAGTCATCCTGTAATTGACCAATACACCAGGGGTGAAAGTAACTTAAAGGACTTACCAGTACGCCAGAGTACTGAGCAGGGGCGTGGCCTCAATTGGAAAAGGTGTGGCCTGAACCGGAAGAAGCGGGACTCCGGCTGAGGCTGGGAGCTCCGGGGCCTTTAAATCACCTCCGGAGCTACTAGCTGCAAAGGTGGCTGGGAGCCCCAGGGCTCAGGGGCGATTTAAAGGGCCCGGGGCTCCGGCCGCCACTATTGCAGCAGAGCTCCGGGCCCTTTAAATCGCCAATGGATCCCTGCCGCCGCTACCACAGGGCTCCGGCAGCGGGGCTCGGGCGGTGCTTTAAAGGGCCCGGGGCTCCGGCAGCGGGGCTTGGGTGGCGATTTAAATGGCCCGGGGCTTCGGCCGCTGCAGGGCGCCCCGGGCCCTTTAAATCACCAGCCTGGGGAAGCTCTTGCCGGTACGCCGGACCGGACCAGCTTACTTTCACCTCTGCAATGCACTCAGGTCTTTCTCCTCCTCTGTCGCTTCCAACTGATAGCAAACATTCTTGTTAGTCTCTAAGGGCACGACCTTGAACTTTGCACCATTAAACTTCATCCCAGACATTTGGGATGCTCCCCCATTCCGGCATCACGTTAAGCCAGATAAACTCACCCCCCTCTTCCCCCAGTGTCAGGGTATACACACTCCCCTCTCATTTGCATGGCAGGCTGCTGGGGTTAATGAAGCAAGATGCTGTTCAACCAGCTGCCTTCATTTTTCCCTTTCCTGTTCTGCTAGCAGGAGCCAGCAGCAGCTCCAGAGGAGAGGCACTAACACACCAGCATGACTTCCCTAAGAGGGCAGCGTGCAAGTTGACACTACAGGACCTCCCCCAGCTTTGACTCATGAAACTCCGAGGCTGTGATTCCAGCTTATAATGAGACAGGAAATGCCAAGCCCAAGGGAGAGCCAATCTATTGATTTTCTTTTAGATTCTTGGCATCGGAAACCAAACTGGAATCAGTGTTATTGGCAGATGCTGCTCCTAACACACACGCACATCCCTCCTTATTCACATCCCTTCTGCTTTTGCGGAAGCTACCAGCGAGGGCCGTGACTCAGTTATTAGGCACAATCCACTTCCCCATCTGCTACCTACAAATCCGAGATAAACACAGGGGGGATGACTTCCTATTGCCCTCATGCAGTTATTTACCCCAGCGCACAGCGAGTGCGAGTGCTATGGGATCAGGATAGAGCTGATTGGGGTATATGACCACATGCAGCGCAGGGCAGTGGAGAATCAGGCCCAGTCTATTCTATTCTCCTTGCAGTCACAACAGCTCACACTGGAAGACCCCAAAGTGCATTTCAGCGTATGTCCCCGATCTTGCAAACGCACACATTCGTCATTGCACTGAGTTCCAGGGTACTAATCACACATCAAGTTACGCCTGTGATAAGTCAGTGTTTGCAGGCTCTAGGCATCACGGCTGTCACTTCAAGCACAACTGAAAGGCAGCCAACTCGGGGGCAGAAGGCACCTCCCAGCCAGACAATAGGCATACAACTGGGGGTGGAACGTTTCAAGGAGGGCCTCAATCTTTTAAGATCTTGTATAGAAGAGCTACACAAAGTTAATTGCTAGGAAGTCTCTTCAGTGGCATTCTCAGGGTCAGTGCACGGCCCTACATATAGGCAGGCAGACAGCCATCTTCTGGGAACGCTGCTTTGGGAAACCCTGGTGAGCTGCAGGTTCGCTCAGTACAATGTATGTCCCCTGGTGTTTTCATCCAGAGCCCTCAACGCTCTTTACAAGGGAGGGGAGTATCATCATCTCTGTTTTACAGATTGGGAAAGTGAGGCACAGAGAGCGGAGGCGACTTCCCCAAGGTCACACATAGGTCAGAGTCAGCCCAGAAGAGAACCCAGCTTTCCTGAGTCCTAATGCAGTGCTTGCTCCACTAGCCTACACAGCCTCTCTTGTGCACCCTATAGCCACAAGGGATGCTCCTTTAGTATAAATAGCGAAGCACTTGTTTGCACGTATGTGAGAGGCTGATAGCTCTGGTTAGAGCCAGGCATAGTCTAGATGGGAGCTGCATAAACTCCCCCCCCTGCAGCGCCCACTCCCTGCTGCTTCAGTCCTAGGCTCCCCCACCCAGTTCTTCTGATGCAGCTCAGGGCTTGTCTACACTTGAAAAGCTACAGCGGCACAACCACAACACTGCAGCTGCAGCGCTTCAGGGTAGACTCTACCAACGCCAACAGGAGGGCCTCTCCTGTCGTCTACGTAGGCAATCCAACTCCCCACGGGGCAGTAGCTAGGGCGACGGAAGAATTCTTCCATCAACCACATGCCATCAACATCAGGGGCTAGGTCAGCTTAACTATGGTGCTCAGGAGTGTGGATTTTTCAACCCCCCATGCAATGTAGCCAGTTTGACCTAACTTTTTAGTGTAGACCAAGCCTAAGTCTTGAACTGCAGCTTGTCTTCCTATTCCAATGCTAGAGCTCTCCAGGATAGGCAGATTTTCCTCTACAATAGAATGAAAGAAAACAAAAACAAAACACACACACACACACACACACACACTCACACTCACACTCACACTCACACTCTCTCTCTCTCTCTAAAATGCCTTAACCAAAGCTGAGGACGTATTTCAACTGTTCTAACAGGCTATTCTCCCTTAAATCAATTTTCTCTCTTTGCTGTGTGGATCTGACATCTTCACAGTTTGTGTGTCAGCTGCATCTCAGTAACACTAATAATGAAATAAAACAGCTCCCGAGTGGGGATACAAGGACTGACAGAATCCACAAAGCATCCTAATTGTCCAGCCCCACGTAGTATAGCCCAGCCCGGCCCCAGCCCCACACATCCTACCCCCATCACTGCCTCAATTATGGGTAATTGAGCCTTAAGCAGCTTTCATAATATGTGACAGGTGAGGCAAGTCATAGTCCCAGCACTAAAAATAACAGGACAATTTTCCTGCCATGCTCCATCCCCCAGTTATCACGCAGCGCTCAGAGCGATGGCTCCTGGGCCATGTCCTATTAAAGGCAGGAGCTGGCAGCTGGGGAGAGGATGAAGGGAACATGCAAACGAGGTAAATTGCATATCATGAGCAACTTGGTCACTCACTCCACTGATTCCTTTCCTGGGAGGGGCATGCAGGATCTGAGGGGTCTCGTCACTGCTTCCCACTGAGAGCTATGCACTAGATTAATTCAGTGTGGCGGTGCCAGTCTCCATCCCAAGAGGCATCATTTACAGGCATCCTCCCAGGGGAAGGTGGCAGAAGAAATAGGAGGCAGGTATTTATGTTGGACACTTGCCTTCTGTTGTTGATGTCTTCCAGGGAAACCTTGGCTTTACTCACAGCGCGTGGGGAGTTTTTAGAATCTTTGATAATAACCAGGGTGGGAGGAGATATCCCCCCCCCACATTCTTTCTCTGCTGTTACTATGTCTTCAAATGACCTCTCCCTGCATCTGCCAACCCTAGATCCAAGTTGGGGGTATTTGGGTCAGAGGGGCCATTACATATTTCATTACATTTATATTATGGCAGCTCACCAAGACCAAGACTGGCTCCTGCTGGGTGTGGTACAGACATGTAGTAAGAGGCAATCCCTGCCCCAAAGAGGCTACAGTCTAATTAGATAGAGGGTGGTAAGGGAAACAGAGGCAAACTAACTTACCCAAGGTCACAGCTGGGAATAGAACCCAGGTCCATGTCTCAGTCTAGCACCTGATCTGCTAAGGCACTACCTCTCCAGAGAGCTCAAGGCCACACTGTAAATTGCTCCCCTGAAACTTCAGGTTTGCTTAGGGTCAATACATCTCTAGCTGCTTAAGGAACTGGCCCTTTCCCAGCTCACACTTCCAGTGAAGTGGGGGCAGGTGGAGAGCATCATGGCCCAGGATGGAATTCAGCTGTCAGAACTGGTTCCATCCTGGGAGGTATCCAGGATCCTCAGTGAACTCTGGGCTGTTTCTCTCACACATACGTATGTGTGAGAGAAACTCCATGCGGCCACCTTTGCACCAAAAATACGGGCTACTTTAAAAAAAAAAAAAAAAAAAGTCTTTTCACATCCTGTTTTCTTTTCACCAGGGCAAACATTCCATTTGCCCAGCAGATTAGCTACACATAGGTCCCCAGAGGGACAAGACAACAGAGCTAGGCTGGAGAGGAGCCCATCAAGGAGAACTCAAGAGCCCTTGGGAACTTCACTTTATGAGCTAACTAGGTCATTAGTGAAGGTGTGTAATAACAGCATAAGCAGCAAGAGGCAGGGCCATGTTGGAAGGGTGGGGTAGAGAAAGAGAGGTGGGACAGATTCATGATAATAAGGGTGAGTTGGCCTGTTTCCCCCCATTCAAAAAAGGGATTTAAAAAACAAAGTTAGATGCCTCTTTCCACACACCTGGAGTTTGCATCATTCTGTCCTGGGCAGTGGGAGGAATTGAAACATTCTCTATTATAGAGGCAGCTGGTAGGATCATTGCCAGTTACAGGTAAAACAGCTACTGAACCTGCAGAGAACTGAGATTACTGGCATTACTTAGACCATAAACTCTTTGGGGCAGCAGCTGTCTTTTTGGTCTATGTTTGTACAGTGCCTAGTACCATGGGGCCCTGGTCCCTGACTAGGGCTGCTAGAGGCTACAGTTATACAAATAATGTCAACTCTGCTGTAGCCAGAGTTAGGAAACCTGAGACCATGTCTTGTGACAGAAATAGCTGGACTGTGGCTCAGTGATAGCAAAAACAATGGCCTGTTTCTCACGTTATTTGAATTTGACTTGCTGTTACACCCCACATAAGCCTTGTCCTCAGTCGTGTTAACCGCAATGCTTTCTGGGCATGCATCCCAGAGTTCCCAGTGCTGCTTCAAACTGTAGGCTATGATGACTGCAATAGATCCTTTGTGAGGATGCGGGGAGAGGGCAAAGGCTAACAGAGATCCCCTCCTTTAACAGCACTATGTGGCTTAGTTGCTAGCGAGTCTCACTGCCAGCTAACTTGTCTGAGTGAGCCACCCCTGGGACTGGTCCTCCATTTGGATTCATCACTAGCTGGAGAGCTGGTTTTGGGAGGATGGCTTTCCATATGGAGTTGATGATTTGGTGCTAGAGACTCCCCAGGCAGCACACTTAGCAGGAAGAGATGGTACAGGTGTGCCAATTCACCAGCTGGGCCCATGGTTTCTTGACCACTGCAGGGCTCAGTGGTATACAGCCAATATGGTCCAGCCCCACAAGCACAGGATGGTGGAACTATATATCGCAGGAGCAGCAGTAGCCACAGACCTTAGGCATCAGGAAGGGCCTGTTTCTTGCCTTATCCATGCTTGGGATTAGCCCTGAATCAGCCAGTGTGGCAGCAAGCAGTAGTACTAACCCTGAACGTACAGAAGGAAAGCTACAATTTGCACCACTTGAGGTTTCAAGCTGGGGTAAATTTGAGCAGCGCAAGCTGTTGCTTTTTCTTGTTGTCTAACTAGAGAGGTTTTTGCATTGGTGCAGCTACACCCATTGCTGCCCACTGAGGGCTGAATCCTGGCTAATCCCAAACCCAGAGAAGGCCAGAATCACTTTTGAAAGTATGACTAATTAAGCAGAGCCACCTTGATCACACAGGGCAAGAGAGGGTAGGAGGTAAAGCCTCTTTTGACTTGCAAATCACCTGCAGTCACTTTCCTAAGTACATCAACCCCCTGCCATACATCTGCCAGCACAAACCAAGAGCCCGAGGGGGAATGTTTGTTCTTGCCCCTTGCCTAAATGAGGCAACAGCTGTTCCATGGGACTGACTGGCTGAAATCAGGTGGTTGAGGGGATAAGACCCACAGGCAGCCTTCATTAATCATTACTTTAAAAAAAAAATTAAGAAAAGTGTGTAAATGTACTAGGGCAGCAGCTGTGGGATCAGCACGTCCCATTTAGCACAGTACCTGCTGTCTCCTCGCAATGAAATATGGGGCTGTTTGTTTAGCTAAGTACCCTCCCTGTAATGCACTTGTTCTCTGAGGCAATAGAAATAATATTAAAGAGGTTCAGGCTTCTGTGCTGAGCTGGGCAAAGAGGAGGAACAGCATTCTTCCAGCACACACAGGCTGAAATATTGTTTTTTCACAGCATAGCACGGAGCTGTCTCTCACCTAGAGAAACAGCCTCACATTGAATGTTCCCTCAATGGGATTTCTAAGACCCCTACATGTTGATCTGACTTCTGCTTCCCCTTCTTTCTACCAAAGGGTGTTTGTCTAGCTGCTAGGGTGGATTTTCCATATACAGCCCAGCTCCTACTGTCTCATACAGGAGTCACCAGGGGCAGAGTTTTCTCATCCCATCCACTGATAACGCAGTTGAAATATAAGCAGTCAGAGATCCAATTAGTCCACATGACCCTAAACGCAGAGCTAGCATTAATCAGCTCAGCAAAAACTACAGGGGAAGGAGAATTCTACCCCCTTTGGGCTCATTTGCACTGGAAAGTTACATTAACTAATGCTGTGAGTAGACTGTTTTTAACCAGGGGTTAGTTGTCTGGGAATAACCCTCAGGTCAGGTCAGCTATGGGCAGCTGGCAAAGTTAAACCCAACCATCCCTCTCTACATAAACACAGGTGAGCACGATCAGGTTAGTTAGTGTGGTTTCTTTAATTTTCTAGTGTAGACAAGCCCTGGCGGGCTGGTCTAGCTCCACCTCAAACCACCTCTGGGGCTGTACTTTGTGCCCCCTGTCCCATGTGCACTACATTGGCACAAGTGTTAGAACTCATCTACATTCTAGAATTGCTCTCCCATCAGAATCACTGCCTGCACCTAGGGATCAGTACAGTGTTGTAAAGGCCATTCAGGGTTTGCACTGGGGTAAAATTTTAATGAGCTTGGTTAGTGCTATCCCCAATTTGCCCTTGCCTGCAATCATGCAGCTATGCCTATTGCTATCGTAGGGCTACTCCCTACTATATGACCAGGATAGTGTACTAGGCTCTGAGAAGAGACCTCTTATCTCAGTAGCAAGGCAGGAGCATTCACAACAGCACTTGTTGCAGTGCCAGTTTTCAATATCAAACAAACATTCAGGCTCCAATTAGCACTGACTGCACTCTGTCCCAGTGTTCCAGGCTCTCGGCCTCCTTTGTTGCATTTCAGTCCATTACTCCTTCATGTTTATATTCCTTCCACTGTTTCTGTGCAGTTTGTAACATTGCTAATGCCTTGTTGCAAGAGAAGATTGACTGACTGAGCTTCATTTTAACCCACTGAACTTTGGTATTTTATTGGTACCCAGCACCTTGTGCAGAGAGGTGTGCCCAGATAGACAAATTGAATGGAATCATCTGTGGCCATAGCTACACCTGAACACAAGGACCCTAATGAAGCAAGAGTTGGTCTACAATTAAAAGTTAAATTGGTATAGCTACATCTGTTGGGGGTGTGAAGAGGCCAGACAAAGGGCAGGTTGCAGCAGTACTTTTTACTTTTGTTTAAAACAAAGTCAAACTACTCCCATGCAATGTTGACTGTGCTGGTGTACTTTGAGCAGGAGCCCTATCAAGGCTAAGTGGCTGGGCTACTTACCATCCATTAGCAGCTCTAGGGCTGCTTCTTTTGAAGCATCACCCTCCCACAAATGTTTTTACACAGATGGTGTTTACTTTTTGGATGCCCTGTTAAGCTTTATTTCCTGCTCATGTTTCTAACCCTCTTGAGCAATAGCTGCTCATGTGGCTGTGTCCAGTAAGCTCAAAAGTTGGTTCAATAAAATAGCCAGGCAAGGTAGGGGAGGTAAGCGTAGAGTCAGTCCATTTATCCAGCATTTGCTGTTGAGCACAGGCCCTCGCTCAGCAAACTCTACAGGAATCCCCTCACCAAAGAAACATCTGAGTCAAGCTGAAGGATCCTGAGAGAGGTAATGAAGGGGGGGGGGGGAGGAGAGAGAGAGAAGGGAAGAGCACAGAAGCTGGGAATGGGCAACAGGGGATGGATCACTTGATTACCTCTTCTGTTCATTCGCTCTGGGGCATCTGGCAGTGGCCACCATCGGAAGACAGGATACAGAGCTAGATGGACCTTTGGTCTGATTTAGTATGTCTGTTATGTAAGCAGGAATCTGCTAGCGCAGAGGGTTAGTGCATCAGGTCTGGGAAATGGGGGAGCAGAGGTGCATAGGGCTGGTTTGAAGACAGGACTAACCTTCCTGTCCATAGTAGACAAGGATTAGTCTCACTTCAGCACCCCTAACTAGTCTCTACAGCAAGCAGGATGATCAGCTGTCAGCCTGCAAGAGTAGAGCTTGATTTACTCAAGCAAACTTCCAGCCCAGTTATGCTGAAGTAATAGCCGGGTTCCCCTACCCTTATGGCCTTTACAAGAGGTCTATATAACATCTAGCACAACCAGACTCCCTCCAGAAATCCAGGGCCTCCAGCTACTACATGTTAAGTTTTTCTGTGTATAAAAGTAAGTGCATTTTACCTATCCACCCCAGCCTCTATCAGCACTTGACTGCTAAGCCAGCCCTCAGATGCCAAGACCTGAATGGCCCAGGTCTATCTGGGCTTCCTCCAGATCAAAAGCAGTGTGGTAGGGAAAATTTGAGTCTGTTAGGGGAAGCACCTGCTTTCCTTGAGCCCCAGGAGCCTTTATTAATTAAAGTTAGTATTCACATTCTGCTTGCTGCAGCTTTTTGGAGCAGATTCACTTGCAGTCCACAAGCTCAGCCTTGCCTAGAAATTCCAGGGGCTATTACATAGCACCACAGAATTAGAGCTATCCAGAATTTCAGAGATGCGTGCACCATCCTGTGGTCATTACTGGGATAGCACCAGAACCAACCCAGTACCTGCAAGCAGCAGGGGACAGAGACATACAAAGTTTAAGTAAAACAGATTTTATTCTGGAGTGCAAGAAAAGTTTGCCCAGTCACTGCAGTGTGCATAGGGCACAAACACTGGGTATTTCATAAAAACTAGGAGTTACAGAATTAAAAAACAGGCAAGAAGGACTGAGTCCACTAGCCCCCCAACTTCATTCACCCCAGGCAAGGCCTGAGGAACTTCAGAAAGCTGCAGTAAGTGGCCTTTGACCAATTAGTGCCTCAGCTGATGCCATACAGGCTAAGAGTATTGAGACCAGTGTCAGTGAACCCCTTCTTCCCCCAGAGTACACACTGTGCCAATTCATTTATATCCACCCGTAAGTGTCCAGCAAGCAGGCAAAGGGCTCCCCCACTATTGCACGCATTCTGATCATGTCCTTATTAGTTTTTTTTAAGTTTGTTAAAATCTAAGTCTAAATATTTAGTAGAAAAAGCCAAGTAAATACTACAGAGAACAAGATTGAACATCCGTTAGTCATGTCCTTATCGAGTTGTGTACCACTTCTTGCTTGGTGTTTGTACTAGACAGCTAACACCCTGCCCTCACACAACCTAGTAGGTCTCAGAACCAGCCTGAGCTGCTGCTTGTTGGAGTTGCTCTTGGTGCACTTTTATTGCAGTCATACAAAGAGGGTCCAAGAGCACAGGGTTGGTCTCCTTGGAGTCTGTGGGGCCACCCTCCATGAACAGGTCTGGCAGAGCCATTGAGGGCACCTCCTCAAACCCAGCAGGCACTGGAGCCTCTATTGCTCCTGGCAGTGGGAGAGAAGATGTAGCAATAGCTGGGCTATCCTTTAGGGGGCTGCTTTGGTCCCTGGCCAAATTGGCCCCAACTCCTCCCTCCAGCTTCATCTCTGCCCCCTCAAGCAAGCTCCTCACCAGAGGCTCAATGAAGCTAGCTGGAGGCATCTTCTCTCCCTCACTGAGGTCTCCACCCTCTAGAACCATCTCTGGTTCTACCTCCGTGGCAACAGGGCACAGAGGTGGCTGCTTCTCTGTGGTGCCTGGAAGACCCAGGTCTCTGGTAGTTAGCTCAGCAGACACAGCTTGGCTGGCATTTGATTTCAAAACTATGGCATCATCCATGCAGGAGGCAACTATGGTGTTTATGTTCTGACCTTTGCCCCTGACAAGCAGATCTTCCACAGAAGGGCTGGTTTCTGATGGGCAAGAGGCATCAAGGGGTGCTAAAGACAGATGTTTGCAGCTGGCAAGGTCAGACTTCAGAGCACCACACTCTGAGTAGTGATTTGTCTCCCCAGAACCCTGGTCACCAAGGCCAAGAGGCTCGGCCACCTCACTTGCTGGGCCTGCACTCAGCTCCCCCTCACACATCTCACCTGCTGCTACAGTTTCTGCCTCCCCTTCATCCTCCATGTTCTCTTTCCCCACAGACAGTAGGTTCTTGCTACTTGGAGACCCACTGCAGTCAGTTGCTTCAGAGTCCTGTGGGATTTGAGCAGTAGCACCCAACTCCAGGCTAGTTAGAGAGCCACAAGGGATCTCCTCAAGGAGGTCCCCTTCCTCTAGTAGGGTGATTGCTGGAAGGGAACTAGTAGTGCTCCTTCTGTCATCTTCAGAGCTTCTGCCGGGATCTTCCTGTTCCCTAGAGTTCAACATAGGGCTCATATCAGTTCTGCGATATGCCAGTTTGAAAGGGGAGGAAGCAGTTCTATTGTGTCAAGTGGGAGCATTGAGCCAGATGAGCGCTCCCAATGTAGAAATTTTAGCTGACAACCCTGCAGGCACTCCAACCCCTGTGGGGCCCTGCTAGGTGTGGCATATTAGTCTGCTGCTCCCAGACTGCTTTGGGGATTGATAGGGAACTTCACTAAGCATGCAAGACAGAAACGGGTCACTAGGGAGAGTGATTTAGAGGCACAAAGGGCAGTTCAGGTGCCCAGCTCCCACATGGGCCTTGGAAAGTCTCCCTGTAAGCAGTTGGAGACACAAGAAGCCAGCCAGTTCACCAATTCGTTTTTGGAGCAGAAGGGTAGGCTATAGTTAAGGCACCCAGACTAGAGATTTGGATTGATTCCCAATTCTGCCACAGACTCCTTGTTGTCTCCCAACCTCCATCTGTGCAATGGAGATCTATTGAAAGAAAGGCAAGAGAAGGGAAGTACTATTAAAGCTGGCAACTTATTGAGGCAGGGACCATCTCTTCCTGTATGTCTGTACAGTGCCCAGTAACCCAGGACCCTGGTCTGAGGTCAGGAGCTCTAGACATATTTAGAGGCCACCAGCCCTTCCAATCTTAACACTGTCAAAAGAAATTTTGTACCCCAGAGAAGGTTCTCAGAGCTGGCCAAAAGAATTTTGGAATGGGTGAAGACTGGAAGAAAGTGTTATAGCTTAAACATTATGGAAAGATTTCCTACAAAATAGGGTTGTCAGCTTTTTAGTCAGCTCCAATCTTCTAGCCCTCATCCATCCTGTGGCCCTTTGCTTGCCAATGCCATGGTTGCTTTTAATTTTGTTCAAGGAGAAACCTACAGCAGGAACATGCTACTATGCACAATTGTAGGCTAGTTCTAGTCTTTTAGAAGAGTGCTCACCTACAGATAGCCAAGCTGGTAGAGTTATTCAGCAGCTAGAGCTAGCCAGGAGAGGGTCCAAGCTCACCCTTTGGAGGAACTGGAAAAGGACAGTGGGTGCAGGACTGACATGTATGCCTGCTGTTCTAGTTCTGTGCATTACAGGAGGCCACTTTAATCTTCCTGCAAACAACTCCCCTCCTGCCAAATACACCTAGCTCAGCATTGTAGAAGCTGGATGTGGTTGCAAAGAGCTTCCAGCAAGTTAAATTCCATCCACATTAGCAGCTACAGGTAAATGAGCACTTTGTTGCCATGCAAGCTTTTGGTTTACCTCTGTGGGCAGTTCTCCTCCTCTCTGTAAGCCTGGGAAGCACAGACACCACTACAAGTCCCACTGCTAGGGACTATGATGAGGCTCCCAAGGGGTTGAAGAGTCTGGCTTGAAGTGGGCATGTTGCCTGAGGAATCCAGAGGGCCATCTGCAAGCAGAAACAGAAAGGTTCTTAATACTACAGACATGGACAGTGTGAAGACTTCGCCATTGTTCATGTGTTCTCCACTGGGACCTGTGCCTCAGACTTGCTTTTGGCCATTCACATCCTGGTGTTCATACCTGTTTCAGAGCAGCTTTTGCTCCCTTTCTTGGTCACTGGCTCCTGCTCATATTCTGAAGATGCAGCCTCTTCCACTCGGGACATCCTGCCCTTTGGAAGAGGAGAAAACAGATCGGGAGAGTTCAGTGCCAGGCACAAATGATCACTGCCAGTTACTGTAGCTAGCAGGGAGATTTAGTTACTTCCCTTCACCCAGTGACAAGCCAAGGAGGAACACAATACTTGATCTCCTTCCCTTAACACCCTCCATTCTTACTCCTTTGTCCTCATTTAGCCAAAAAAGTCAGCCTCTTCAGGAAATCCCTTAACAGACCTGTTAAATGGCACCATTTCCATAAGTTCTGTCTAGAAGGCAGCAGTTTAACACCCTAGGGTGCTACAGCTAAGGTAGCCCCAGCCCTTACTTCTCTGGACATGGACACTGGTCTCAGGGAGACCCCACGGCGGATTGTATCCAGCACTTCCTTCATGCTGTTCTGCTTGGACAAGACATGTTCATCTGCAGGATGAAAAGGTATGGTTAGACATGAGCCTTGGAGAGCTCTCTTAGAAGGTAGCTCAGGGAAAGTGTAGCCTCCAGTTCAGGGAAGTAAGGACCAATACAGGGGACAGAGCTGCTTCCCACAGCACCGCCAACTCTGTTTTGGTGAAGCCCTTTCATCCACCCCTCCAGGAGGGAGACAGGGGGCTCATTCAGCTGGGCCAGGCCACATGTGCCCAATTCAGATTCAGGATAGTTACATGCAACACTGACAGTGTCTCCTCCCCGCAGCCCCAATGCCCTAGCTGGTCAGAGCTAGCACAGGCTGGTGCTACACATACCACAGGGGGCACTTCCCTGCTTCGGTGGAGTCTGTACCGCTGGCTTCACTGCTGACTTCTTGTTCATTTTAGAGAGGAGGAGTCTGGAGAGAGAGAAAAAAGGAAAAAAGCATCTCATGCCTGAGCCCCTCATCCTTTGCACAGTTCCCCTCCCACTGTCATCCAGCAGCAATGCAGCCTGGGAGCAGTGCTACAGCCCAGTCATGGCAGATGGTGGAGGAGGCAAGGGGAAAAAGCTATTTCTAGATCCCTGTGTGCTGGCTCAGAGCGCAGGTCTCTGCCAGGGTAGAGGTATTCTAGTGATGCCGAGTCCTTAGCACCACCTTCGGCCAGGGCCAACCACTGAGTAGCTGCTGCTACCAGGAAAAAAAAATCTTTGGTGAATGAAAGGTAAAGGCCAGACCCAGGAGATCTGGAAGGAGGGGAGATGGAACCTGTCCAGCAGGTATGCAATTATACAGCAGGATCTGATCTCTCAAATTCACAGTCCTGTTGCTTTTAAAGCCACCAATCCCACAAACAACTCTGGTACCACAACCATCAGAGCACTACCACTACACATCTAGCTAGTGCCACTGCATCAAAAGAGGATAGATCTAGACTGTTCTCTGTGGTACCAGATGACAGAACAAGGAGTAATGGTCTCAAATTGCAGTGGGGGAGGTTTAGGTTGGATATTAGGAAAAAGTTTTTCACTAGGAGGGTGGTGAAGCGCTGGAATGGGTTACCTGGGGAGATGGTGGTGGAATCTCCTTCCTTAATGGTTTTTAAGGGCAGGCTTGATGAAGCCCTGGCTGGGATGATTTAGTTGGGGATTGGGCCTGCTTTGAGCAGGGGGGTTGGACTAGACCTCCTGAGGTCCCTTCCAACCCTATATTCTATGATCACAGCCAAGTGCTCACAGGAATGTCCAGGTGTCTCCTACAGCCAAGTGTCCTAAATCCAGAAAGGTTAATCTTCACTGCAGAGTTAACTCGAGTGTTACTCCTAACTTGACAGGCACACTCTAGACAAGAGCGATGGTGTTTCTAACTGGAGTTGGCTGGTCCAGTTGGGTGAGCAGCACTTACCAGTTGCTAATGGGACCATGTGTGTGGTCATGGACTAGCACCACTCAAGTGCCACCAGTGGCAAGGCACTGCAGGACAATTCCCCCACTCCTGGGCACCCAGGATGACAGATTTTTTTTTTCTCCCCCCACAACTGTTCGGGAATTCATGGAGCAGCTCAGCCTACTGCAGAACTAGAACCATAGGATGTTTCCCTAGAAGTCTTAAGGCCGTGAGCGAGTGGTATTGCCAGCGTGGCCATTATAGTCACAACCAGAATTCCTCCTGGCTGTACTCCCACAGTAGACCTAGGAGTTCTTGAAGGAAGCTATTTTCCCCTCACCATAGCAAGGTCTGAGGGTGGTACATCATGAAAAAGCCTGTTTTGCTTCTAAAGTCATGAGCATTAGTTAGGGAACATCTCCCAATGCTGATAGAGCCCAGGTGGCACAATACCCTTCCCCAAGAGGGCTTAGGAACCCTGGACTGTGAGTTGGGACTACATCAGCATCCCCAAGGCAGTGATCCAGCCAGGATGGGGACTTCAAGTCCTAGCATTGCCAGCTACACGAGGGACCTGAATAGAGTTTGGAAAAATATGTCAAAGTTTGTCAAGTGGAAAAATTCAGATTTTGCAACACAGAATTTAGAATTTTTTTTTTTTTTTTTTTAGCAAAATCACCACAAATTTCTGGAAAAAAAAAACTAAGTGTTTGTTTTTCAGTTTTGAGTGACTGTTTCGGAATTCTTATCAGAGGAGTTTAAAGATGGAGAAGTCAAAACTCAAATATTGCAGAACAAAGTTCCGGGTTTTAAATTAGCTCAAAGTTCCGGTTCAACTCAAAACCAACTCTTCAGTTCACTGGCAAATCCAAAGACTCAGTTCTCTGCAGAGTTGTAGGTCTGAAACCCAGGTGGAAGGTGCAATTTGGAGTCTTCCCCCCACTACTCCTGACTCCCATTTAGTCAACCCAGCCCCACAGCCGGGTTTATCTCTAGGGTTTGAGTTTGTTGTAGAGTCGCTCATCTATACCCATCCCTTCATAGTGATGAGAGAGTTGTCACAGGTCTTACCTGATGGAAGAAAGTTGCAGGGGAGGGGAAGGTGACGGTGGAAGAGACTGAGGAGCAGTAGCCAATAGAGCTAGGGTGGTTGGAGAGGGACCCTCAGCCTGCAGGCGCTTCTGCAGAACAGCAACTACAGAGGGGGAGAGGGAAAGAAACATTCCATTTAGTGTCAATATTGGCATCAGCAAAGGACAGCTCTGGATAGTGGTTACACCAAGGGCATGACAGTTAAATACCCTGGATACAAGTCACTTGACTTACCTCCCAGGTGTGTAAGAAAAGGGGGAGATTCACCCATCTCTGAAATGCTTTGAGCTTCCATATATAGGTGTTTGGCATGGTCAGTGTGGTCTCCCTACTTCCACCCCCAGATGGACAGCAAGTTTGGAGCAGCTTTTGTTCCTGGCCACACTCCAGCCTCCTTTCCCACAAGGGAGTATTGCTCCAAGCTGGGAATCAGCCATATATGTGGTGCAAAGAATTTCACACTTCCCCACACCTCTAATGCATCACACACAGGGTCCTTACTCTCATGCTTGAGGTCCTGGATGCTGTCCTCAGCCCTCAGAGCTCTGCACTCCAGCTCCTGCTTCTCTAGTAGCAAGCGCTCCAGGTGCACCTGCAGCTTCTCACCCAGGTTGGGCTGGACAGAATTATGCCACTCCACCTGTACAGTGCGAGGGGGTCAGGGAGAAAGTTCAGTCATCAGAATCCAGACCTTCTCAATGCTCCCATGAGAGCCTAAGTGTCTGCCTATCTCTGGGCACATGAGGCGCTCCAGCTCATTCACACGGCAGGACAGCTGTCTGGTCCACGACTGAGAACATTTCAGTTCCTCCTCGAGCTCTGAATTGAAAGATCCAAGTCACTGAAGACACTATCCACATTTCCACAGCACTCTCCATTAACGTGCTTACTTACTTTTGACTGTACACTCCAGGATACAATGAAATGCGGCCACTTCTAGAGCAGAACATGGCAGCTGTTTAGATCACAGCAGCAGTGTTAGTCAGGAAGTGAAGATTACTACCTCTCACACTGCAAGGGGGGGAATTTAGGCAGAGTTATCTAGTTGGGCCAAGACACTGGCCAAGTGGTCATAGCCTTATCTTCACCTTATGGAAAGATGCTACCTTGGATAGTGCCCCATTGTGGAGCCATGGGGCATTCAGGCCAGTTCTAGCACTGAAGTCACTGCAGCAGACTGGAACGCTTGCACACAGGAATGGTTTCCTGCAGCACATGCTCCATGCCCGTGCTTCACCCCCCTGCAGAACTGAGCTTACCATGAATGCGCTGTAGATAAAGTAGTTCAGCATTTTGATTTGGTGTTTCTCTGGTCTGAGGCTCTGCATGGGCAGGAGGAAGGGGACGGTCATGCTGGGGACTCGCACTAGTCTGGAGTGGAGCCTGGCAAAGAGTTTCTTTGTATTACAGTAGCTCCTGAAAACACCCCCCCCCCCCCCCGGCGCCCAAGTCCCATTGTGCAAACTGCTTTACAGAGGCCTGACCGACAGTTGTTCCATTGTAACTAGTGTTACTGTATACAGATTTAGTTAGACTGATGCCTTTGTCTTGTTCTATTGCGTTAGCTTAGATCAGTACATTTGCTGATACAAGCTAAACCAAAAGAATGAGTTTGAAACAAGTGAGATCAGGCACCAGTCTAATGAAAATCTGAGTTAAACCCAGGTAACTGTAAAAAGAACAGGAGTACTTGTGGCACTTTAGAGACTAACAAATTTATTCGAGCATAAGCTTTCGTGGACTACAGCCCACTGTAGTCCACGAAAGCTTATGCTCTAATAAATTTGTTAGTCGCTAAAGTGCCACAAGTACTCCTGTTCTTTTTGCGGATACAGACTAACACGGCTGCTACTCTGAAACCAGGTAACTGTGTTTAGACAAGACCAGCTACATAGCAAGAGAAGTACCAGCCCTGAAGAGCCTACAATCTAAGTAGACAAGCTAGACACAGGGTGGGAAGGGAATAGAGTGACCAAATGTCTTGATTTCATAGGGCCAGTCCTGATATTTGGGGCTTTGTCTTATATAGGTGCCTATTACCCCCCATCCCATCCTGATTTTTCACACTTGCTGTCTGGTCACCCTAAAGGGGAAGAGACTTTCCCAAGGTCACAAAGCAGGCCAGTGCCAGAGATGGGAGCAAGATCTAGGTCTCCTGACCCCCAGCCCAGCACCTTATCATCCAGCCTAAAACTTCCCTGGATGTTTTCCCTGGTGCATAAAGTAGGGCTTGGCAGTGAGAGCTGGTTGTATTTGCACAACAGGAATAATGCAATACCCATCTGATATAGTGCCCACCACCACATCTCAAAGTGAGACATTTATCATAATCCCCCATTTTACAGATGAGAAAACAGGGGTGGGAAGTGACGTGCTCAAAGTCACAAGCTGGTCAATGGCAGAGCCAGGACCAAGTCTCTTGACTCAGAGTCCAGTGCTCAGTTCTCCAGGCTGTACTACTGTCTCCCATGCACTAGATTCAGTCCCAGCTACCCTGCAAAGTGGACTTAACCATATTGGGAAGGTACCACTGCTATAATAGCATGCGTCCCAGAAGGCAGGATACTTTGTAGCATAACCTGGATCAGAGAATGTCTGCACAAGTGAATAGCAGTCTGAGGAAAGAGAATCCTTGCATAGTCATGGCTAAATACAGCCAGTACCCATCAGATCAGAGTATGAAAAGGGGCCTAACTGGAAAAAATTCAAGAATGCAGAGGACAGAGAAGACACCCTGCTCTTTTTCCCAGCCAAGGTCATTTTGCATCTCTAGAAAACCCAAAAATACAGAGACCCAACCACTGCAGTATCAGTCTGGAGAATGATTAACCAAAGAGCCTAACCTGGAACAAAAGCGGGAGGGGAGCTCAAGGACTGCAGAGTGTTTGTTTTAAGCAACGTCAACCTGATGAGTTTTGCATTTAAAAGGATGCTGGTAAGGCTCTGACGTTAACACCTCCCTCAAGCTAGCAGTTGTCCTTTCCCCACCCTGCTTGCTAATGACAATTTTCTGTAGGGCAACTGAAAGTTCTCTGAAAGAACATTGGAATCGGTTTTAATTCCCCAGTCCTGGGCACTTGTTTCCCAGGACACAGAGTTAACCCAATGTTGTTTTACCACTTCAATGATACCACCCTCTAGTGGTGCATCCACACTAGGGGCTGTGCTCATATAGCTATTTCAGTAAAAAGTCATACACACCCCCAAAATAGTTAAATCAATATAGAAGTGTGGAGACCAAATCTTCCACACAGTCCCACTGCTGAAAACAGGACTGCCTGTGAAGGAGAAGCAGTCAGTCTTCAGAGAAGATTTAAAGAAGGGGATGAAACTAAAAACCTCAGTTGCTGTGACATGAGTGCAAGACACCTGTTACCAAATCAAACTAGGATCAAAGCCTTGTGTACACAGGAAGGTTGCATTAGTTTATCTTAATCTATTTTAAAAACCAATTTAAATTCAGCTAGTGTCAGCTTCTGGGTAGACACTCTTATTTCAGTTTAAGAGCACCTCATTTTGGTTTTAGCGTAAGTATTTTTAATTGGCCTCAGCTAAAGTGAAATAAAAGTCTAGTTTAAACCCAAAACAACATCCACGCAGCCTTTCGCACCCGTTTAAGTCTGACACTTTCTCAGTTAGACAAGCCTTAAGTAACTACTCAAGGTACATGGGTGAATCAGGCCAAACCATGGACTAATACTGCCACTTAGCAGCTGTATTGGTTTGTTACTGTTTAGGATTCGCTTTGCAGTTTGTGTAGATTGTGTGGTTCAGACCTGACCCAGCCTCTCCAGGTGAGGATTGTGTTGGCTGATTATCCTGAAGGGGATTGCCTAGGCTCCAGACTGAATGGCTATTTCACATTTTATTAATAGCTACACCATTTAGTATTGTCAAGTAAGATCTCTAATATGAAGGTTTCTCACCACCACCTCCCACCTTTTGGTATTGCAACAGATTTTAAGACTCCTTTGGGCATCAATCCATCTGGTGATGTTTCTGAGGTAGCTGGCTTACTACCTAGTTAGTTCTATTATCTTCTGGCAAAACAGCTTGTCATGCCAGTGGGCTCATTGAATTAATGCTATCTTCAGAACACTCATCTGATGCAGAAATAAAGTTTCCCCTCTTCTGTTTTACAGAAGAGAGATTAAGTGATTTGTCCAAGGTCAAACAGGGGGATCTGTGGCATAGCTAGAAACAGGGTCCAAGTCTCAGAGGTTCCAGTCAGTCTTTTAACCACAGAGATCAATCAATATCTTCTCCCAGCATGGGCACTTAAGTTCTCCTTGTTTCCTCCCTTCCCCCACATTTCACCCCAGAACATTTCAGCCAGATCAAAACAATTTGGCAACAAATTGGAGACAAGAGCCTTCCTTTCTCAAGTACAAAAGAAAACTGTCCACTTTGAGGCCTAGAGGACCAAGCATACAATAAATATGAATCTCATTGTTTAGAGTGAGCAATCTTTAATAGAGTTAGGAACTGAATGTGAATTGCCATAATTCACTACCTAAGCCTGGGGCTAGTTACAGTTTGTTTTCATATCAGATAAAAACTTTAGTATCTGCTGCAGAAAAGTTAGTTTTGGGAGTCCCTGCAGTACTCTAGATTCTTCTAGACTCACTAACTCAAGAAGAGGCATTCCAGCCAACAGAGAACAGGCTTTCAAAGCTGCCTTAGGAATTTGGGTACCTAGTACAGTAGCTAACAGGCACTGGGGAATCTATGTGTCTAAGGCAGGCTTGAGCACCTCAGATTTATATGCTAAATTATATGACTTCACAAGAGCGCTTCCAGTCATTACACAGGCTGCTTCAGTGTTAAGTGGCTATTCTAAGCAAATGCACACTCAGACTAGAATAGTTCACCAGTGCCCCAAAAGCGGTCATTACACACAGCTAGAATGGGTTATTTGGAGTCTTACCACCCCATCCTCTGGACACACAGGGCCATCAGACACACACAGTGGAGGTGGCTCCTTCTTCTGAGGCTCTAACACACCATCTAAAGAGGAGAGATAGTAACAGTTTCCCCACACACACTTCCACAGATATGGATACAGCCAGATCTCCTGTTAAGAAGAGCCCAGTACTAAAGTTAATGGGAATCAGATTTCACATGCCTAATGAAAGACAATATGCAGGAAAGGCAAGACCACTGTAGCAAGGGATATAAGAAGTTATCTTTATGCTTTACACCAGAAGGTAGCATGATCATTAATCTCATTTAAGTTACAGTCCAGTTTTTCAGAAGCTACTAGCTATTTTAGGTACCCAGTCAGACACCTTAAAACGCTTGACTTTTAAAAATTGCTGAGCACCCACCAAAAAAAAATAAATCCACACACTTTAAAGGGGTCTCCAGTCAGGTAACTAGAGTCACTACCTACTTTCAAAAATGTTAGCCTACAGCTTTTTTCAGCAAGAAGAAAGTTATAGCAATGCAGGAGAGGGCTGGAGGAAAGAAAAGAGAAAAGAAGCTTCAAGTTGGGCATTTTTGCCCAAGTTCAGAATTCTAACAGCAATTAAAAAAAAAAAGAATTCAAGTTTCAGGAAGTTTTCATCCAGCTCTAGGGTTACTAGACTTGGAGCCCATTATCATGTTAAAGTCCTAGAGAACCATGACTGAGCAGATCATTTAACCAAAGAGAACCTACCACTAAAAATTTATGTTACACATTAAAAAACTAACCTTTTATACACTGGCAGCAAAGTACACTCTTTACACTGGTCCATAGGTGCCTGGAGGAAGCCATTGCTTAACTAAACACATAAGACATGCAACCCTGCTTCTGGATCACTTATATTAAGTCTGTGCCCCTTGGCCAAATCAGCAGGGCTCTCTCATTGGTGAAGCCACACCAATTCTTTAGTACCTCCAAGACTATCAGCAGCCAGCAATTAGCTTTAAAGGTATTGATACTGCTGCTCTTTTCTCATCCCCTATAAGGAAGGTGCTAAGTGACGAAAGGAAACGCCTTTCATCAGGCGGCAGCAGGCTTGTCAAATGAGAAACTATTGCAGCACATTGACAAATAGATCCTTGCAACCTTCGCCAGGCAAGTGAGAGTGACTGATTGACAGGGACCTCAGTTATAGCTTCTTAGTCACACTTAATTCCAGCCCATTCATGTTCACAGGGATTCTTTTATTTGTTTTTTAATGAACCTCACAATTCTGCAGAGATTTAAGGGCAGGTGCCCGTGCCTGGCTCCAAAACACTCCTGCACCGTGGATGTTTGCATAGCCTTTGTCCCCGCTGCTGCAGGGCTTTAGGAATCCCTTCTCCCAGCCTGAGCAGTGTTTTAAATCCCTTTTGCCTGAGGTCACTTCTGAACTTTGGACCCTCTCCTGTAATGGATGTTTCCAAACCAAGAACAAGCCTCAGGGTGCAGGCAGGTCCAGTCTCCCTTAGCTGGACAGAGGGTTTGCTCTGCTGCCATAATTTAAAGCCATTATTAAAGTGCTTTAATCACAAGACTTTCCTCTAGGGGGGATTGTGGCCCTGTGCTAGAATTCAGGAGGCTCCTGTTCAGTTCCTGGTTCTGCTTTGGAACAATCTCCATCTCATGATTTTTTGGACCCTGCCTTACGCTTGCTGAACGATCGATGATGGCAGTACTAGTGCCTGCGTGCCCTTGGGCAAGGCCCTGATTCCAAAGGTATTTAGACTCCTTTTGCTGAACTCCCTGGAAGTTAGGAGCGTAAATACCGTTGAGGATCTAGACTCTAATCTCTCTGTGCTTCAACTCCCCCTCTGTAAAATAATACTTCCTCTCTGCCCACCCTTTGTCTGCCCTGTCTATTTTGACTCTTTGGCATGCACACACAGTGATTGTCTCTTACTAGGTGTATATACAGCACCTAGCTCTATGGGGCTCAATAGGAGGGTACAGGAAATATGTGGCAGAGCTGGAACTGACTCCAGACTTTCTTAGATGCAAGCCAGTGCCTCAACTACAAGACCATTCTTCCCCCTTTCCATCAAAGGCCCACAAGATGCTTTACAAAAGGGAGTCAAGTATCAGGGGGTAGCTGTGTTAGTCTGTATCCACAAAAACAACAAGGCGTCCAGGGGCACCTTAAAGACTAACATTTATTTGGGCATAAGCTTTCATGGGTAAAAAACCTCACTTCTTCAGATGCACCTGAAGAAGTGAGGTTTTTTACCCACGAAAGCTTATGCCCAAATAAATCTGTTTGTCTCTAAGGTGCCACTGGATTCCTTGTTGCTTTTATAAAAGGGAGTATAATTTTCATTTTACAGATGGGGAAACTGAGGCATATAGGCATGACATTAACCAAAGTCACCCACTGAGTCAGAAACGCCTTTCTGCTGGCTCTTGGCATCCTTCTCTGCTATGCATATTGTCTTCCATTTTTCTACTCCTCCTCTCCCCTTTTTGAGAACAGCAGGGAATGAATGAATGTTACTCTCATAAAGATGCCTGAAAAAGACAAGATATACATCCAAGACTGGCAATGCAATTATAAATGCCATTTTCCTAGAGATAATGGCTTCTGAAGTGTCTTGCTGAGGGAAAAACACATATTTTCCAATAATTAGTTTGAACATTTAAGTGACTTTAAAAATATCAACGAACTCCTTCATCTGCTGCAAGGCCTTGTTGGATTCCTGTACCTCAGTGAATTTCAAAATGGAATGGCTGTTTGATGTAGAGGAGGAGACCTCAGGGAGTCCTGGGTTTTATCCCACAAGCAAAAGGAAACTTTATTTACAGGAGATGGCTGTCACAGCAGCACTGCAGAAGTTGGGGAAACTCCAGGCATGGCCCTTAAAAAGCGTACTGAAGTACAAGGGGGCACAGCCCTTAAAAAGTGAACAAGGGCTTATGTTTCAGGCTTTTTTCCTACTACATTCCCCTACTTTTTTCTTTTTATGGGGAGGATGTTTATGCATGTTTACAATGGTACCATTTTAACTATAAAGTGACATAACCCTCTCCCCACATACACAGAGCAATTTATTACCTCACCCACCTTGTCTCTCCTATCCTGGGACAATATGGCTATAACACTACAAACTTATGGCAGTATAACATATTCCCAACTAGGGAGGGAAAAGCTAAACCTGTATAACTGGATCCACCTTAGAGGTTGTATAACAATGTCAGTACTAAACTCCCCCCGCCCCAACAGTTATGGTACACAAATTGTGTAGATCCAGGTTCAGTTGCAGTAGCCTGGGGATCTGGAATAGGGCCCATGGAAAATCCCTTATTCTGAAGCTTTACCCTCAGTTTGTGCCCCTTTCCTTTAGTGTATTTCTAATACATGCTTTCCTAAGCCTTTTCTGGTGCAAACTAACAATTGTAATGCACAGAGTTGCTGGTGCCATGCTATCCCACCCTTCCTGAAAACTGACTTCAGCCCAGACAGCAACTCACTCTTCCCACCCATTTTGCCTAGCTGAAGGATTAAGCCCCAGAGTTTATGGCCATTCAAATGCTCATGTTTTACAGACTATATCACCCTAGCTAGGAGGCAGGATGAGATAACTGGCCTAAAGGTAGGATGAGTCAATCACCCACCTGACTTTCAGCAGAAACTGTTAATGCTAGTGACCCTGACACATTGTGAACTCACTCCACACAGGAGTATGGTAAGGACTTGTACTACGTTCATTTGCCTTTGGGATAGTGTACTCCCATAATGGGGTAAAGTAAGTGAATTGGGTATGTGGGGTTGTAGTCATGTTGGTCACACTATTAGAGAAACAAGGTGGGTGAGGTATTTTCTTAGCCCAACTTCTGTTAGTCAGAGACAAGCTTTTGAGCTACACAGAGCTGGAGATTTCAATGAGACAAGGTGGGTGAGGCATTGTAGTGTCAGGACAGTTTTGGTGACATGCTAAAGTGCGGGGTTTTTTCCTCCTCCAGAGGCAGGTTTGTATCAATTGTGGGGCATGTAACACTAGCTCAATTCCACTCTATGGCCTTCTCTATATTTTCCCCACCGGCAGCAGCAACAATGGGGATACTATGGCAGAGCACAAGCAGCTCCTGCTGTTTTACCCACCCTGCCATCTAGACCAGCACTCCCAGCAGTGGAAGTGTTGGGGGGAGAAGGGTAGAGACCAACTTATTTGCTAGCACAACCCTCCACCTTTTGTTAATACAGCAGCAGAGCCCTGTAGACATGTAACAGAAGACACCTACCATACAAATTTGAGTAGAGACCTCAGAAAATGCTCACAATGAAATCTGAAGGAAAGGCTTATACTGAACTTTGGTATCTGTCCTACCTTTATTCTGAGAAGAAACTGTCATGAGACAAATTATTTGCATTAGTGGAGAGCCATGAAGAAACCATAGTAATTGACTAGTGCTTGGCTCTGTGCACAGACCCAAGATGATCCAGGCAATTTTCAGAGCAGGTTTGGTTGTGATCCTGCCACTGGAAGAAAGCTAGGTGGTTGCTACCCCCTACTCCTTGCCATCTCCTCTCCCCTCTGTTAGATGTTGTCAGGAACCCAGCACCATAATATATGCTTCTCAGGAGGTCTGTACTTCTGTAATATTTTCCATTTTCATAAAACAATCATCAGTTCAAAAGCCACTATGAATGTTGGTAACTGAAGCTAATTCATTGACTGTATCTTATTCCCTTTTGAAGAAATGGCAGAAGAGATTTGGCCTTGGTTGCACAGGAAGATCCAGGAATAGAACCAGGGTCTGCCTAGTCCCATTCCTCTCCCCCTTACCATAAAACCAACCTCACACTCTAAGCTTCCAGTGTATTTCAGAAACTGGAAGATGGGCTCATGGCTATATGAGAGCACTGAGTCACTACAGCTAATACTGGGGACAGTTAGTCTTAAGTCTACACCTTAGACATGGTAATTATCCAAGTTTCAATGTCCACTGTTACATGTTTGTAGAATTAAAGATTTAATCCAGGGATAAATGTCCTCTAGGTGCAGAGCTATTTTTTGCCAATGCCTCTTTATGCACCAGTACCACCCCCATAACTGTAGTTGGGAAATGAAGGAGATGTGTGCAGGATCAGGTCTCATGTAAAATTTGCCTGCAAATGTTAGGAAGATTTGCTACAATTTTAACCAGTAGGTCTCAAGTTTTGTAGTTTAGCATAGCGGATGTGTGTGTAAAATGGTTTCACTGGAATTGGGAGATATTCCTGCTGTCTATTCCAAATGACTTCACAGGAAAGCATCTTTTCACTATAGAGCCACTGAGACTTGATTTCTTCAACATTTATTTTTCATATTTAACTTATTCAGATATCACATTTTCTACATTAAAATATTCTCATGCTAACACCTTCCCATTCCCCCCTCCCCAAGAAAAATAGAATTGATACAGCTTTAAGATGGAATGCACTAAAGAAACTGCTATTGCACCCGAGTTACGGAGACCAAACAATAGAAAGTTAGACCTGCACAGGACAGAGCTGCAGGGCAACATCAGGGACAAGTTGAAGTCAGGGTATTCGGCACAGTTTAAACCATGTTACACCTCTGAGTTTAACACCTGTCTAGGCAGGTACTAACGTGGTTTGCAACTCATGCATGGATAGACAAAACAACTTGAACTGACCAGATTAGCCTGGAAATGGAAAGCAAATAAGGAACTCTAAAACCCTCTCTGCAGTGGGCTTTGAACCTGATTTAAAGTAATTCCAAGCATGGAGATACTGGCTGGGTTAGGAGTGTTTTGGAAACACTTAACTGTTTGGCTGGATCTAAACTGGCTAGCCAAATCCATATTTGGAAGGGTGATTTAAACCAAAGTTAAAACATGGTTTAAGGCCCAATGTCATCCAGAGAATGATTTAACACAGAATTCAAAATATCCTTTCATAGGTACCAAGAGTTGCCTTCTGCCCCTCTGCATCATTTAGTCCAAGACTTCTAAATTACAAAATTAACTGGGGCCCCCCACAACACTACCAATACAATTGTATCTGGAGGACCTGGTATAAGGTTGTCTCCTATAATGGGATAACAGTTCAGTTTTGTACTGAGGAGAGTTTGAAGCTTTGGACAGTCTACAGTGTTGTACTATCAGGCGTTTGCATGATTTGGGACAGCACTGGGCCTTTTCACATTTGTGATTTCTATATTTCAGGGAGTGGAATGGTTGGAGTAAGTTTCCTGCTTCTCCACCTTTTCCAAGGGGCAGTTCAACAGGTTGATTGACTCCCTAGTCCAAGATAAGGACAAAACCTATGATCCTCATATAGAGACCTACTGCTTTGGATCTCTGAAGAGGTAGGAATCTTGCTGTGCTATTTGGAAAGCATTATTTGTGCAAATGTTGCAACTTCATATATGCATAACTCTGGGGACAGCAGCAAAATGATCAAGGATCCCACAGCTCTAATTAAAGCCAACAGTGAATTGTGTTCTGGTATCAGATGTACACTGCCATGTAGCCAACTTTCCTCTTGCTAGTCTGTCCATCCATCACAATAGCAGGTCAGCACAGAGTGCCATCTGTTCTAGGCAACAGCACAGCAGCAGCACATGATCAGGCTGAATGCAGATGCTCTGGGCAAGAGGGGGGCTACCACTTGCTCCTTGGCTCCCCCTAAATAACTAGTTATATTTGTTCCTGGTTTAGAGACCAAGTGCAGCTTCTGGTAATCCCTCTCCTGAGATGATTTAAAGGAAGTCAGTCTAGAAGACATAATTATAGTAACTGCAATTACATACATCTACAAAGATAGGTGACTTTGAAGCTTCTTCCCCTCAGGAAATTTTACCAAAACCACTGAAGATCCAGGATTTGGAAAGAGATATTTTAAATTCTTATCAGCTTAACACATCAGGAACACTGGCACAACATGTCACTTATTCTTGGTTTTAATTACAGGAGTGACAAGTAAACACCAACACATGAAAGAGGAAAATAAACAGCCTTTCACAGAGTACAGAGCTAGAGATGAAGCCGTGGCTAGTGCTTTGCAGTGGAGTCTCGAGGATAGAACTCTGCCAGGGTGCTCTGAGGAATTCTCTTTAGCATCTCTTTGGGGAAGATTCGCAGAAGCTGCCAGCCAATGTCCAGGGTCTCATAAACAGTGCGATTTTCATAAGGACCTGAAGAGGTAAGAGACTAAATTATGGGAGCAGCTCAGAGGTCCGTGTCAAAGACAAGACCTGGTCACTCCATGGTTTGAGTGCCTTGCAGAGCATGTCCCATATACTTTAGACATACTTACCCTGAGCTATGAAGTTCCTTTCAAACTTCTGCAGAAACTCCAGATAAAGAAGATCATCTGAGCTAAGAGCTTCCTCACCAACTACAGCCTTCATAGCTTGCACATCCTTTCCAATAGCATAGCAGGCATACTAGAAGGGAGGGGAAAACAGGGGAGAAAGCAAGATCATGAGGCGTTTGACCTATGTTACAAGGAGTGCCGTACAGAACCAACAGTGTACTGGGTGGATAGGACAACAGAATTTGGGGCTTTTATTCCAGAGTCTTTGATTTTAAAGAGAGCTGAGGGATGGGGGAGCAAGAAACAGCATGACATGGCTCAGACACGACAGTTTTGGGTGCAGTGTCAGAGCCTTAGAGTAAGTTACTTAAGGAACAAAAACTTAAGTTGACTAACTGTATATACAGCATCTGCTGGATAATATGACACACTGCACAAAATACATCAACAGGGTGGTTGGTGTGGAAAGATAAAGCAGCATTTGGCACAATGAGCCTGGAAAGAACTCCACAGACTATTTATTGGTACATTAAGAGCCTACATATTGTCTGTGCACAAAGCCTAGTAACTGAAAAGGGCTTGTAGCAGCAGACCAGATGGGAGGAGTCTGTCACTTATAGAACAGATTTGTACAAAGGCTATCAGTGGACTACAGCAGAATCTCAGCTTTAAGGTGTGAAGCGGCTTCAGATTTGAAAGTGCTAGCCAGTCTGATCCTTTTCAGGGTGCTTGACGGACGCAGCACAGGTGTATGTACAGCTCAATACAGATTCCACATAAGAAAGGTAATGCATACCAGCTGGTTGGACACATCTGAATGGTCCTTCCTGGTCATACCCTCTCCAATAGCAGACTTCATCAGTCGAGACAAGGAGGGTAACACATTAATAGGTGGGTAAATCTTTGGGAGGAGAAAAGAAAGTTAATGGATAACACTGAAAAAAACATGTGGAAGCTCAACATTATTGGTTAGTTACATGAAAGTTTTCTTCCTACATGTACCCTACAATCTGTTCATAGTATAGAGACTTGAGAGAAAGTTGGTGACATTCACACTACTGTTCAAAAAGCCAGTAGCCTGGTATCTGCTGCTTCTAGCACTTCGATGTATTCAGTGTTAGTTTGCATGTACCAGCACCAAAAATTCATAAATATGGTTTCTGCAACTTTGTATTAATTCAGATACAAACCACTTCCTAAGAGCTAGCTCATGAAGATAAAAGTTCTCCTGAGAATGGAAAGAAATAGCACAACCTGGAAAGTCTGAGAAGTGGTCATTTTGGACTGGCCCTCAAGTTCAAGAGGGGATTTGTAAGGAAGGGATTTGTAAACCTACAAAGAGGATCTTTGTAATCTGTTATCTTGCTAAGTTTACTTTGCAATGAAGTCAGAGTGGACAGCTTACACATGGCAAGTAATTCAGACACTCAGTTCTATTAAACAGGCAATTGCTTTTAGACCTACAGTCTTCAATCTATGGCATCTTCTCCCCCAGGGCTGCCTACTTCTAAAGAGGAGGACCTGCAACCTCAACCAGACCAGTATTATAAAAGTCCTTCCTCCAATATCTTTTGTCAGAAGAAAAACCAGCCAATAGTTAGTTTTAGTCTGCATTCTTCTAAGAACTTTGCATGTAAGATTGCTCAGAGGTGTGGTACCTACTTGTCTGTTGTGCAGCTGCCTATCCACGTAGATCTGCCCCTCAGTAATGTATCCAGTCAAGTCAGGGATGGGATGAGTAATATCTGCAAGAGGAAGTGGTTTTATGTTAAGTTTTCAGACCCTGCTTTTTATATTAATGCCAGCCAAAGCCACTGATGTGTCAGCTTTATAAAAGCTGTCTGAATAGCATATTTTACTTTAAATACCATAATAATCTAATGTAATTAGTATGCCATTTAAAATGCCTTGAAGCTAATTCAAATACTGCACATAAGGAAGCAGAGGATGACAAAACAGTCTTAACTAGGTAGAAATACATCCACTAAGGAAAGGGACGAAAGGACTTGATAAAAGCCACCAATAGGCTTGTTAAACCAATGTAAGGGGCATTTTAAAATCCTAGTCAGCACTGCCATTACTAGAAACAATGCAATGCATTATTACAGGGACAGTCTGTTCTGTACGTCATCTTGAAATTGCTAGTTACCCAATTGCCGGACACATGCAGTTGCTTTACCATGCAAAAGATTGAAAGGGAAAGTCATCTCACCTTTGTGCCTCACTGCCCATTTGATAGATGGTATGATACTTCATATACCTCAAGAGTGAGGAGAACTAAAGTATTTTATATGCGAGATGCTATTGTGCATATTTTTTTTCCTCAAAACTCTGAGGTGATCCAATGCTCTTAATACATGATCTCTCCAACTGGTTCTCGAGGATGCTGAAATTAGAGTACTTCTAACTCTTTGAAACATCTCTTGAGCCTGATGGGATTTGGCCTGACCATATAAGAGCACTAGAAACAAAGTGGATGAAGTAATACCTTGTACTGGACCAACTTCTGTTGGTGCAAGACAAGCTTTTGTGCTTACACAGAGCTCTTCGGGTCTTCAGAGCGGTGCATAAATTCAAAAGCTTGTCTCTTTCAAGAACAGAAGTGGATCCAATAAAAGATATTGCCTCACACCTTGTCTAATATCCTGAGACCAACACAGCTACAATACTGCACACACAGATTAGCACCTCAGCTGTATGACAGATCTGATTCCTTTGAGAGGTTATATGTTGCACAATAGGATGGACACGTTTTTACTGTTAAGGTACAGCTTCTCTTCTTGGCCAACACTGAGGTTGCAGATCTTTATCCAAAGTCTAAAGGAGCTCCAGTACCCAATAAGGGGGAGGAACTTAATGATTGTAGAATCTCAGGCATTGGAGATTAAGAGCAGGTTGGACAGACTTGTTGTAGATGGTCTAGATAATGCTTGGTCCTGCCTTGAGTGCAGAGGACTGGACTAGAAGACCTCTTGAGGTCCCTTCCAGTCCTATGATTAAAACTAGCAACTCCAGCCTCCTGACTGGTATGAATCAGGCATCATGTGATTATCCTCAATCAATACCCTCCCATGGAATGCACACAGCAATAGCGCTAAAACATCCAAGAACTACATGACACAAGTAAGTGATGTTACATGCCCATATGTGAAAAGCAGATCTATTCCCAGGGAAAAGCAATGGCCAGGACTCACCATCATTGGGCATAGTAAGAATAGGAATCTGAGTAATGGAGCCATTCCTGCCTTCCACACGTCCAGCTCGCTCATATATAGTGGCCAAGTCAGTGTACATGTAACCAGGGAAGCCACGTCGGCCAGGCACTTCCTCTCTAGCTGCTGAAACCTGCAGGCAATTCAGGCAAAGTTACTCAAAGCTCATCACAGAGTTCAGGCACAACCACGACAAAGTCCACTACTGCATCCAATAAAGTTATATTAATAATTAACAGGACCTGCCACATGGTGGTGCCAAAATACAGCTATTCAAATCCTCTACAAGAGAGCACCCACAAGCCAGGCATGAAGATCATTCCCTGTGTAAAACAGATCCTGTAATGCTGATCAGAAATTGACTGCAAGGTTAACAAGGAACTACTGAACCAGTCTCCACTACAAATGAATTATATATCCAGGCAGACAAGCCAATTTTGCAATGCTTTATGACACAGTTCTGGCTAGTTTCAGAAGCCTGAGAAATGCAGAAGTAGCTTAACCTTGCATGCAAACACCAGTAATTTTTATACATTTTCCCACTAGAGCTATAAGCAACTGGATAAATTAGTTTTGAAACAGGAGATTCCTGTGCACTGTTATTTCTGACCCAGCCCACGTTACATGTGTCTGGTTTAACATGGAATGTGGAAAGTCAGCGGTATGTACTGTCCATGCCTGGATCTAGACTAATTTGTTAGGAATAACTTAAAACCTGACAGACTAGCTTTTTTTAAATGAATTATGTATCCTTCTCAAGAAGGACTGAAGAACAGCTAGATGTTTCCTGAATAAATTACTCATTTTATGCTCCCAGTAGATCTCAGCCCTTTTTGGAGGATGCCTAAAAAGGCAGACACATTTATCTGCTAAACAGGAACAAGTACCTCTCGTAGAGCTTCGGCATAGGAGCTCATATCCGTCAGAATGACCAGTACATGCTTCTCACACTGATAGGCCAAGAACTCAGCGGTGGTTAGAGCAAGTCGAGGGGTGATAATACGCTCAATGCTGAAAGGACAGAATGGCATGTTCAACACTACCCAGTACTTTGAAGTTACAACTGCCTATACTGAACAGCACAACTCAAAAGTAAGAGGGGAAACAGGTTAGGAGCCCTGTGAACCTTCAATATACTAATTGGAATGCACATAATTAGTGTCCAGGTCTATAGTATCTCAGAGCCTACTGTCACTAACACAAGATATTTGACAAGCCAGTAATGTGACTTCTTTTAAGGACAATGGAACAGATGTCTCGGAGTGTTGTGGAAGCTCCTTCACTGGAGGCTTTCAAAAGAAGGCTGGATAGGCATCTGTCTTGAATAGTTTAGACAACAATCCTGCATCTTGGCAGGAGGTTAGACTAGATTACCATTATGTTCCCTTCTAACCCTATGATTCTAAAGTTCTCAAAACCAATTTCCAGCAGCTTTTGGACACCATAGTGACATGTTTTCCAGTGCACCAGTTCTCCACATTTCTGGCTGGGAAAAACAGCCATTTTACCTACTTACGTTGGATCATTGGCCAAGTTCAAGAACAGACACACGTTGTCCATGGAGCCATTTTCCTCAAAGTCAGATTTGAAGAACCGAGCCGTTTCCATGTTCACCTAAACCACAATATCAAGTAGTCATTTGCAAACAGGGAAACTGTTTTAAATAACTTACTTTATATAATCGGAATTTAAAGATTGGTTCAGAGCTGGTGCAAGCCTTTAGTATCTATACTACCAGCCCATCCTTTCAGTCAACCTGTGACTAAGAATAAAGTTGGACAGTCTATCCATAGTGCAATATATTGTCAAAGGAATCAGCGCTCAGGACCAAATGTGGTAGGAGGGGTAGAGATGAAATCTCTTGCCTTACTCTCATGACCAAGCCTAGTCAGGTGAAGACAATTGTCAACCGAGGGAAAGGAACATGCAACAATCCTCTGACAGTCAGATGTCCTGCACAACTCCAGAGAGATCTAGCTTGGATGCATGTGCATTGTCATCCTACCATTCAAGTAACTGTGATATTGCTCTTTAGAAAGCACTGTCCCAAGAAGAATTTGGAGTGAGACCAAAATGACGACAACAATTCTGCCTCCACCTAATCTGAGAACGTGACAATGCAATGACACTACAAAACAGATGCATAATATGTTAAGAAACAGAGCGTTTAGATTTCTCAGCAGGATGGCTTGCTACAGACAGCAACAGAATATCCTGATACATTAAAGTTTCCCCTTCAATTGTGGTAGGAGTTGCAATCTGAGCAATTTACACAGTTAACTAAGTTTTTAAAAAGGCAGTGCTTAGGATCATTTAAAATGTTCTCCTCTTGTGTTCCAATTACAATGGAATCACCTATTCTTACAGATACCATTCTACTCCATGAAGCATTCTCCCATCAGACTTTGACAGGTAGACTTATCAGCCTGGATAATAGTATTGCTTTTACAACAGCATAGTACAGACTGACCTAAAATGTGACTAGTACCTCTAAAAAATTATGTTCTCATAATTCCAGTGAAATAGCAAACTGGATTGATTGATCAATCTTATTCAGTTCTGAAAGTATTGGAAAGAAACCACTTTTATGATGTACCTAAGCATAATGGTACTTACACCCATAGCAGCAAACACAATGGCGAAGTTATCTTCACTGTAGTCCATCACATCTTTGGATTTCTTCACTAAGCCAGCCTGGCGACATATCTGAGCCGCAATCTGAGAGGAATGCAGAAGGAGCTGCATAAGTCTACTGTAGTAAGTTGCACATTTGTTTATCTACTGTACAGACTAACTCAGGGAATAAATCACTTTTTGACAGGGATAAATACAAATGGTCTCCCAGAACTTTGCTCTGAGGCCAAAAGCAAGAGAAAACGGCCAGCAGAAAACTGGTGCTAGAATAGGAAGATTATGTAATATCTGGCCAATCATTATTTGAGAAGCAGCATCTTGAGAGAGCAGGACTTACTCTGTTTTAAAGCTTTGTGTCAATTTGTGCATATTTTACACACACAAATATTCTTAGCGTCTCCCCACTTGTAACATCACATAGCTCATTTATTTTAAGTTCTTTGCACTGCAGAACTGAATGTCTTCAGCAGCTAGTTTTTCCCCAAGGCTGTCAGAGCTCCATTAAAGCACCCACCTCATTATGGGGCAAACCAGCAGCAGAGAATATGGGAATTTTCTGTCCTCTGGCAATGCTGTTCATGCCATCTATTGCAGAAATGCCAGTCTGAATCATCTCTTCTGGGTAGATTCGACACTGAGGATTGATTGGTTGACCTATTGTATTTTCACAGAGAAGCCACCACATTATTTATCTAACTTTAACAATGCATAGATTAATAAAGGTTTCAAGGCAAGGTTTTAAAATAAGGCTACAAAAATGCACCGCATTTAGAACCACAGACACTTTAGCTCACCAGACACACTTGGTTCTAGTTTGAACTTAGTCCATTGACTTTTTTTATTGGTCATGAGATCATTTATCAGTTTGGCATTTTATATGCATGCAGACAAAAAGGATAGGATACAGTCATCCTACTCCTTGGAGGGAAATTAACACCCTCTTATCTTTGGGGGAACATTACCACAAGCCTATTATAGTTAGCACTATTAAGCCACTTTAATCAAAGCACTCTCCCTAATTAAGAACTGCCATGCATTACTGCAGGAAAAAAACAGACCACTTGCCCTGTGGGCCCATCTTAACAGTTTATGAACAACTTCCTGATGAGTTACTGGGCACTCAGTACTTTGTATGCCTTCTGCATGATTTTAGGGCTATTGTTTCATTTGCAGAGGCCTCTGAAAAGTGGCTTGTCACTGCCTTTTGTGTAGAGTACATAAGGGAATTCAAGTCAAAAGTCAGCCTCTTGCTTCCTGCCAGAAATGGGTACCATGAATAGTTTTTGAACCAGAGGTTCAAACTGAAAGGAAGCTTACTCTTTATATCTGTGCAGCTTCAGAGCACCCCTGATCTGCTCTCTGCTTCAGCCAATCGACAGATTAACTGAATTGTCTCAAACCTTCTGGTTTGGGAGAGGATGCATAGAGGCCATCTCTGTCATCCCACTTTCCTCTATTTCTCTGGCATCACTAGTGATTTACTCAGTAAAGTTCTAAATACTCTTCAGCAAGCCACTGTTTTCATTTATGCTGCCAATTAGCATTCATATGTTCAGTTACAAGCCTGTCACTAAGATTACTCAAAAGCAGAAAGCAAGATTCATGCTACCAGAAACCAAAACAGATTAAAAAAAACATACCCATAATGTCCAAGTAATCTTCAGCCAAGACAATGGGACCTCTGTCAATAGGTTTTCCTGATCCATTAAATACACGACCTGCAAAAACAGTAACAAGATTATGATATGAACAGGACAGTAGTTACCTAGTTGTTTTCCCATCTGCAGTAGTATTACATGAAAATAAATCTGTTCAATCCAAAGAGCAAGATCTAGTGCATACCAAGCATATCCTCAGATACTGGGGTTCGGAGAATATCCCCAGTAAATTCACAAGATGTTTTCTTAGCGTCAATACCCGAAGTTCC
The DNA here is from genome assembly GCF_027887155.1 of Malaclemys terrapin pileata. NCBI lineage: Eukaryota > Metazoa > Chordata > Testudines > Emydidae > Malaclemys > Malaclemys terrapin. The sequence goes on along the minus strand of NC_071506.1, from coordinate 130,912,723 downwards.
CTCAAATACCTGCAATATATCAGAAGAGACCCCAGGTGAAATGGATAAATGTTCCTTTAGTATAGGTAGATAAAAACATTGTGCAAAGAGTTATAACAGATGGGATGGAAATATACAGGGTCAGTGATTCTCTAACACAACAAGCAATGGATTAACCAACAAGCAGCAAAAGCAAGGTAGACCTGTGTAATAAAGGAATTTCCAAGACCATTTAGAAACTGTTCATTTGTACAGGTATGTATAGAAAGCAGCATTGTATAAAAATATATTTTACACATGACCTGTAAAAAGAAGTTGCCAAGAATGCCAGTGGCTATCAGGGATCACGTCTTTAAAATTTAAGATAATTTTCTTCTGCCTACACAGTAAAGCTCTTCAGCTAAGTAGGAATACAGTGGTAACTATTAACAGCTGTTTTGAGAACTACACAGAGCTGTGTCTCAAATGCATTGTAAAGCTTCAGTGTATCTACATTGTGGTGGTACATGTTGCATGGAGAAGATGGAGTATGACTCTTGCCTTATGTCTACAAGACCCTATTGTGATTAGACGTTTACTTAATTTTTAAACAAAAGCAAAAACTGAATGTTACTCAGGTCCACCCACTAATTATTTCCACGTGTTTTTTGCATTTATAGTAAGTTTTGACTCAAGAAAGTTAAAAAGACTTTAGATTTGCCATAGCCCAGACTGATGCCCACTAAGGAAAAGTCTTTACAGTGAACTAGTAAAGTTCAGTGCACTAGTTTACCTGAACTACAGCTTTAGAGCCGCTGACTTCTAAAACCTGCCCACTTCTCTTTGTGCCATCAGGAAGTGTCAAGTGGACAATCTCTGCATACCTAGGAAACTAATGCAGAAAAAAATCTGTAAGACAGTGGGAAAAAGTTAAAATCCACAAACTAGAGTTACTACATTATCCATAACAGACTTAACAGAGCTCAAGACAAAAAGCTACCATATCTTTTACGGAATTCACAGTCAAAGGGAAACACCAAGGCAGTTAAGGTTTACTGACAAAAATGTAGCTATTTTTATGATGAGCTCCTTAATCTGAGCAGTAGATTTAGGAAGCTGGCAAGCAAAAATAAAACTTGTCTAAAGACAGCCTGAAACTGTTCTCTTGAGAAGAGTCTTCGTATTCTCGAACTTATTTGAAGCCATATGCCATTAGTCAAGCACAACAGAGATCCATGTTAAAGAGAAGCCAAGAACTCTAGAAAGGGAAAATTGTCTACCACAAGCAACACCAATAACCCCTGCAATCCTCCTATGAAACAGAAATACCCCTTCCCTTCTAACTCCCCCCAAATATTTGATAAACATATGCTAAAATTGTTTCCTTTTGTTCATGTATCCAATACCATGCACCAAGTACTTCACAAGATTTGAACCATTAACATTAAATTTGAGTTTGATAAAAAAGAATATTCATTAGAGTTTAGACTGTTCAACTGTAGCATCCGTTTCCCCACTTCTCTTCAAACGCAGAAGTATGAAAAGCACTGTTGCAGTCTTATAGTCCTTTCCATTTCACCCACAGGACATTCTTTCCAACTAGGGTGCCTGACAGCCTGTCCCAATGTCCTGAAGCATTCTCTGCAGCAAAATTTGGCATTTAGCTCTGAGTGTTGAGAATATAAACAAGATCTTGTGTTTAAACTAGATCACAGGACCCAAGGAATGCAGAGCTAAAGACTCTTCAAATGTGTGTCTAAATCACAAGCCAGCTTTCCTGCATCTCACTCAAAAGAAGATTTCATTAGAATAATTTTTACCTTAACTTGATCCAAGATTACCAGTGGACCATTAACTCCTGATACAGTTTTATATGCTGAAATATAAAAGGTGCAAGTCAGACAATATATTAAAATCAGCATAAGCATTCTATGCTGAATAAGTAGTAGAACGCCCACTTTGCAATGTCTGGGGATCTAATCTCCTCTGAATCTGTGCGACCTTCCATATTTAGTGGAAGCTATGTGAACAGAACAGCAAGTGCCATTACCTGGTAGTGGTGATTCTGTAACCAGCATTCTTTTATTTGAGTCCCTACTTGACCAATAATCTCAAGTGGTATTGCAGGACGCTGTAGCATTGGAGAGGCCACTTATGACCAGAGAAAAGCCATGAGTTCAGAGATGTAAACCTACATAATATGGTCAAATTTAAACAGAAAACTATCTAGATGCCCTGTTCTTTCCATCGGATACAGTTCAATTCCCTATCTATCCTAAACTATTGTGTAATAGTACTGCATGCAGTGAATTAACTGCCATTTTAATTCATCAGAAAGGTAATCAATGTGATGCATACAAACATTTTATCAATTGGGAAAAGTCTGTAACAGATAAATACTATACAATTAATTGCAAAACCTTAAAAAGTTACTGATAGCAACCTTTGAAGTATAGGATAAGGAAAGGGAATGGTATGATGGGATAGCCTAAATTTTGGCAATTAATTGATCTTTGATTATTAGCGGTAAATATGCCCAATGGCCTGTGATGGGATGTTAGATGGGGTGGGATCTGAGTTACTACAGATAATTCTTTCCTAGGTGCTGGCTGGTGAGTCTTGCCCACATGCTCAGGGTTTAGCTGATCACCATATTTGGGGTCCTGAAGGAATTTTCCTCCAGGGCAGATTGGCAGAGGCTCTGGAGGTTTTTTGCCTTCCTCTGCAGCGTGGGGCATGGGTCACTTGCTGGAGGATTCTCTGCACCTTGAGGTCTTTAAACCACCATTTGAGGACTTCAATAACTCAGACATAAGTTAGGGGTTTATTACGGGAGTGGGAGGGTGAGATTCTGTGCCCTGCGTTGTGCAGGAGGTCAGACTAGATGATCATAATGGTCCCTTCTGACCTTAAAGTCTAGGAGTCTATGAATCTATAAGGGCAGTAGTAACTCACTGAGTGTTTGTCTTTTAACAGAGATCAAAGCAACAAGCAAACACTATATGCCATTATCGCAAGTCTCAATCTAATAGTCATCTTTAACAAGAGCAGTAAAGTATCCTGCTTAGTGATGTCAAAATACACCCAAAAAATTCTGCATTACATTTAGTTTAATTTACACTCAGATGTGACCAGATGAGGAATCTCACTTGCTCAAAAGCTGCTGATCCTCAGAGCACCTACAATGCATTTGGGAAACATTTTCCAGCATACCATGCCAACTGCTGCTGGAAGGGAACCTTTCAGCACCATCTCATGAGAAGCTAAGGGACTGCACCATGAAAGATGGTGTTTCACTTTAGTCAGTAATCCAGAAATTACATAGTATTTACCACAGCTCATTTAAGGGGCACTGTCTCAAGTCTGAGTAGAACCATGCACAGATGTCTGAAGTCAATGTTTTAGACAAACAGAGTAGGTCTACACTAAAAACACTGCATCAGAGCAGCTGCACAAATGCAGCTGTAGCACTTAAGTGAGGAAACGCAGATGGGGTAGGTAATCCACTTCCCCAAGAGGCAGTAGCTATGTCAAGAGACGCTCTCCTGTTAACATAGCGCAGCCGACAAGGGTTTAAGGTCGGTGTAACTAAGTTGCTCAGGGGTTTGGATATTTCACAGCTACTTCTGAACATTCCGGTGAGCACTAAACATTGACTCATGGGACTGTGGCATAAGATGAGCCCAACACTTTACAGGATGGGTTTTATTATTCACTTTGTAACTGGCACATCTTTTTGGTAGTAAGACATTACTATTAATGTGTAGAACATAACTTTGCACACGCTGACAATAGGAAATGACTTTCCAATCATGATTACGGTTATTCCACTAGAACCCTTATTACTCCCAAACAGAGCACCAGCGTCTGTGTTTAAGCTTAGCCTCACTTGATCTGTGAATACAGGAAGTGTTTGAGAGCCACAAGGCTCCTCTACCAGGGTCACAAGGGAAGACTAAGCAAGCGAGTAATCATTAATCAGTTACCACGGGGGAAAAGGATGAGCAAGTTGAGCTATTTCTAGATTGGGAAAACAGACTAATATGACCAAGAAAAGAATGTTACCAGGAGCCATTAGTCTTAGGGAAAGATCACAAATCCCATGTGGATACAAACAGGCTATGAAGACCTGGAAATACAGCGTAGGCCAGACAATGTGAGAGTTTAGTACACACTGAAAGATGTGTACCTAAATCATGTTTTCTGTATTATGTCAACAGTGTGATATTTATAGTGTTAACAAAGGTAACAAGAGTTTGCTGATGAACAAGCATAATAGTATAATCTTGAAAGCTTTTAACCTGGAGATGAAACAAATCAGACACTATACTATGTAAGTAGCTTATAGGAGCCATTCTATTACATCTGGATGAGAAGTCTAGCTCTATCTTTTTTACTTACAAGGAAATGTTTCATTTGTCCCAAGTTAGACACTTTGCGTTTCTCTGAACCGAACACTTCTCATTCTTGTTATGAGAATTAGAACTATTCAGTGTTTGTACCCAATGTGAATGGCACTTTAAAAAAAAATCTGGGTGAGGGTGGAGCCAGACATTTGCAAAAACAGGAGAGAACTATATTGAGCAACATTACATTTTAACTTGTGACAGTCTTGTCAGCACTTCCTCACTGATCCAGGGTGAAAAGCTCCCTTCCTAACATTGTCCATCAGTGAGATACCAGAGTCATTACATTCAACAGCATCAAATCAATTGGTATCACACAAGCAGCTTGGCATGCTGACTCCAAATCCCTGTTTTCAATAACATTTTAGCCATTCCAATGATGAGGTAGGTGGGTCACAATCAAATCTCAATGTAATATTTTACATATATAAAGACCCTTCTATCTCAAAGGATTCCAAAGTGTTACAAGCTATATACATACCGCACAAAAAATGCAGCCACATATGTGGTATAAAGCAGACAGCAAGTGCCCAGCAACAGAGGAAGGGTCACTCTGGGGGGAAAAATGCTGAAAAATCCATGCTGATTGATACATGACCAAGGGATCTTTATTGTCCATGCAGAGCAGACATACACTTAATTTTTAGAAAGTTTGTCCAAGAAAGACATTAAACTGCATGCAATTCTACCTTAGAAAGACAGAGCTAAGTTGATTAAGTTCAACCCCCAGGAAATAGAACAGGTGTTCCAAACATCCATGCTCAAACCACTAAACCACCCCATCTGGCTGTATCTTGGGCTTCCATGTCCTGTTCCCTTCTACTTTTGGATGAAGATGATTTTGTATGACTTTTGGGTCCACAGTTACTGATCTGGACTTCAGACTCAATTGAAATACTCAAAAAAGGAAAGGCAAAGAGGTTACTTATCTACATAGTCAGAAAATTCATGTTACTTAAGTATACAGGCTCTTTCACAGAGTTACTTAATCACACAACTTCAACTGATCTAAATCAAGAGTTCTAGCAAAAACACTGCTCCAATCAGTTTTGGCCTTCCTCATACCCACACTGCAGTAAAGGATTTAGAACTGTGAAATAACTGCCTAGTAGAATCACTATTTCCCCTTTTCCTCAACTTTCACAATTACAACAGTTTTAATGTACAAAATCACATACCTCCCCGCAATTTCACCTCACACTATTTACAGTAATATGTCCAGTTTCTGCCAGAAAACTGATCTGCGTCATGCAGGGAAATACAAACTAGTGTATAACTAGCAACTAGATGTATCCAAAATTTGACTACTATTAGCACAAAATTAAGTCAGTAGTCATACCAATTACATTGAAGAAACTCCAGCTTCTGTATCCAGTAAAACATATGAGCTTATAGCAGTTGAGTCAATTCTATTTATGAAGAGCTTGTCAGAACCAAAGAAAAATATTCAAGTGTCCTTACTGATTTTGAATTAAGAATGAGTGTTTAACTTAGGGCATAACTGCACTACAAATTTAAGTCAACCTATGTTAGATCGACTTGCAACCAACACAGTAATTACTACATGGCTGAGGTCCATACTACCCTCCTTCTGTCAGTGGTGTGTCTCCTCACTAGGAGCACTTCCTCCAACTGAAGAGGGGCAGCATTGGGGGCTGAAAGCCAGGGTTCTCAGCTCTGTTCAGCTCCCCATTGGGAGCCCAGCTGACACCCAGGCTTCTTGTTTCTCTGAAGCAGGGACAGCTGTCCAGGCTTCTCACCTCCTTGAGCAGAGGGGCCAAGGTGGGAGCAGACAGGCTCTGGAGCCCACCACCAGCCTAGGCTTTCTTGTCAATTTCATGGCTCCAGCATGGAGTTGTGAAATTGACAAGAAATATAGCCAACAGCCAAAGTAAGTAATGCAGTGTGTACAGGGACATTGTGTCCCCCTAACTTCACCAAGGTAAGCCCTACGCCTCTCACAAAGGTGGAGTTATGTCGGTGTATCAGGGTATCTACACCGTAAATTTACTGTAGAGTTTGGATAAATAAGTCACTTAAAAATATAAAGAAAACTGCAGTCATGATTAGCTATTAAGTTATATAACTCCTGCTCCAAACCACATTTAATACTTGTCCATATGTGTTAAAAGTCCTTTATTGTATGATACAGCTTGCATATCTATGTAGTCAGTTTCACACTCCTATTAAGCTGCAGTGTAATCACATGACCTTGAAACAGATCAGGAACAGATTAGTCAACCCATAGGAAGAGCGATGTTTCACAATCCCTTATTGTCCTTTACTCAAGTAAAAATCAGGACAATTAATACTCCATAAGAATACCTACCATCACACCAGTTTAAGGATACTAACTAAGAGCAATATCCACCATCTGCCTGTTATAGAACCATTCCTGTTGAAATGGAAACTGGAATTTGTCAGCAGCCATATTCTGCACACAGAATGCTCCTGGTGTGGGTAACACTGCATAACCCCTATTGATGCTACTTCAAGGGGTTGTGCCCAGTAAATGTAGCCAACAACACAATCTTTTCCAATAGCCTCTATATCTTATAATTTTCATTTCATGGCTCATCCATGCCAAGAGACCCATGTGGTAATATTACAAGGAAAAGCCATTACTTGTGCAAAGAAGCCAGATAAAGCCCTCCAACTTTCCTAATTGTCTATATGGAGTAAGTGCTCTGTCCCAAATAACAATCTGTACAGCTTTATCACAGACAGAGGAAGTCAACTCTACTATGCTGATAAACACCCAAAAGGTGGTAATCTCAGGGGGCTGCTCCCCAAATCCAGTCCCATCCACAAGGCACACCCAACTTCTGACTCTTATTCCTACACTATGCAAACCCAGACCCTGGAACTAACAGAGCAAGTGTACTCTGTGATACAGACCTACACTGGAGCCAAGCTGGTCTATTTCCACCCAGTGGACGCTCAAGCCCAAGACACTGGTCTGGGGAGAAGAGATGGGTCAGATGACAGGACAAGAGATGGCTTGGAAGTACTGGGACCAGTGGGCACAGAGAGGGACTACAGCAGTAAGAATGGTCTGGGTACAGGGACAGAGGAGCAGATAAGGGCACCCCAGCCAAGGGGAACAGGACAGCACCAACAGACATGTGTGTGTGTGTGTGTGTGTGTGTCTAATGGACAAGAAAAATGGGGGAGCTCTCTGCTCTGAAATGTAGGAACAGGGGCTCAGGCCTAACCCACCTGCCTGGGATGGAGGGCGCATTAGCAATCAGAGCCTGGGTTAGGGATGCAGAGGTCACGAGGAACCAGGCCCAGCCTCTTATCCCCCCCACACACCTGGAGTGCAGTAGGGTCCCCCTCAAACCAGCCTCTTGCCCCCCCCCACACCCCGACCCAGCCTCTTCTCCTCCCCCCCCCCCGGCCCTGGGGTACGATGGGGCTCCCTCCCCCCCCCCGGCCCATCCTCACCCCCCACCCCGCCGCTCACCCCCCGGCCCAACCTCTGCCCCCCCCCGCCTGGGGTACCGATAGCCCCCCCCGGCCCATCCTCACCCCCCTCGCCGCCCCCCCCCCGGCCCAGTCTCTGCCCCCCAGGTGTCTCTGTACGGGGAGCCGGGGCCCGGGTAGGGTCTCGGCGCGGCCTGGGACTCACTCAGTCGGGGCTGGGAGATGTAGTCCCGGTTGGCCGCCGCCGCCTGTTCCCGTGCGGCGGCCGCGCCGCTGTTGCCCCCGGACAGCTCGGACACGGCCCCGTTCACCATCCCCCGAATCGCCCGCAGCGCCGCCATCTTGTCTCCGTCTGAGCCCCGCTGCGCCACTGCGCAGGCGCTGATATACCCTCTCCCTCCCCCGCCGCCGTGCGCGCCGCCGAGACCCGGAACTGGCGGACGGAGGGGGGGAGGGAGGCGCGCGACCGCCAGGGGCTGGGGAGCTAGCCAGGGTCCTGGAATCGTGGGGAGAGTGGGAGAATGGAGAGGACGGGAAAGGGAAAGAACGAAAGAACGAAAGAACGAAAAAGTTTTCAGTGGAGCTGGTTGGGGAGAAAGGGAACACATGTATTGCATTTTTTTTAAATCTCCAGAATGATGTTTTTTCCCCCCTTCTTTTTCCTAAACTTCAAAAATGTGTCTGTTTTGAACTCTGCCCCTCTCCTGTAGTAAGCATCCTCAGGGGTGCGGCTGACACCACTGCCTGGCAGAGGCTCCCCCATAGCCTCCCAGCACCTTTAGGGAATGTTCCCCGAGAGGGAAGGCTATACTGCACCTTGCTTAGTTCCACCATTGCTCCTAGTCACACACCCCTTGACCCAGCCTTGAGCAACTCTTGCTTCTGCTCAGTATTTTCTGGAAACACCTGTAGAAAATAGACTCTGGTGTACAGCAGATTGCCGTGACTCCTCTTCAGGTCTTTCAAAATGCTGTATGACTCTGATTGTGGCACTTCACAGCACAGCTATGCCAAGAGAACAGTCATAGCTGAGAGTGTAGCATTCAGAAGTTATGTGTACATTTGTGTGAATGTAGCTTTTTTTAATGTCAGAGCTGAATAGAATGCCAGGGTTATATTTTCCAGCATCCTGTCCCTGTTGGAACTCTGCTGGAGAGGACACAGAGACTCTGCTTTGGTCATCAGGAGACGGATTTAGCAGAATATGGTGCTCCTGGAAGATATTTCAACAAGCTGTGTGTGTGTGTGTGTGTGTGTGTGTGTGTGTTTGCATTCTGACAAAAGTTTTAATAACATACTCCAGCTTAAAACAACAGCTGGGTCTAAGAGTGCAACAAGAGTGTCCTAGGGGTAGATAGCAAACATTAAATGAAACATGGCTTCATATGCAAAGATGCGCCATATACTAATTCAACCATATCTGGAACATCAAGTGCAGTTTCGTATATTCATAGTTTTAAGGGCAGGGTCAGAGTTGCCTTTCTCAACCAAACTTTTCATCTAATAAAAAATGATATCAAGTTTGTTTGACAAGACTCCTAGACAAATTAGAGGATTGGGCAGAAAAAAACCTGATGAGGTTCAACAAGGACAAGTGCAGAGTCCTGCACTTAGGACGGAAGAATCCCATGCACTGCTACAGACTAGGGACCGAATGGCTAGGTAGCAGTTCTGCTGAAAAGGACCTACGGGTCACAGTGGATATGAAGCTGGATATGAGTCAACAGTGTGCTCTTGTTGCCAAGAAGGCTAACGGCATTTTGGGCTGTATAAGTAGGGGCATTGCCAGCAGATCGAGGAACGTGATCGTTCCCCTTTATTCGACATTGGTGAGGCCTCATCTGGAATACTGTGTCCAGTTTTGGTCCCCACACTACAAGAAGGATGTGGAAAAATTGGAAAGAGTCCAGCGGAGGGCAACAAAAATGATTAGGGTCTGGAGCACATGACTTATGAGGAGAGGCTGAGAGAACTGGGATTGTTTAGTCTCCAGAAGAGAAGAATGAGGGGGGATTTGATAGCAGCCTTCAACTACCTGAAGGGGGGTTCCAAAGAGGATGGAGCTCGGCTGTTCTCAGTGGTGGCAGATGACAGAACAAGGAGCAATGGTCTCAAGTTGCAGTGGGGGAGGTCCAGGTTGGATATCAGGAAAAACTATTTCACTAGGAGGGTGGTGAAACACTGGAATGCGTTACCTAGGGAGGTGGTGGAGTCTCCTTCCTTGGAGGTTTTTAAGGCCCGGCTTGACAGAGCCCTGGCTGGGATGATTTAGCTGGGAATTGGTCCTGCTTTGAGCAGGGGGTTGGACTAGATGACCTCTTGAGGTCCCTTCCAACTCTGATATTCTATGATTCTATGATTCTATGATTCTATGACTCTCCTCCCCTCCCCCCGCATTAAACTATGTTGATTGGCATTAATTATTCCAGCATCCTTTAAATTTTTACTGATTTTATCCAGGATCAATGTCAGGCTAATGAGCCTGTAGGTAATTTAGGCAGGCTGTTAGCCTTTTTTAATAGTCACACAATATTAGCTCTCCCCCCTCAGTCCTCAGAGCTTCCTCAGAATTCCAAAACTTGTTAAAAATCAACATCAATGATTTAGAGAGCTCTTCATCCAGTTCTTTGAATATACTTCAGTGCAAGTTATCAGTTCCCACCTGTTTAACTTTAATATTTGCTGTTTAACATCCTCCTCAATTACTGATGTGATAGAAGGCATTACCACTTTAAGATATGAATACATCATCTCACTTCTTTCCATATATAGAAGAGAAATATTTATTGACTACTTCTTCCTTTGGGCACCACATTTCCAGAAAGATATTGGCAAATTCTAGCAGGTTTTGAAGACTAACAAACTATCAGGAGCTGGAGGAACTGATGTGAGGGAAAGATTTAATAATCTAACTATGCATAATCTAGCTAAGTAATGATAAGTGAGGATACAATCATCAAGAGGTAAAGCAGTGACTGAGAAGCAGTGTAGTCTAGTAGATTAAACATAGGGATAGAATCCCAGTAAAATGGGTTCTGGTCCTAGCTCCACTATTGATGTGCTGTGTGACCTTTAGCAAATCTCTTACCTGCACTGTTTAGTTCACTAGTATCTGTGAAACACTGGACAGACTACTGATATTAAATAGAAAGAAATCAGGAGATCATGCGTAGCAATAACTTTGAGGATGAGGTTCTACTTTTCTTTCTTCCAGTCTGTTTTCAGTCATCTGCAAAGCCTTTCTAAAAAGTGTTTCAGGGAGATGTGACGGGTTCAATCACAGAGACCCCCTTGGGACTGTCACCTGATGCACTGAATTTGCCTCTGAACCCATTTTCCCTGCCAGTTTGGGACTCTAGAACCCTGTCTTGTTGAGCCAGACATGCTAGCCAGCTGCAAATGCAGACCCAGGTCTGGTCCATGGCCCCAAAGCTGCAGCCTTTAACCAAAAACTGCTCAGCAAGTACTCCTGTCTCCAGCACCCAGACATCCAGCTCCCAATGGGATACAAACCCCAAATAAATCCGTTTTACTCTGTATAAAGCTTGTACAGGGTAAACTCATACATTGTCTGCCTCTATAACACTGATAGAGAGATATGCACAGCTGTTTGCTCCCCCCAGGTATTAATAATTTACTCTGGGTTAATTAATAAACAAAAGTGATTTTATTAAGTATAAAAAGTAGGATTTAAGTGGTTCCAAGTAATAACAGACAGAACAAAGTAAGTTACCAAGCAAAATAAAACAAAACATGCAAGTCTAAGCCTAATACATTAAGAAACAGAATAAAATCTCACCCTTAGAGATGTTCCAATAAGCTTCTTTCACAGACTAGACTTCTTCCTAGTCTGAGCCCAATCCTTTCCCCAGTACAGTTCTTGTTAGTTCCAGCTCAGATGGTAACTAGGCAATTTCTCATGACAGGCAGCCCCCTTTGTTCTGTTCCACCCCCTTTTATAGCTTTGGCACAAGGTGGGAATCCTTTGTCTCTCTCTGGGTTCCCATCCCTCCTTCTAAATGGAAAAGCACCTGGTTAAAGATGGATTCCAGTTCAGGTGATGTGATTACATGTCACTGTAAGACCTCCTTCTTCATTACCATCTAGCTGGAAGACACATACATAGGAAGGCTTGCAGGTAAACAAACCCATTCACAGTTCATTGATTCTGAAGCACCCTTAATGGCTTCCACTTAACATGTTTACATTAGTAATACAAGTTTATATGTTATTCTCCTAATTCCAGACATAGAAATAATACATGCAAACAAATAGGATGAACACACTCAGTAGATCATAAGCTTTGTAATGATACCTTACAAGAGGCCTTTTGCATGAAGCATATTCCAGTTACATCATATTTACACTTATAAACATATTTCCATATAACATTATGGAGTGCAGCGTCACAGGAGACATAGTCCAATTAGTCTAGACAGAAGGATTCTTTCATATTCTAAATAATTTAATGTATTGTTGAATACAGTGGCTGAGAATATGAGTTTCAACATCCTACAATACACAACATTTGACATCCCAAAAAGCTTTACAGACTGTATACATTCAGCACCACAGAAATTCAGCTACTTTGATAATGGAGCAGCAATTAACTTACAGCAAAAAACCACAAAGCTATTAATTTATGTGTCAAGTAACATAAAGCTTCCTCTATTACACAACAAAATAGATACAATCAGAAATTAATTTCAAGTTTCACTGTGAATGGAGCACTTTTGGGAGTTGTCTGTGCTGATCTCTGTTTAGACAGCAGTTTTCATCTGACACAGAGCTGGCAACATTAATCTGTGAGCCTTTTGTCAAACATAATTTTATTACATGCTTATTTGACACATTGGTATACTGGAGTGTTCCAGCCCTCTTGTGGGTCACTTAGAGGTTGCTCCGTAGCTAATATATTTTACTGCAGTTTTAGAATGAGGAGTCAACAGCAGAGGGCAACCCAGTCAGAATCTATTGACAAAGTGAATTCACAATGATTGCAACTAGCCTGTAGGTTATGCATCAGGTGCTGCTTATAATGAGTTGCTTGGTCCCATATGGCATGGCTTTGAGACACACTAGGAAGTCTATAATAATTTAAGTAACATATTAGGAATGTGCATTAAATGTGCTCAAAGCAGGACCAACCCCAACTAAATCATCCCAGCCAAGGCTTGTCAAGCCGGGCCTTAAAAACCTCTAAGGATGGAGATTCCACCACCTCCCTAGGTAACCCATTTCAGTGCTTCACCACTCTCCTAGTGAAATAGTGTTTCCTAATATCCAACCTAAACCTCCCCCACTACAACTTGAGACCATTGTTCCTTGTTCTGTCATCTGCCACCACTGAGAACAGCTGAGCTCCATCCTCTTTGGAACTCCCCTTCAGGTAGTTGAAGGCTGCTATCAAATCCCCCCTCACTCTTCTCTTCTGCAGACTAAACAATCCCAGTTCCCTCAGCCTCTCCTCATAAGTCATGTACCCCAGCCCCCTAATCATTTCCGTTGCCCTCCGCTGGACTCTCTCCAATTTGTCCACATCCTTTTTGTAGTGGGGGGGGGGGCCCAAAACTGGACGCAATATTCCAGATGTGTCTCACCACTGCCAAATAGAGGGGAATAATCACTTCCCTCGATCTGTTGGCAATGCTCCTACTAATGCAGCCCAATATGCTGTTAGCCTTCTTGGCAACAAGGGCACACTGCTGACTCATATCCAGCTTCTCATCCAGTGTAATCCCCAGGTTCTTTTCTGCAGAACTGCTGCTTAGCCAGTCGGTCCCCAGCCTGTAGTAGGGCATGGGATTCTTTCGTCATAAGTGCAGGACTCTGCACTTGTCCTTGTTGAACCTCATCAGCTTTCTTTTGGCCCAATCCTCCAATTTGTATAGATCACTCTGGACCCTATCCCTACCCTCCAGCTTATCTACCTCTCCCCAAAGCTTAGTGTCATTTGCTAACTTGCTGAGAGTGCAATCCATCCCATCATCCAGATCATTAATGAAGATGTTGAACAAAACCGACCCCAGGACCAACCCCAGGGGCACTCCACTTGATACTGGCTGCCAACTAGACATTGAGCCGTTGATCATTACCTGTTGAGCCCAACAGGTGGGGGGGAGGGACGGATAGCTCAGTGGTTTGAGCATTGGCCTGCTAAACCCAGGGTTGTGAGTTCAATCCTTGAGGGGGCCACTTAGGGATCTGGGGCAAAATCAGTACTTGGTCCTGCTAGTGAAGGCAGGGGGCTGGACTCAACAACCTTCAAGGTCCCTTCCAGTTCTAGGAGATAGGATATCTCCATTAAAAAAAAAAAAGAAAATCTAGCCAGCTTTCTATCCACCTTATAGTCCATTAATCCAATCCATACTTTTTTAACTTGCTGGCAAGAATACTGTGGGAGATCGTATCAAAAGCTTTGCTAAAGTCAAGATATATCACATCCACTGCTTTCCCCATATCCACAGAGCCAGTTATCTCACCATAGAAGGCAGTCAGGTTGGTCAGGCATGACCTGCCCTTGGTGAATCCATGTTGACCATTCCTGATCACCTTCCTCTCCTCCAAGTGCTTCAAAATGGTTTCCTTGAGGACCTGTTCCATGATTTTTCCAGGGACAGAGGTGAGTCCAGTCAAGAGCAAAAGTTTACTTTGCGTGTAATGTATAAAGAAATCTCCTTGAAAGTATTCCATTGTCATAAGTGTATTGCATTTATACAGCATCTGGAAACTTCAAATTACAGATACCCATTTGAGTAGAGTAGATATTATATTCATTTTATAGACAGAGAAACACAGGCACAAAGCCATTAAGCTACATACCAAAATCCACATAGCAAGCCACTTCCAGAACTAGAAATAGAATTTAGGATCCAGGGTCCCATATACTGGATGCAACAATACTGGCTAGAAAGCCTGAAAAGTCAGCCAAACAGGCACACTGGGAAAAATATGTGAGAAAAAAACTTTCCAAGCCAGCCTTTCTCACAAGTCTTTATTGTCAGGATTTAGAACCAGGGAAAACAGCAGACAAAAAATAAAAAATAAAAACCCATCATCTCAGAGCTCTCCCTGGTCTAACCCTGTGTCTCTGATTGGGTCCTCAGCCACATAACCCCACCTTTTACACCTGTTTGAGTATGCAACACAAACATCTTTAACTGGAGGTTAACTTCTTGCTTGCCAGTGCCTGGCTAGAGCCTCTGCCTGTCCCATGCCTCTGTCTGTCTATAAAATAGAGAAGTAAGAATGCAAGTGAGAATGGAGCCATCACACTCACTGGGTCCTCATCACAATCAGCTGCTTTCTGGATGATGACTTAGGTGGAATACAAGCCACAGGAGTTAGTGGGAGTACTGAGAAGCCAAGATCATGTCTTCATTGCAAATACCATTAGTAGTAATAACAATTTTTTTAAAAGTCCAGGGGAAGAGACTGGAAAATGTCTAATGCATATATGGAAATGTTTCCAAGGAGAAGATTTGAATAAGTTTTGCCAACATCTCTGTGAAAGACGATACACAATAAAGTAACAAATGTGTGGCCATCTTAGCCTATGGCTGCTCAGAACTTCATGGTGACAGCATAAATAGAACTAAAATCCTCCAGCTCCGGATCCCTAACACTCAAGCTAAAGAAGAATCGTTAATTAGGTGGTTACCATGACATAACAGAGCAGTCATGATTCTATCCAGTAGATGGTAGTGGTACACTGCTCATGCTGTATCTGTATTGTAGATATTTGGAAGACAGTTTCCAGATCTATCTATTCTGCTTTAAACTCACAACCCAAACACATGTAAAGGCTTCCACCTTTGCTCTCCTACACAACTAGGAAATTCTTTAGTAGGTTGCACTCATCCGGAGTTATTGACAATAGTTGTTGACTATACAAAAGCCAGGTAAATGGTCTCAATGTCAAGTATAACTGTCAAGAGAAGGAAGGTGAAAATTATCAAGATTTGTTTTCTTTCACAGTGGTAACTTCTATCATGAAAGGATGGAGGTAACATTTTGGATCTAAAAATTAGAGACCGCAGAGCATTATGTTGAAAGAGCAAAATAAATAATGGAATAAAGTATAAAATAAATCAAGTGACGTGTACAATGTATCACCCATACACTGCTGTTATTTTCCAGCCAGCAGCCCGAGGAGCTTCTTAGTTGAAACAAAGCCCGATGCCAACTCTGTCCACATATCTATTCAAGTGACATCATCATAGGACCTAATCACATCAGCCATACCATCAGGGGCTCGTTCACCTGCACATCTACCAATGTGATATATGCCATCATGTGCCAGCAATGCCCCTCTGCCATGTACATTGGCCAAACCGGACAGTCTCTCCGCAAAAGAATTAATGGACACAAATCTGACATCAGGAATCATAATACTCAAAAACCAGTGGGAGAACACTTTAACCTGTCTGGTCATTCAATGACAGACCTGCGGGTGGCTATTTTACAACAGAAAAACTTCAAAAACAGACTCCAACGAGAGACTGCTGAGCTGGAATTGATATGCAAACTAGATACAATCAATTTAGGATTGTGAAAATTACTAGTAACCCCTCTTAACAGCTAGCAGCCGTTATGTCAGCCAGCGGCCATTAGGGGGAAGCAGACACCTCAAGTACACAGTAGCCTGAACTTTTCAACTGTCTTCCCTTTCAAGGCCTTAAGGTAGCTGGAGCTGGTCCCAAGCCAGTTTTCACTGACCAGATAGCAAAAGTAGGGTTACCATTCGTCCGGATTCTGCCGGACATGTCCGGCTTTTTTAAGTTAAAAATAGCGTCCGGGGGGAATTTGTAAATGTCTGGATTTCCCCCCCATGCAGAGCGTGCGCGGCTGACAGGGGAGCCGGCCGGATCATGCCACTCGCACGGGGCTCTAGAGCCCCTCCTCCGCTTCCCCCTCCTCTCCCCTGCAACTTGAGACCACTCCCCTCCTCTCTCTCCCTCCCTCCCGCCCCTGCATTCGCAAATCGCCGGCCGTTCGCCTCGGGCCTCCGGCAGTCTGGTGCTCCTGCCCCTACCCCTGTTCCCCCTCCCCTGCTGCCCAGCGCACCGCCCCGCAGCACTCTGTTCTGAGCGGCACGGTAAGGGGGCCAGAGGGTCGGAGAAGGTGCAGGGACGTTCTGGAGGGGGCAGGCAAGAGACAGGGAGCAGGATTGGATGGGTCGGGAGTTCGGGGTGGGGGGTTGTCTTGGGGTTGGGTGTGTAAGGTTTTGGGCAGTCAGGGTACAGGTAGGGGGTAGGGTCCTAGGGGGGCAGTTAGGGTCGGGGGGTCTCAGGAGGGGACAGTTAGGGGACAAGGAACAGGGAGGCTTAGGTAGGGGTGGGGTTCTGGAGGGCAGTTAGGAGCAGGGGTCCCAGGAGGGGGCAGTCAGGGGACAAGGAGCAGAGGGGTTTAGATGGGTCGGGAGTTCTGTGGGGGGGGGCTGTCAGGGGGTGGGGAGTGGTAAGATGGGGCGTGGGAGTCCCTGGTATCTGTCTGAGGGTGTGGGTGCGGACAAGAGTTGGGGCAGTCAGGGGACAGGTAGGAGGTAGGATCCTAGGGGGCCAGGTAGGATGGGGGGAGGGTCTCAGGAGGGGGCAGTCAGGGGACAGGTAGGGGATAGGGTCCTAGAGGGCCAGTTAGGATGGGGGGGAGGTCTCAGGAGGGGGCAGTCAGGGGACAAGGAGCAGGGAGGCTTAGGGAGGGGGTGGGGTTCTGGAGGGCAGTTAGGAGCAGGGGTCCCAGGAGGGGGCAGTCAGGGGACAAGGAGTGGGGGGGGGAGGGTTAGGGGTTCTGAGGGGGGCGGGAAGTGGGAGGGAGTGGAAGGGGCAGGGACGGGGCTAAGGCAGGACGGGGGCAGGGCTAGGGCGGGGCTCCTCCCGTCCTCTTTTTTGATTGTTGAAATATGGTAACCCTAGCAAAAGCACGGGTCTGACAACCACCAATCAAGTGTTAACACGGCAAGGGCCTTTGTCTGAATGTGTATAAAGGATCTGTAAAATGTGTGTAAGACAGAGTTTTTGTACCAAGGTGCAAAGCTCTCCTTTCTTCTGCAGAATAAAGCAACTCTTCCTTATCCCTGTCTGGCTGTTATTGGCTCTCAGCTAGGTGGACCCGATATTTCGGTGACAGGATTGAATAAGGACTGGGAATGGCTGAGCCATTACAAACATTGAATCTATTTCCCCTTGTAAGTATTCTCACACTTCTTATCAAACTGTCTGTACTGGGCTATCTTGATTATCACTTCAAAAGTTTTTTTTCTCTTACTTAATTGGCCTCTCAGAGTTGGTAAGACAACTCCCACCTGTTCATGCTCTCTGTATGTGTGTATATATATCTCCTCAATATATGTTCCATTCTATATGCATCCGAAGAAGTGTGCTGTAGCCCACGAAAGCTTATGCTCTAATAAATTTGTTAGTCTCTAAGGTGCCACAAGTACTCCTGTTCTTTTTGAGGATACAGACTAACACGGCTGCTACTCTGAAATCAGTTGAAACAATGGACTTCTCGCTTCCCTAATGACATGGCAAATGGCTGCTCATCCCTAAGGACAAAGCAGCAGAGAACAGAAAAACAAGGGGCAAGGGTTTGTTTGGAAAATCCCAGTTTTCAAACAGAAGTAGCAACTATGCCTCTGCCAGTCTCTTGTCATGCTGCAATGGCACAAATATGTCCAGGTGTGGAAACGGGAAAGGAGCAAGACAGTGGTCATGAGGTGGAATGTTTTATTGCAGCATTGTGATGGAGGCCTGAAAGGAGCCTTACCCAGATCCATGTGCAGCATTGCATAGTCCGGTGATGTGGCCTTCACCTCCTCTGAAACACCCAGTATCAGTCACTGTTGGAGGCAAGCTACTGGTCTATGGTGCAATTCTTAAGTTTCACATGGCAAAGAGGGTCTTATTCTGAGCTGCTTTCTTTTCCCTTGGATTGGGGCAATAGGCTGCTCAGTTTCTTTTTCATGGGGAGGTTTGTTGTTGTTGTTTTTAATGACTCCCTCCAACAAAGCAGTGAGATAAACCAAACTGTCCACTGGAAAAATGTTATACCAGGTTGGAGGGCTGTGAGATTACAAGTCAGACCCAATTGTATGTCTGCGCAGGGAAGAGAATAGGAACTTTTTCCATGTTAAACATGGAAAGAGAAAGGCCTGCTTTTGAGGGAGCCCCTTGCAGTCCATCCCAGGAGAGAAGGAGCATCGTCATGTCTTTACTTTCTGCTTGCAGCGAGGATTTAACTTAAACTTTCCCCCTTCTCCATTTGTAGCCCATAAGCTAATGCAATTTGCCCATTTACACACATGTACTCTGCCCTCTTCACACACCTACATAGATGCTGCCCCCTGCATATACGACTCAATGCAGACCTCTCTCCCACACATTGGAATAGCCTCCTCCCAGACAGGACACACTGATGCAACCCCATACGCAGGTACACACAGTGACACAGCTCTTCACATGTGCACTGATGCAGCTGCCCTCCCTACACTGACACAGGGCTCACCACATACACAATGACGTAGCATCTACACACAAGCAGACTCAGCCCACATGTTGGCACAAGCTCCCATACAATCATATACACACTGACACACATCCCTACATAGTGTCTCAATTCCTGATATATACACACACACACAGAGTCCTCAACATCCCTCTTTTTTTTCATTTTGGTCCCAGAATGATGGATAAGATTTAACCCTCAAATTCCTGCTCCACCAGAGGCCTTGCCGTGAAATCTGCCTGTTTATACATAGGAGCGCTGTAACTTTGATTCAATATTTGAACATTGAAGTAGGAGACAAAAACTACAGCTACGGCTCCCATTTCAGGCAGTACAAATGATTCCTTTGAGTCCAGGAGATTTTGTTTTTGTCATTTTAACCTGGTGGAAGTTGCACAGGAGATTTTGAACTTGGCTGTTTGTTATCTATTTCATTTATCTGAGAAGTCTTGTTTGTCCCTGCAGTCGGTATTTGGGAAACCAGAAAATAATCATTAATTTCTCAGACTCTACTCCTGCTCCCAGCAGGTTCACCTCAATTCTGCAGGGGCATTCTGCCCACCTGTGCAGGCATATGGGATCCCTGGAAGGATCAGAGGCAGAGCGGGGCCGGTTTGTTCTTAGAACTCAGGACAATTGTGGAGAAACAACAGAAGGATTTTATTATTTTTAAATTTAATTTTAAGTGAATTTAAGGCTGACGAAAGATACCAGATTGACAGCCGTGGAGATGAATGCCTTCTGTTTATCCACGGAACAGATACGAAGCAGGCTGCATCAGAACGTCCTGTCCCAGCACCAATTTGCATCACTCCTAACTTAAAAGGTTCCACCTATATGGGTCAGAGTGGAGTTTAGATTCCATGGCCCATTCTTTCCTTGCCTGTCTGCTGAAACTGCCAACTAATTCATGGCAGTTGTGTAGGTAGGAATTTTCTGATGTGGACACTGGACTACAAACCTTCAAACTCATTTCATTCAAGGATCATGGAACAATCCTCAGATGTGAGTGACCACCATTATCTGGAATCAGTAACTGGTGCTCGTGACCTAGAGGTCCATTTCCCATGACCAGTTGCCTGAGCTAGCCAGTCCTCCAAATTTTTTATTTTGATATTTATTGTTGTTATTATTATTATTACAGCCTGTAGGGTGTAGAAGGCCATTTGTGGCATACAGGTGCCTTTCACACCATGGAGGAGGAGAGCTGTAAAGCCCCAGAACAGCCTCCACTCACTATGCTGAGACCCAGGCAACAGTTAAGGTGTGTGATGAAAGATAAGCATTGATGAAAAGCTGTGGAGTGCTGGTGCTTCATTGCTGCAGATAATCTCTCCATCCTCTCTCCCCTATATCCTTCTTTCCTGCCTCTGACGCAGAGGGAGCTGCAGGGTTGAATGGAACCTGTTTGAGGTTCCAATTAAATCTTCAGGGAAGCAGGGCATTCATATCCTTCCCAGATAAAAGGATAAATTCACTGGGAATAGCAGTTTTAGACCACAGTGCCGCCACTGCTACGTCTAGCAGCCAGCTGCAGAGACCAAGATGTGTTCTCTGGTAAGAGTCCTTTCTTCTCTGCTCAGTGCAACAGATTTGCAATCTGTTGTTCTGGGAGCAGATTTTAAGATCTAGATTTAAAGGATGAGTTTAATTATGTTTATTTTAAATATTCTATATTCTTCCTTCCTTCCTTTCTGTTGAGTCTCTAAACTATTTTCTTTCTTTCTTTCTTTCTTTCTTTCTTTCTTTCTTTCTTTCTTTCTTTCTTTCTTTCTTTCTTTCTTTCCCATGTAGATTTGTGCTTTTGCATTTGTTAGATTGTGTACTTTACATTTGTTTGCTTGTTCTCATTTACCTTGAGGAAATAACCAAACAAAATAACCCAAGGTTCTGAGCCAACAACTGATGGGTGGGACTCAGGTATTAGGTTAAAGAAAAACAATGTTTTTCATAAAGAATTAAGTGTAAAGGTAGATGGCATTGCCCATGATTTCACAAATCAACAGGTGGATGCGGTAGTTCTGATCCACTCTCCAGACCCTTTCTTCTTACCACTCTAGTCTATGAGGTGACAGCTTTTCATATCAGCCATTTAGTATATTAATGATTTTGTTTGTTTGGTTTGGTGCCAATTAATTGCAGATTTGTAATTAATATATTCACCGTGGTGGAACAAGCAATCTTTTCTCAACACGTCTTAAGCCCTGATCTTAATTGTATTTGTTCGGTTTTTAAGTCTTGTGTTCGGCTGTGATGTTTCAATTAGGTGAAATGAAAAGAGGTGTAAAGGAAATGAAAAGCCTTCAAGAAACTTAATTTAATCTTCAAGGACAAAATGTGAAATGAAAGATGTGGAGATCACTACAATAAGCTATCAGCTCAATATTTGCTTAGAGTCTTCTAAAGCCTTACAGAAAAGAAGAATTAAATGATGCCCTAAAGCCAGAGTGGTGATTCAGGAGACTGGTAATGGGTAATAAGGAGGTTCACATGTAGAAGCTACAGTTTCAAATGTAGCACAGACCCACAGCTGATAGACATTACTGTCACTTGGTAGCTGAGCTGGTGGTCCCAAATCAGCTCCTAATGAGTGGTGCCCACTTCTCAAAAGCAGTTGACACTGCCTGGCCCTTCCTGGCAATCTCAGCAGATAAGCCAAGGGCACTGTGAGGGCCATGACCCTGAGGAGATTCCTTAAGATCAGGGGTGGAAAGGGATGTGGGGACATTTGCACTGTTGCTGCCTATGCTGCCCCGCTGTGTGTATAAACCAGAGAACTTCGGCCTGACTCCTGAGCAAAGAACCATTGAAATGAGGCATCCGCTTGTCTTTCATTCATTATGGGCAGGCTTGGCAGAAGCCAACTGTTACTTTTTGTAATTTCAACAGATAATATCAATGTTTATTTTCAAGCATTTTTGAAAGATTTTTATCTGTTCAATTGTTCCAAATTGCGCAAAATTATCTTCTAAGCATTTTTTTTTCAATTTTTATCTACTTACATGTTTACAGTTGCAGGAAATTATGGGGAGAGGTCAGATAGTAATGATTTATTGATAACAGACACTGAGATTCAAAAAGTTAAAGCTTTATAACCGTTGACACACAAATTGTCAACATCACATGTCAAAATATACAAAATAAATAACCGTACATCAAATTCTATAAGTGCTCAAGCAACATTTTTCTTACTTTGCCTAATTCTAAATTTTGATTATTATCAATGGAAATATTTTTTCCCCCAGTTTGTTTGCGTGTGTAGGGTGAAACTGATGTTTAATGACATTTACCGATACAAATCTAATCTTTCCAAGCCTAATTAGGGTATGGTCAAAAGCCCATTGAAGTCAATGGAAAGATTCCAGTTGACTTCTGGCCCTTGGATCAGGCCCTATGTATTTTCCTGGGTATTTTGCAGAGTGTCTTTCTTAAAGATTACAGGATATCCTCAGCCCTAAGAAGTGGGTGGAGCACACACAGGTGTCAAAGACTGAAGCAGCCCTGCTGGGTTTCCAACAATGCCTCAAGTGGTGGAGTGTGCCCCCTGGAGGTGGCTGAAGGAGGGAAGGGAGTCACGGAAACTGGTTCTGGTGGTCGTGTTTGTCGCTCTGCTGATGGATAATATGCTGATCACTGTTGTGGGTATGTTGAGTATGGGTGTGGGTGCGTGTGTAGGTATCAAGGTGTCCTCAATGATGTGCTGAAGGAATTAAGACTCTGTAAATCTCAGTTGCAACTGCAGAAACCAATAACAAAAGAAATGAGTTTGACTGGTCTCCATCCCAGGCAGTGCTGCAGGTCTGGAGCAAGGTGCACTGGGAGAGTTGGGTGTGGGCACTTTACCTGATACCTGTCTCTAGCTCGAACTATTAACCTTTCATTAATTTCCCACACACACACCAGAAGTGCTGAATAAAACACTAACTAATCTCCTCCTTTAATTTTCTTCCAGTGCCAATCGTCCCCACCTTCCTCTATGCAATAGAATATGAAGGTGCTAACAGCTCTGCTTCCCAGAACTGGATCATGGCAGCCCCCACAACCTTTGCAGCTCCTCCCTTCTCCTCCATGTTCTCTTACTTTGACAACACCACAGTGACTGTCTCAGACTACGTGGCTGTCAACACCACAGTGGGGGTGAACAGGACAGAAAACAGCAGCCTGCCTCAGCTCACTGGGGCCAGCCTGCCACCAAAAAACAGCTGTGTAGATGGTGAGGCATTCCTCATGGAGGAGAACGTGCGTGTTGGACTGCTGTTTGCCTCCAAGGCTCTTATGCAGCTCATAATCAATCCATTTGTGGGTCCCTTGACTAACAGGTATGTCAGCCAGGCTATAAAATAGTTTGTGAGCATGTAATGCTATGAACAAATTTGGGTCACATTCCCCCTCCAGTGGCTAGTCTATTCAAGGATAGCAGCCTATTGCTGCTGCTAGCAAATAAAGTTACTCCTTCTTAAATAGTAGAGATCTGTGTTGCAGCGCTGAAGGGCATGCATTTAAGCCTTGCCAATGACCCATGTTTGGGACCATTACGATAACACAGTATGGGAGCTCACCAAAGCCATTTGTGAGCTAGAATAGCACAGTGGAAATATCAACATCCAATCGTCCAGGAATTCCACATCGTTAAGAAAGCCAGCAAATTGCTTTGAACGTGTACATTACTAAGGAAATATTATTGGTGCTCCCTAGCCGAGAACTCATTTGTCCCAGGTCCTGCTCAGTCCAAGGTACATGACTGAGTTAGGAACTGTGTACCAAGTTGAGCCGAGGGCATCAATAGCTTGCATGATGCTCCAATGAGACTAAAAGAACTGAAATGTTGTCATACATTCTGTGTCAGTAGCTAGTAATCACAACATTTTGTACTTAAAGAGGGAACAGGAATTATTTTTTTACCCATCCTTGTCAAGTAAATAAATACTAGTGAGCAGGTGGCATTCTCACAGAGTCCACACACTAGATATTGGGCCAGGTTTACTCCCTCCCCACTCCCTTAAATTTGTCTTTGCCTTTATTTTTAACTTAAATAACAACATCATCACATAATCCTCAGCCTAAAATTCCCCCAGAGCTTGATGCTCCCAGGTATTTTCCCTGCAGGATCTCTAAGGTGCCACAAGTACTGCTATCCCTGCACTTCACTTCCTCTGCTTCAGAGAGGCGTCTGAGTTAGAGCTAATAGGATCCCCTGATCTGGCTGGCAGGATGGGTCAGCAAAATGGATCTGCATCTCTGTGCAGGGTCCTAGAACTTGTTACAATAATTTCACACACTTATACACACACATTTACACTTATGCACACATATGTAGAGACTAACACACACATTTGCACCCATATACTTTGATATAGATCCTCACACTTCCATATAAAAACATTCACTGACACATACTCATATACAACGGTGCACACATTCACACTTCCCTATACAAACACACATAGGTGCACTGATGCACACTCACCACACCCTTAGAGACACATCTACACAGCCACACACACAGAGCCTTGAATACATACTCACACATTTATACCCCTACATTTACATATATTGTACTCATCCATATTCCCCCATTCTCCTGCAGTCTCATACACACATACAATATTTACTCATACATGAACACAGACATACACTCATTCACATACATGCAATAATGCATTGGTGCTAAGATAAAGTCCTTGGCTTTAAACTCTTCTTGAGTTCTTGACTGTCTCCTCCCTTTTTAGGATAGGATACCACATTCCCATGTTCGCTGGATTCATCATCATGTTTCTCTCTACAGTCAGTGAGTATTCTCTTTCTCTGCCTTTCACCGGGTAGCGTCAGGTCTGTTCCAGTGAACCAGTCACTAATCTGCTATGAGGCCAACATGGAGCCTTGGGATCCTTTGTCCATGACTGTCCCAATATCTGAGATATAGGAGGACAGCAGATCGGCCCACTCCCATTCTATAAACAGAGAGTGAAATTCAGCAGGTGGTTTCCAGTGCTTGACAGCATTTGAGTTGGATGTTTGTTGCAGCAGCATTCCTCTCTTCTTGGAACACCCCTGGGTGACCCCATCAGCGTGGTTACCATTTAAAGGCTCCAAAAAGGAGACCTTTGACGAAGGTGTGTGGTGACCTCCCTTCCTCTGGACCAGAGGATAGTGAAACACACTGAAGTGGCCTTCAGAGACTATAGGCCTGTGAGTGCATAGCTAAGAAGATTTGTGCAAGCTGGTTTTAATTAGAGATGGGCTTGAAAAATAGCCCCAAATGCTGACTCTGCCTTTCTGCTTTCCCCCCAGTGTTTGCTTTCTCAGGTACCTACACCCTGCTGCTTGTGGCTCGAGCACTCCAGGGCATTGGCTCATCCTTTTCATCTGTCGCAGGTAAATGTACTGGCTTATGGGAGCAGCTGGCAGCAAGGCAGATCTTAGCCAGCTAGGAGAACTGATGTCCCACAAGCAGCTTCTGGACTTTGGCTGCGTTGTCTGAGCTTAAATGGTGCCTCTCAAGCAACCTGGGCCATAGAGAGTGAAAATTCACAGTGTGTGAAATGTGATGGTTCAGTTTGCAGAGCAGAGAATCACAAAGATCTTCCTCCAGCCTAGGAAGCTCTCACTAGCGTGCCCAAACAAGCACCGGACAGAAGGAAAATTACTCAAGAGAGGCCCCAGGTGCTACCATGCACAGACCAGGAATCAGATTTCAGACTGTTCAAGGGATGAGCTTTAAACTCTGTGGGCTTAGAATTCATAGATTCCATGGTCAGAAGGGACTATTGTGATCATCTAGTCTGACTTCTTGCATAACTTCCCCAGAATAATTCCTGGAGCAGAGCTTTCTTGATTTAAAAATGGTCAGTGATGGAGACTCCACCGCAAACCTCGGTAAATTGTTCCAATGGTTAATTATTCTCACCATGAAAAATTTGCTCCTTATTTCCAGTCTGAATTTTCTAGCTTCAACTTCCAGCCATTGGATCATGTTTTACCTTTCTCTGCCACATTGAAGGGCCCACTGTTAAATATTTGTTCTCCATGTGGCTACATAGAGATTGTAATCAAGTCACCCCTTAACCTTCTCTTTGTTAAATAGATTGAGTGCCTCGAGTCTATCATTATAACGCATGTTTTCTAATCTTTTATCGTCCTTGTGGCTCTTCTCTGAACCCTTTCCAATTCCTCCTCCCCTTTGCCACAATTTGGCACGTCGCTCATGCAGACACTAAGGCATGGGCTACTCCTAAAAATTAGATCTGTGAAACATTGCTCAGGGCCAGGGCCGGCTCCAGGCCCCAGCCAAACAAGCTCGTGCTTGGGGCGGCACCTGGTAAGGGGCGGCCAATCTTCAGGTGGCAGGGGGGCAGCGCGGCGCAGTGCTCGGCGGGGGTTCAGCAGCTCGGCGGGGGTGTTTGGCGGCGCGGTGCTCCATGGGGAGGGGTTCGGCAGCGCTCCATGCAGGGGGTGTTCAGCAGCGTGGCGCTCCATGGGGGTTTCGGCAGCGCTCCGCGCGGGGGGCTTCAGCAGTGCGGTGCTCCGCAGGGGCGGGGTGTTCGGCGACGTGGCGCTCGGTGGCAGTTCAGCAGCTCGGCGGGGGGGGTTTGGTAGTGGGGCGAGGGGCGGGGGCTGTTCGGCGGTGCGGCACTCAGCGGGGGGGAGTTTCGGCGGCGCAGCACTCGGTGCGGGGGGTTCAGCAGGGTGGGGCGGCGCTTGGGGGGGGTGTTACGGTGGGGCGGCACTTTTTTTTGCTGCTTGGGGCGGCAAAAAAGTTAGAGCCGGCCCTGCTCAGGGCTGTGAAAAAGGTCATGTCCTGTGCGATGTAGCTGGGTCAATCTATTCCTCCAGGTAGGTTCAGCTAGGTCGAAAGAAGAATTCTTCCATTGACCTAGCTAGCATCTCTCGAGGGGATGGATTTACTACACCGATGGGAAAAAAACCTTCCAGTGTTTACGCTCCAGTGGTGTAGCTGCAGCGCTGCAGGTGTGTCACTGTAGTGCTTGGAGTGTAGACATACTCCAATACAGAGCATGGTAATACATAACACTGACTACAAACAGGATGAAATTAGGGGCCCAGGTGTGACATAGACAACTGAGCTCAGGTAGGCTGGAGACTGAAGTATCCAGGTGTGATTCAGACATGGGTCCTGATGAGATACTAGAAGCCTAACTCAACTTACCTCTGCTTCCTTTCTATTTCCAGGCCTGGGAATGCTGGCAAGTGTGTACACAGATGACTCCGAGAGAGGAAATGCTATGGGGATAGCATTAGGAGGTCTGGCATTGGGGGTGCTTGGTGAGTAAACTTTGTTCCCAAAAAATTTAGATTAGCGAGAACGCTGATGCTTCTTCAGCCATTAGATGCCGGTTTCCCCAAGTCCTTGCTCTGCATCACTGTCGCACCTGTCCCCTAACATGCAACACTGGCTCATTCCAAAAGGCATGGCTGGTCTTTCCTCCTGCCAGTCCCATGATTTAGCCCCATTTTTTCTCCTGTGCTCATTCTCTGGCACTGTTTTCTGCTCATGCTGGAAATTTTTCTCAGCAGACACCTGATCCCATGAAAATTGAATATAACCGAATATAAAATGCTCCCTCCTCTTTCTCCCCGCCTCTTCAGTTCAATACATAATGAGAGGTGGGCAGAGTGCTGACATAATGCCACGGTTCTAATGCCAGCTTTCCCATGGGAGTCAACAGGAGTCTTTCCATTGGGTCTGGGGTCAGGCATCAGGAACAATTGACTGTTGCTTTGCTCCTGCCGAAACTCCACCGCACCCACATACCCTTCACACCCATCGTACTGACCCAGCCCTTTCCCTTGCAGTTGGGGCTCCCTTTGGAAGTGTGATGTATGAGTTTGTTGGAAAATCAGCCCCCTTTCTGATCCTGGCATTCTTAGCCCTTTTGGATGGAGGTGAGTAACCAAGTGTGCTGGCCAGTTTTAGCTTCCCAGCTCCGAGTATCCACCCCCAAACTAACACATTCAAGAATGGGTATCTGAGAGGAAACATCCCAGGATTTGTATGGAGGAATAGATAGGCTCTATAGTGCTATTAACAGCAGCAGTTACTATCGCTGTTTTTTGTTGTGCACTCCGCACTGTGCACATTCAGACACTGGCTCTGTGCTCACTGCCTGATGTCTGACTTACAGATACTGTCAGACCCAGCCTCTCATTCCCCGTATAACCCACTTGATTGCGTCACTGGAGTGGGTAACAGATTCAGGGAAATGTGTGTTAAGAGCTCCATATGCTGGCTAAAGTGGCTTCTCTGCTTAACAGACACTCCCGGTTAAGCAGAAAACAACTGAAAACAGGGTCTTATAGTAGTAACTGATAGGCAACCTTAACTAGAAGCATTGATATCAACTTCGCCTATAGTAAGTAATCGGCATCAATAACTATAGCCATCAATACTGCTCTGCTTATAATAATCTGTCACTTCATGCTGAGATAAAATCATTAGCATGGTGGAACAGACATCATGACCTAATTTTGTTGTTATTACAATTTATTATTTGTATTGTACTCATAGTGCCTAGAGGATCCAGGCCCCATTACTTTACACTCATACAATGAAAACATGGGCCCTGCCCCCAAAGAATTTACAATCCAAGTAATGGGGGTAACATTTTCAAAAGCACCTGAATCATTGAGAAGCCTACGTCCCATTTTCAAAAGAGATTAAGGGCCTGTCTAAACGGCAAATTACTGCCCAGCAAGACAGACTGTGAATCTCCAACACAGCAGTTTGCCACGCAGTGGTGTCCTGTGTGGACACAGCTACTGTGCAGTGAAAATCCCGGAGCACAAACACGCTCCAGGAATGTCATTGTGCTGCAGCAGTGTCCACATGGGACGTGACTTTGTGGTAAGCTGGTGCACTGTAGAGTCACACCCTGGTTTGCTGCACTTGCCGTAGAGACGAGACAAGCCCTTAGGCACGTGGGAGACTTTTGAAAATGGGATTTAGGCTTCTAAATTTCCAAGGGTGTAATCTGACCTTAAAACTCTCACTGATTTCAATGCAAGTTAAGTGCCTAAATACCTTTGCAAAGCTGGCCCTGGGGCCTCTTTGAAAATCTTACCCTAGGTCTTTCCATCTCTAACTTCGACTGTGCTCTCATTGTGACTGCCCAACAAATGGATCTTACCTTAACGTAGGTTGTTTGTATGTTTTACTGCTTCGTATTTTGATAAAGCACTCACACTATAATATCCCGATCCTGATCTCACTGAAGTCAACAGGAGTTTTGTCAGAACAGAATTGGGGCCTAAAATTTCTCCCATCTCAGCAGATGCCCCTGAGTGTGTTAGAATTGGGACTGCTGGCCCATTTCTGGGATCACTGGGCTTTGAGATACTGAAGGGAGGTCTACAGTAAATATGAGACATGAGGTAATAATGGATGAAGGTGCCATGCCAAGGAATAAGCAAATAATGGTATTTTTCTCTTAGCTTTACAGCTGTGCATCCTGCAGCCCTCTAAGATTTCCCCCGAAGTAAGTACAAACATATGAGTGTGTGACCTTGTGCTAGACAGTGTGAACAATGCGGGCATGGATTCCCTGTAGGGGAAGACTGTGGTGAGGCAGCCAGCCATAGAGCATGGCGGCACTGGGACATGAATGCATGGGAAAGGGACAGAGATGGCAGCTGGGAATGGTTACCTAGACGAGTGGTTAGTGCATCGTAACGTGTATTTAATAGATTCCCGGGCGATATTCTGATCTCAGTGATGTTCGTGTAACTCTGGAATAACTCCATTTGCTTCAGTAGAGTTGTTACTCTCAGTGTCACTGGGAGCACAGTTTGGCTCTATTATCTGCCTTTTGAAACAGCCAGAAATTCAGCCTTCCCTGTGAAAGGGGCTCAGTTCTTATGGATGTCCATAGGATGTCCTGTGAGAAACAACTGCTGTGCTTCCTGCTGCTGGCCAGACACTTGTGTGGATTTACCCAGTCCATGGCAGCAGAGCTCCCTGCATGCAGCCGCAGTTTGACCAGCGCGTTGTGCTCCATAGGCAGCCATTATACCGGCGATGCTAGGAGTGACTCAGTGTTGATTTCACTATAAGGATAGTCCATGAAAGGAAGATGCCAGGTTGGCAGATCTGGGCTCAGGTATAACAAGCTGACATGCTGGCTCTTTGAACCATGGCTAGGTGAAAATGCTGAGAAGATATGAACACACAGACACTGGACACTGACCTGGAAAGGGAAGCTCAGAAACAATCCCATGGTGGAACCAGCTCTCTTAGCACCTTCCCCAGCTTGGCTCTCACAGGACAATGCCAATGTGCCTTTACACAGAAGGGCTGGCTGGCCACATGGGCCATGCATCTGTACACACACAGGCTGGCTCACGACCTGGACCATGCACTTCTACAGCATCTGGTTTGGTTTACATGCTTTCCCTCGATCACTACTTGTAACACCCCCCCCTTTCTGTATTATGCAGAGCACCAAAGGCACCCCCATATTCACATTGCTGCGAGATCCCTACATCCTGGTTGCTGCAGGTAAGGCGGGATGGCTGCACTCCTCACTGCTCCACAGTGCATTTTTACATTGTTTTTAAGACTATTCACCAGGGGCTTGTGATGGAGTCGTACTCGTAATCCATTAGCAGGATCAAAATGTGCAGGGCCGGCTCTAGGCAGCAGCTAAAGAAGCAGGTGCTTGGGGCAGCCAATACCAAGGGGTGGCACTCTGGCCGCTATTGGGGCAGCACGTCCAGATCTTTGGCGGCAATTCGGCGGCAGGTCCCTCCGTCCCTCTTGGAGGGAAGGACCTGCCGCTGAATTGCTGCCGAAGAGTGGAGCAGCCCGATCGCACTGCTGCGGCTTTTTTTTTTTTGGCGGGTTTTTTTTTTTGGCTGCTTGGGGCGGCAGAAAACCTGGAGCCGGCCCTGGAAATGTGGGCCATTGAAATGGAGCATTTCCTGTTGTTTTCTCTCTCCCAGGTGCTCTGTGCTTTGCTAACATGGGGGTGGCAATGCTGGAGCCCACGTTACCCATCTGGATGATGCAAACCATGTGCTCCCCAAAGTGGCAGCTGGGTAGGTGCCTCATTTCTCAGCCTTCTTAGTTACTGAACAATAATAATAGCCTGCACCTGTTTAAACCACATCAGCTCAGAGGAGGCGCTTGTATTGGGTGGGGAAGGTGCTGGTGCTGCCTATTGCATGAAATGAAATGTATGCATCTACCTGCAAAGGATGAGTGCTCCCAGACTATTGCAATGTAGAGTAGAGGGACACTCATGGTCTCTGGATGGGGGTCACCCTGCTGTCTATAAATAAAAGTTAGAGGAGATTCCTGACCGAAGAGGGAGAAACACCCAGGGACCTGATTTTCCCTGCACATACACTGATGTAAATCAGGAATAACTGCACTTAAGTCAGTGGAGTGACACCGGGATGAGAGGAGAATCAGGATTCAGGTTGGAAAAAGAGAAAGGAGTCAAAGAAAGTGCTTTGCAGATGGGCCCATAATAATGCAACTCCCACACAGGAGGGGGGGCCTCTGGGAGCTGTCTCAGTCAGGCCTGACACATTCTTTGAGCCGGTACACCAAGCAATATCATCCTGTGAGGTAGAAGCTAGGTGACTTAGGATCAAATCTATCCTTAGGGTAAGGGGTGCCACTCCATTGAAATCAGTGGAGATGTGCCTGCTTACCTCGCTGCTGAATTTTGCCCTTTTCGTGGCCAGACACTAGAACAGGCTTAGCCCATTAGCAGGTTTCCCTGCTCAGTACCTGGTCTGTATGGTCAGCATACTGCTGCTGTTGAGACCTGAACCAGAGCCCAGGCTCTCTATGGGTATGTCTTCATTGCAGAATTATCGGCATGCGGGTCAGTCTACACTGCAACTGGGGGCGAGCTTCCCAGCCCTTGTGCTAGTGAGGCTCCTGCTAGTGTGCTAAAACTAGTAGTGTGGATGCTGCAGCAGCGGTG
Organism: Malaclemys terrapin pileata; assembly: GCF_027887155.1. Taxonomy (NCBI): domain Eukaryota; kingdom Metazoa; phylum Chordata; order Testudines; family Emydidae; genus Malaclemys; species Malaclemys terrapin. The sequence continues at coordinate 130,880,478 of NC_071506.1, read as the reverse complement.
GAGGCTTGGGCTAGCCACCCGAGCTCAGGGTTGGCTGGGTCCAAGCTCAGGGGGCTAGCCCAAGCCTCTGCCAGTGCCACAATCTCAACACACAATTTTAAGCTACAGGTGAAACAAGGCTATTTGCAGAGTCACAGGGAGGGCCGCATAGTACATACTAATTACTCACTGTCTAGGAAATGTGATAAGGAGGTAACATTGCCTACCTTCGGTACAAAAAAATTATAAAAGCCAACTGGCAGTGGAATGACCTTTGGGGACGCTCCAAGCTACACTTACAACCCAAATTGAATTACAACCTGGCAGCAGCAGAGCTAATGAGAGCTGCTAATTGAGTTACTAACTAGTCAGGCAGGAGCCTTCATCCAGATAAGGGGCCATGATGCCTTGGCTGCAGTGAGTGACTGAGCAGGAGTGGATGAGGTTAGCAGACTCGTCTCCCAGGGGCTGTGGATAGTGGAGGGAAGGGATAGTGCTTGGTGGTGGGAATGGAAGTCACTGAGCAATTCACTAGGGAATTATTCAGTGCCCACTGAAGATGAGTGGAATCTTTCAGTGGATGTCAGTGGACATCTGATCAGGCCTTTGCAGAGGAAGAGGCATGCTAACCTGGGAACGTAAGAGAAAAACCAAAACCAAAACCTCAGCTGTAACCATCCCCAGAAAAGTTTGGATCCAAGCACAAACTCCTTGGGCTGAACCAAACTCTCAGTACAAACACCCCTAGGGAACTTTGAATCTGGGTCCCAACTTTGCAGCCAGGGCATATCTTCACATTTATAAAGCACATGGCAAAGCAGTGTCCCAGCTGAGCTGCTCCTCTACACTGGATTAATACATAACATGCATTATTTGGGAAGGATCCCCCCACCCAGATTCCAATTTGCACCCCTTCCCTCCAGATTCCATGACCTGTGATCATTATTAATTATTTGTATTACTTAGTGCCTAGGACCTATCGTCATGGACCAGAACCCCATTGTGCTAGGCACTGCACAAACACATCTGCAGCCATTTGGCTCCACTGACATGTCACTCCCATGGGGAAACTGCAGAACAGCATAACCTCTCTCCCCTCATCACCCAGGGCTGAGTTTGCTGCAGGGGCCTAAAAGCCAGGAAAGAAAGCAACCAGGGCCAGGTCTCTTAGGTACCAGTGCTGAGCAGTAGACAAAGGGGGCCTGATTCTCCACTCTGCATAGGGTACCAGTAACTCCCATTGATTTCAAAGGGAACAGCTGGTATCCTGCAGTAGGAGAATAGGTCCCAGGGCTGCTGAACGGCATCCATCTTAAAAGCAACTATAGAATTATAACTATAAACTATAAACCCAAGTGTTTGTTTCAATCTGCCTACCCTTGTGTTCCTTGGAGAAACGGGAAAAGCTCAGACTTCCCCAGCAAACCTGCAGGATGAACAATGCTTTATAACCTTTAAAAAAGAGAAAAGGAAATTAAGCACAAATCACTGTGCTTTAATAAGGAAGTTGTGTTAATATACAGGCAAATAGATGCAATCATGATTTAGTTATAGTCTGTACAGGAGAGTATATTAAAAATAAACAACTGGTAAACCAGCAGGATGGTCAAATATTTGATTTTAACTTAATTATAATCCCTGTGGTTTTTCAATAGGCAGTTTTTCTATGCTATGAGATGGAAGGGGGAGGGGGAGAAAGCAATACAGAGTAGCAGGATGGCTTTATGGTTAAAGCAACAGTCACGCAATCTAGGTTCAGTTCCTGGTTTTATCACAGATGCCTTGTGTGACCTTGGGCAAACCACTTGATGGCTCAGCTTCTCATCTATAAAAAGGGGATAGAAATCCTTCTTTTCTACCACCCTGTGTGTGCCTTGGCTATTTAAACTGCAAGCTTTTTGGGGTAGAGGTTGTCTCTCACTATGTGCACAACGTGGCCCTGAATTTGGCTGGGGTTTGCAAGCACTGCTGTAATACAGATATATAATAATAATAACCAAGAAGAATAGAGAAGCCATTGCCTTGTAAGGGCTAATATACATTATGTCTGGGGACTCTGCATTGGATATTCATTTGCCCTGTCTAGTCTCCCCTGGCTCACATGGCCAATAGCATGTGTTATTTGATTGATCACAAGACTGTTCATGTATCAGAGGGGTAGCCGTGTTAGTCTGGATCTGTAAAAGCAGCAAAGAGTCCTGTGGCACCTTATAGACTAACAGACATATTGGAGCATGAGCTTTCGTGGGTGAATACCCACTTCGTCAGATGCATGGGAAGTGGGTATTCACCCACGAAAGCTCATGCTCCAATATGTCTGTTAGTCTATAAGGTGCTACAGGACCCTTAAGACTGTTCATGATTTATCACTGGAGCAGATTTAGACTCTATGGAGGCCAGATCAAATTGGACCTTGAGTCTTCCACGCATTTACAAAATGGTTGTTACTATGAGCATCTGACTATGAGCATCTGACTATGAGCCTAAAGGGCTTGAACTCTGAACTTCTTTGGGAGGTGGGAGGAAAGTCTGATGTCCTTAGACAAATCTTCTCTGATGATCATGTGTATGTATTTGAGACTGGGGCTCTTCTTTTGCAGGGATGGCATTCCTGCCTGCCAGCATATCTTACCTCATTGGCACCAACCTCTTTGGGGTGCTGGCCCACAAAATGGGGTGGTAAGTTGAACTCAACGGCTTTCAAACCTTGGTGTTCTTCCCAGCTGTCTTCAGACCACCCAGCTGCTTATTTGTAATGAGGAGGTGACCCTACTCAGGGAAATACCTGTCTCACACTACAGTGTGGTGGGAAGGAAGGGTAGCTCAATGAAATTAAAGGACAGCAAATTTAGAAGCAACACAAAGACTCACTATTTCATGCAGAGTGAAATTGACCTATGGGACTCACTGCTGCAGAAGGATATTGAGCCAAATACTGTCCAGATTTCTCAGAGGGGTTGAATAATTTTATGACCAATAATAATATTTATGGCTATGTAGGATAAGATAAGGTGATGAATTCTCATGCTTCAGGGTGTAAACTTCCTAGGTCAGGAAGTAAACTTTCCCCCTCAGTGAGTAGCATTGCATAGTTGGTGCTGTATTAGATTGGAATGACCCATGATCTGATCCGGTCTGACAGTTCACGTGCTCTTGAGGGTTACAGTGCGTCATGCTTCCCTATCTTCTTCCTCGTTGCAGGTGGCTGTGCTCCCTGATTGGAATGGTTGTGGTGGGCATTAGTCTCCTTTGTGTAAGTATTGCAAGATATTCTGAGACCTCTCTGCAGAAGAATCATCGGAGATTAGGCAGGGAAACCAAGAGCTTCATTGCCCCAGCCTTTCACCTGTGCAAACCTGGGTTAGATTGGGGCCCCCATCATGCCTGAGCTGACTTTGGGCATATCAGCCCAGCCCCTGGTGGAGTTTTTCCATATCAGGAAGCCAAGATAAGTCGTCTCTGCTCAGGGGATACCCAGCACAGGGTTAGCAGAGGATACTGTGTTGGCAGAGCAATGGGTGAACAACAGGGTTACTGTTAGTCACAATGAAGGGTCATTGGCAGTGCTTTATGAGGATCCAAGACTGGAATGGAAGAGTGCCTCAGATCAGGCTTAAGGTGCCCTGGCAAAGGTGTGTGAAGTAACACTGGTGTCCCATCTCTCCCTCTGTGGAATCTGTAAATGGGGAACCGTCCTTTTCTTCAAAAGCCAACAGGACTGTTCTGGGGCATGGGGCACTGAATGGGTTCTGGTGCTCTGCGGTATCCTAGGCTTCGGGTCAGATGTGTAATGGTATTTAGGCATCTAACGATGCAGATAGGCATCTAGTGGGATTTCGCAAAGTGCCCAAAGTGAGTTAGGTGCCTAACACCCATTTATTTTCATGGGAAATGGGTGCCTAAATACCTTTGACATTCTGGCTTTTTGTGAATTTTCTGTCTCATCTTCCTGCAGGTCCCACTGGGCCTGGAGGCATGAGAAGTGTGCTCACATGCCTGTCAGTTAACAGGTCCCAGTGGCTGCATTGGTGTGTCTATTCCACTAGTCATGTGCCCTGCAAAGAAAGGCCTTTGGCCAAAGCCCCTCCGGCCTCCCTCATATCTTCTTTCTTTCCCCTCCAAGGTGCCTCTTGCGCAAAATATTTATGGACTGATCGGCCCAAACGGTGGGCTTGGCTTTGCCATAGGTAAGATGCCAATGCAACTAATCACTCTGTCCAAGGCAGTCCCATATACCATAATCCTTACTCCATCCCTTTGGAAGGCAGATGTCACTACAACATACCCAATGGCTGGTTGCTGAGAGCCTCTAGTCTATGCGTGAACTCCCAGGAACCCTTATAACCTATAATATGCCCTATACCCTGCTCTCAACTACTTCCCTTATCATTCATCCTCTCCCGCCCTTGGTGGGAATGAGTCTGGCCAAGAAAGAAGCTTGTGCTGTTAAGTGACCACAGAGCCACTAACACAGGGACAGCGATGGTGCACTAGGCCTTTCAGAGGCCATTGCATGGAGCTCAGTAGCTTGTCTCACCCTGGAGCGCTGCTTTGATTAGAATTGTGTGTGTTGCACTCAGGAGAGACACTGAAAGCCCTAGATCCTGGAAAAAGCATGGTCAGGACATCCAGGTCCCAGTCCCGGCTCTGCTGCCAACATGCTCTGTGGCCTAGGGCAAATCGCTTCCCTTGGCCTCGTTCCCCCCCATTCTGTAAAACGGGGATAACAATATTTATCCATCTCGCAAAGGGAGGTTGTGAGGACTAATGAAAGTGCAGTGCCCAGAGCACCTTGGCTGAAAAGTGCAGGAGAAGTGTTGTATGCCTTTCTGTCTGCCTTGGAAGAGATTCACTTGGAAAAGGCAATGGCTGACCATATTATTTTGCTTTGGGGGCAGGCATGGTGGATTCCTCGATGATGCCTATTATGGGATACCTGGTGGACCTTCGCCACACCTCTGTCTATGGCAGCGTCTATGCCATTGCTGACGTTGCCTTCTGCATGGGCTTTGCTATCGGTACGGATTAACATTTGCCTGAAAGGACAGCATATATGATGATTTACCAGTGTATGGCTTCATAGCATTAATTTACAGCACCCCACCTCAGTGTTGGCTGGAAGCAATTGGTACTAGGCATAGAAATCAGCCATGATACAGTAATTTTACAGTCCATCTGTATTGACTTCTCCAACTTGGCAAAGGAGGTTTTTGTAATCTTGCTCTTTGTTTAACCCTTCCTTATATCCAGGTCCATCTACAGGGGGTGTGATTGTACGGGCTATTGGGTTTCCCTGGCTGATGGTCATCATTGGAGTGACCAACATTGCTTATGCCCCTCTCTGCTGGTACCTGCGGAGTCCTCCAGCTAAAGAGGAGAAGATTGTGAGTTGAATCCTACAGCATGTGGTCTTGATAATCCAGGGGACTTGCATTTGACTGGTGCAAATGCGTGTAGAATATTGTATTCAGGTCTGGGCACTGCAGCACCAGAAAGATATTAACAAATTGTCTGGGTGCTGGAGAGACTGAAATACTGAGGCCAGACTAAGAGTTAAATCTGTGGTACAGTGGTCTTGTAGACAGGGAGTTGGCCTAGGACTTGGGATACCTAGGCTCTGCCAATAGCTTGTTGTGTAACCTTGGGCAAGTTACTTCCTCTCTCTACACCTGTTTCTCTTTCTACCTTGTGTCTAGCTTGATTGTAAGCAAATCTGAGGCAGGGAGTGTCTTGCACTCTATATTTTGTGTATGTCTTGCATTGTGTTCCTAGCACCGCAGGGCCCTAATTTTGGTTGCGCCCCTTACTGTAATAGTAATATAATATTTCAGCTGTTCTAACCCTGCCATGCTCAACTAGCAAAATATTCACCCATTGGCTCACAAGAGTGAATCCCAACCTCTGCCACTTCTATCCACTCAACAGAACAAACTCTTCTCTTGTGTTTCGGATAAGAAGCCAGAATCCATTGGAGGGCAATTTCTATGGTTAAAAAAACAAACAAACAAAAAACAGCTAAAATTTCACTTGGCCCATGGTTTGTCATCATTGTGCAAAGTTTGTGTAATGCTTTGTGTTATGGTAGATATTTGTAGATATGATAGATATTTGTATTATTTAATTTATTATTAATTATTATTTTAAAATATTATATTATTCAATATTATTTTTCCTCCATTCCCAGGCAATTTTAAACCAGGAATGCCCCATGCAAACCAAATGCTACGCCACCCAGAAACCTCTGCGGGAATTCCCCCTCACAGATGGTAGTGACGAGGAGGCAGAGAGTGAGGAATAGCAGGAGCAAAGATGCAGCTCCTGCTTTGAAGCTGTGTCAAGTTTACAAAACCCTGGACATCTTATCAAAGAAGACTAACTCAGAAACCTCCCTCCTGACAGCCAACAAGACCCAGGATTCCTGGCTTCATCAATCTTCCATTCCCATGGACTTGGGTAGCCAGGCAGTCTACAGGAAGCCATTGAGAGACAGGGCTCCTGGGTTCTATCCCTGGCTATTCTCATCTGCTGTGTGAACTTGCACAATTCACTTAACCTCATTATGTGTCATCTATGATAAGGGATTATAAACAGGTGGGGTCAGCCCATACTGTCCTACAGAAAAGCAATTGTGCGGTGCAATCCACCCATCTGTGATAAGTGATTAGTACCAACCTACCTCACAGGGGTGTTGTGAGGTTGTGTTAATTAATGCCTGTGAAGTGCTTATGCTCCTTGGATGAAAAGCACTAAAGGGTAATATTATCTCCAGGGGATTTTTGTCTCTGGGAATCCTATTATAACCCCCAGCTTGGATTTTCTCTGTAACACCATGGAACCATCACTCTGCACCACTGTCAATCTGCCAATAAAGATACCACTACATTAATGTACTCCCGGCTTGTATCAAGGTGACAAAACAAACAACAACAAATCCTGCCTACCGCTGTCTCGGCTTATGTGTCATGCATGCTGACTCCTCTAGGTGTCTCTTCTACTCCCTATTCATTCATTTCCTTTGGGAATTGATGAAGAAATTCAGGTGGAAATGGGGTGGAACCCACACATAGAATCCTTATTATTATTTATATGATCATATCACCTAAACGCAGCAATTTCTATAGCGGCTTAGATCACTGGGCCTTGTATCCCGTCTGTGACAGTGGTGCTCACCATGTGCTTCAGAAGAAGGGACAAGGAGCCCTGCAGCAGGCATGTTTGGAATGAGTTGCCCATAGAGGAAGCTCCTTCCTAACCCCCATCAGCTAGTGATCAGCTTATGCCTTGAAGCAGGAGGGTTTATATCCTTTCCATTACTTTATTTTTCCTCCGCATCTTTGCTGTGAAATTTCTATGTCAAAATCGTAGCCTTACTCATAACTAAGGGTCTGTGTGTGCCTTGAGTGCCCATCTCGCTCAGTCCATATTCACCCGGGGTTTTTTTTCCCCTCTTGCAAATAGAAAATGGTACAATTAAATTTCTTAGGCCCACCTGGGACTGACTAGCTCAGAACCTACATACAGCAACCACTTTACGACTTCGTCCCCAGCTCTTCTGAACATCAGCACCTGCTTCCTTGTGCTGCCAGGATTTCCAATGAGAAGCGTGTTTACTTTCTCCAGGGAGGAGGCAGAGGGAGGGACCTGCCTATGCTGAGATCTATTCACACCTCGACAATGGGTCTCCCAGTTAAATATTAACTTTAACCTCATGTGCGCATAACCCTGAGGCTGGATGCTATGGAAACTCACTTAACGTGGCTGACAAGGGACGCAGAGGAGACTGGCAGACAATGGTGCCTACACAATGGGTTTCTCATCAGTTACTCAGCCACTGGGTACCTTAGCTGGCAATGCTCCATTAGGTTCAGATGGGGAATGCGAGTCAGACTCCTTGCTCATTTCTGTGTGTGTTTATAAATCAAGAACAGAGGGGTTGCACCCCAGAAACCGCCCCACCTGTGCATGCTGAGTTTATAATGCTTTGACTGCCTGGGGATGGTGGCTTTCAGGATTTTTGATTAGTATCTTATGCCAACAATTTGGAGAGAATTTGGAGCCAAGTAATGATGTGCACATACGCGATACGTTATCATTCCTGTCAAGTTAAGTTTATTAATAGTGATTTAGCCAACATGCCCCAAACACAGCATATTACAATAAACCTTAAAATTCAAGCCATAATCGTAAAATATTCAAATACATATCAACACACATTAAAAAGAACATAAACCAATTAAACCATATAATCATGATGCCGCTTGCCTCTTCCTTATTTCGGCGGCTGGCCATGCAAATAGGGCAACTGCTTGGATCACAGATACATTGTCAATTAGTAATAAATATTCTGTTTTCTGAAAGTTTGTAGAAAAAGGCATTGGGGACAAAAAACACAGAAAGCCATTTTGACCTCAAGTGCATTACACATTACTGTATAATAAATGCTGCGATCGGTCTTCCACCTGCCCAGAGCCGCATGGGCAAAGGAAGTTACATTTCTCAATGCCAGTATATTGGCCTTCTAAGTAAACTGTTACTATTCATATATTTTATTTGTATGGTAGTAATGTTAGGAGCCCGAATCAGGATCAGGGCTCCATTGTGCTAGGCACTGTACAGACTCATAATACTATGCTCTGAAAATTGAAGTCTTTGCCCGTTCTTTCAGGTGCCAGGCAGTGGGCATGATTCTAATCTCACACTGGTGTAAATTAGTAGTAGCTCCACTGAAGTCAATGGAGCTGCATTGGTGTGAGAGGAGAATCAGACCCATGGACTTAAAACGGAGCAAAATTGAGAATCCCGATGATATTATTCCCTGCCAGGGGACAGCAGCTTTAAAACAGATGCAGATTCTAACCCTAATGAGTTTGTCACTTTAATAAATCTACCATGCATTGTACATGAATAGGACATAAATGCCCACTTAAGGGCACATACACACACGCAAACATTATGGAGACACCAGCCACAGTTCCATAGTTAAGACTGAGTTGACAAAATGTGTGTACTGTACTGTGTAAAACAGACAACCTAACACAGAGTAAAAGAAATCTATTCCAGATGGGCACTGACGCCCTTGAGTGACACGCAGTGGGGAGAGAGAGAAGCTTAGGGCATGTCTACACTACAGGCCCTACAGTGGCACAGCTGTAGTGCCATAGTGTAAATGCTTCCTACATAAATAGAAAGGGTTTTTTCTGCCAACGTAGGTAATTCTTCCATCGACTTAGTCAGGTGCACACTGGTGATTAGGTCAGCTTAACTACAGCGCTCAGGGCTGTGAATTTTTCACACCCCTGAGGGATGTAGCTAGGTCTTTCTAAATTTCAAGCATAGACGAGGGCAGCATCTACCTTTTTTTTTTTTTTTCATAGATTCATAGATTCTAGGACTGGAAGGGACCTCGAGAGGTCATTGAGTCCAGTCCCCTGCCCGCATGGCAGGACCAAATACTGTCTAGACCATCCCTGATAGACATTTATCTAACCTACTCTTAAATATCTCCAGAGATGGAGATTCCACAACCTCCCTAGGCAGTTTATTCCAGTGTTTAACCACCCTGACAGTTAGGAACTTTTTCCTAATGTCCAACCTAGACCTCCCTTGCTGCAGTTTAAGCCCATTGCTTCTGGTTCTATCCTTAGAGGCTAAGGTGAACAAGTTTTCTCCCTCCTCCTTATGACACCCTTTTAGATACCTGAAAACTGCTAATCATGTCCCCTCTCAGTCTTCTCTTTTCCAAACTAAACAAACCCAATTCTTTCAGCCTTCCTTCATAGGTCATGTTCTCAAGACCTTTAATCATTCTTGTTGCTCTTCTCTGGACCCTCTCCAATTTCTCCACACCTTTCTAGAAATGCGGTGCCCAGAACTGGACACAATACTCCAGTTGAAGCCTAACCAGCGCAGAGTAGAGTGAAAGAATGACTTCTCATGTCTTGCTCACAACACACCTGTTAATACATCCCAGAATCATGTTTGCTTTTTTTGCAAGAGCATCACACTGTTGACTCATATTTAGCTTGTGGTCCACTATAACCCCTAGATTCCTTTCTGCCGTACTCCTTCCTAGACAGTCTCTTCCCATTCTGTATATGTGAAACTGATTGTTCCTTCCTAAGTGGAGCACTTTGCATTTGTCTTTGTTAAACTTCATCCTGTTTACCTCAGACCATTTCTCCAATTTGTCCAGATCATTTTGAATTATGACCCTGTCCTCCAAAGCAGTTGCAATCCCTCCCAGTTTGGTATCATCTGCAAACTTAATAAGCGTACTTTCTATGCCAATATCTAAGTCGTTAATGAAGATATTGAACAGAGCCGGTCCCAAAACAGATCCCTGTGGAACCCCACTTGTTATGCCTTTCCAGCAGGATTGGGAACCATTAATAACAACTCTCTGAGTACAGTTATCCAGCCAGTTATGCACCCACCTTATAGTAGCCCCATCTAAATTGTATTTGCCTAGTTTATCGATAAGAATATCATGTGAGATCGTATCAAATGCCTTACTAAAGTCTAGGTATACCACATCCACAGCTTCTACCTTATCCACAAGACTCGTTATCCTATCAAAGAAAGCTATCAGATTGGTTTGACACGATCTGTTCTTTACAAATCCATGCTGGCTATTCCCTATCACCTTACCACCTTCCAAGTGTTTGCAGATGATTTCCTTAATTACTTGCTCCATTATCTTCCCTGGCACAGAAGTTAAACTAACTGGTCTGTAGTTTCCTGGGTTGTTTTTATTTCCCTTTTTATAGATGAGCACTATATTTGCCCTTTTCCAGTCTTCTGGAATCTCTCCTATCTCCCATGATTTTCCAAAGATAATAGCTAGAGGCTCAGATACCTCCTCTAGTAGCTCCTTGAGTATTCTAGGATGCATTTCATCAGGCCCGGGTGACTTGCAGGCATCTAACTTTTCTAAGTTATTTTTAACTTGTTCTTTTTTTATTTTATCTGCTAAACCTACCCCCTTCCCATTAGCATTCACTATGTTAGGCATTCCTTCAGACTTCTCGGTGAAGACCAAAACAAAGAAGTCATTAAGCATCTCTGCCATTTCCAAGTTTCCTGTTACTGTTTCTCCCTCTTCACTGAGCAATGGGCCTACCCTGTCTTTGGTCTTCCTCTTGCTTCTAATGTATTGATAAAAAGTCTTCTTGTTTCCCTTTATTCCCGTAGCTAGTTTGAGCTCATTTTGTGCCTTTGCCTTTCTAATCTTGCCCCTGCATTCCTGTGTTGTTTGCCTATATTCATCCTTTGTAATCTGTCCTAGTTTCCATTTTTTATGAGACTCCTTTTTATTTTTTAGATCATACGAGATCTCGTGGTTAAGCCAAGGTGGTCTTTTGCCACATTTTCTATCTTTCCTAACCAGCGGAATAGCTTGCTTTTGGACCCTTAATAGTGTCCCTTTGAAAAACTGCCAACTCTACTCAGTTGTTTTTCCCCTCAGTCTTGATTCCCATGGGACCTTACCTATCAGCTCTCTGAGCTTACCAAAATCCGCCTTCCTGAAATCCATTGTTTCTATTTTGCTGTACTCCCTTCTACCCTTCCTTAGAATTGCAAACTCTATGATTTCATGATCACTTTCACCCAAGCTGCCTTCTACTTTCAAATTCTCAATGAGTTCCTCCCTATTTGTTAAAATCAAGTCTAGAACAGCTTCCCCCCAGTAGCTTTTTCAACCTTCTGGAATAAAAACTTGTCTGCAATGCAGTCCAAGGATTTGTTGGATAGTCTGTGCCCTGCTGTGTTATTTTCCCAACATATATTTGGATAGTTGAAGTCCCCCATCACTACCAAATCTTGGGCTTTGGATGATTTTGTTAGTTGTTTAAAAAAAGCCTCATCCACCTCGTTAGGTGGCCTGTAATAGACTCCTAGCATGACATCACCCTTGTTTTTTACCCCTTTTAGCCAGAGCTGGCTCCAGGGTTTTGGCCGCCCCAAGCAGCCAAAACAAAAAAAAAAAAAAAAAAAAAAAAGCCGCACTCGCGATTTGCGGCGGCAATTCGGTGGGAGGTCCTTCACTCCCAGGCGGAGTGAGGGAACGTCCGCCGAATTGCCGCCGAATACCTGGACCTGCCGCCCCTCTCCGGAGCAGCCGCCCCAAGCACCTGCTTGAGAAGCTGGTGCCTGGAGCCGGCCCTGCTTTTAGCCTAGCCCTGAGACTCTCAACACTTCCGTCTCCTATGTCCATCTCCACCTCAGTCCAAGTGTGTACATTTTTAATATACAAGGCAACACCTCCTCCCTTTTTCCCCTGTCTATCCTTCCTGAGCAAGCTGTACCCATCCACACCAACGTTCCAATCATGTGTATTATCCCACCACGTTTCAGTGATGCCAACAATGTCATAGTTGTATTTATTTATTAGCACTTCCAGTTCTTCCTGCTTATTACCCATACTTCTCGCATTTGTATATAGAAATCTAAGATACTGGTTCGATCTTGCCTCCCAGTTTTGCCCTGACCCTCCTTTCTCTCTGCCATTATAGCCCACACTCCCTCTTGTTTCCGACCCATCTCCCAGGTCTCCATGTTCCCCACTTACCTGTGGGCTTTGCTCACCTGTCCCCGTCGAACCTAGTTTAAAGCCCTCCTCACTAGGTTAGCCAGTCTGTTTTGTTGGGCTAGCAATGTTGGTTAGGAGCATGAAAAAAATCAACCCCCTGACAAAGCTATGCCAGCAAAAGCACTAGTGGGAGTGCACTTATACTGGCAAAAAAAAGTTGTTCTATGTGCAGCTTATTCAGTTTGGGGGAAAATAGCTCTTTGATGCTATAAACTGCGTCCCACCCAGAGGGTTTGCTGGTATAGCTATACAGGCAAACACTTTCTAAACCAGGACTAGAAATTTTTCTAAAAGATATGCTCTACTTCAAACAGGAATTAATTCCAGGAAGGGCGACGGGGTCAGACTAGATGATTGCTGTGGTCCCTTCTGGTCTTAGAATCTGTGTCTCTAGGGTACGTGTGGCCAGAGAGAAACTGCATGGTATTTGCTGTTTATCAATGAAGATGGAGCTCTTTGCCCTGCAGCCATTCACACATCCATTTCACATCAGAGCAGAGAAGCGTCTATGTTCTGTGTCTGTGGCAGCCTTTCACTTTATAAACTATATTACATTTCCCATTGGTTGTTTTTTCATGCTCCAGTGACAGCTGCCCTTTGTGGGCTAGATTAGGGAACAGAAGCCTTTCCTCGCTTGCAAATTTAACCAGTCACTTGCTTAGCGGTTTATCCTCTGGAGATAGGATCAAATTTGCAGCCAGCCTGAGAACTTGCATACCCAATTGTTCACCCACACAGCTGATTGTGCCCATCAAGCTGGCTATACACCCATCTTGCACACGCTATTTCTGAGTTTGAACAAATTGAGTTTGTTGCTGAGATCCAGTCAGACAGAGAAAATAATTTGCTAGCATGTGAGAGGGTACAGGCTAAGCAGAGAAAGTAAGTATACTACATAAGAGTAGGTTAGACAAACACCTGTCAGGGATAATCTAGATAATAGAGGGGACTGGACTAGATGACCTCTCGTGGTCCCTTCCAGTCCTATGATTCTATTATTTTTTATACAACTATTCTAGTCCTACTCATTCAGTTGAATATCTACCTGTCCTTGGGGAGACAAGGGAGTTGGCGGTAAACAGGACTGGAATAGCTCCCCCTGGGACTGAACCTCTTCAGATATACACACCCCTCACAGCTTCAGTGGCATGTCTGCTCAGTGTGGAATTAAAAAGAATCCGTCTGTGTCAGGAATTGATTGTATCTGTCGGTCTCTGTCACTGCAGCAGCTGCAATTTCCTTTTGCCAAAAACAGAGAGTGTGAATGGAAAGAACAGACATGCCCTGTGGCCAGAACACCCTCTGCTGTGGTGCTTTTATATCTGTGACGCATGGCCAGAAAGGGTTAAACATCCTGCAAAATAAATGACTCAAATTCAACCCTTAAAGACATGTGGGGAGATAATGTTTGTGTTTTTGTGTATTTACATACATGGGGTAGTGGTCAACAATGTAATCAACAGTCCCTGTCTATGCTGTATTCTGATCATTCAGAGATCAAAAGAACATCCTAGCATTTAAATAATTTGTAAACACGAGATATCTCTGTATTCATCTCTCTTTGAAATGTATAGCAAATCATCTGATGAAGTGAGTTCTAGCCCACGAAAGCTTATGCCCAAATAAATTTGTTAGTCTCTAACAAGGACTCCTCGTTGTTTAAGCAAATCATCAGTGAATGGTGGAGGAACAGGCAATTGTCTTGTGTTAATTCGTATAGCTAAGTACTGGTGATGGACCCACTTCAAAGACGCTCTGATTAACTATTGTTCCCGGAGGGACTCCGACTTGTCAAAGAAGGCCTGAAATTGTAAAAAAAAATCCTTGGGTCCCAATCCTGTTTATCTCAGATCTGCTTAAGCTTCATCAGGGGAAGTTTGAGTCGTCAGATTGAGATCCCAGTTAAGCTGGAAACACCCTGGATATTAGGGTTACCATATTTAACAAATAAAAAAAGAGGACCCTCCACGGGGCCCTGACCCCGCCCATTTCCCACCCCCCAGCCCCGCCCCAACTCCGCCCCTTCCCCGCCCTAACTCCGCCCCCTCCTCCCCACTCCCAGCCATGCGGAAAGGGCTGCCCGAGCGCTACCTGCTTCACGGTTTGCCAGGCAGCCCCCAGCCCCTGCACCCCCGGCCGGCGCTTCCCCAGCGCAGCTGGAGCCCGGGAGGGGAAGTGCCCAGCCGGGGGCGCAGGGTCTGGAGGCTGCCCGGCAAACCGTGAAGCCGGTAGCGCTCGGGCTTCGGGCAGCCCCTATGCCTCCAGACCCTGCGCCCCCGGCCGGACACTTCCCCTCCCGGGCTCCGGCAGCGCAGGGTCCGGAGGCATGGGGGCTGCCCGAAGCCCGTAGCGCTCGGCTCTTAAACAGAGCCGAAGAGTCAGGGGAGGAGCAGAGCCGCCGCAGCCGGAGGCTCTGCTCCTCCCCTGACTCTTCAGCTCTGTTTAAGAGCCGAGCTGCCCGAGCGCTACCGGCTTCGGACAGCCCTCATGCCTCTGGACCCTGCGCCTCCGGAGCCCGGGAGGGGAAGTGCCCGGCCAGCGGCTGGGGTCCGGAGGCAAGGGGACTGCCTGAAGCCCATAGCGCTCGGGCAACTCGGCTCTTAAACAGAGCCGAAGAGTCAGGGGAGGAGCAGAGCAGCCGCGGGAGGGGAAGTGCCCGGCCAGCATTTTCACGGACATGTTCGGCTTTTTGGCAATTCCCCCCGGACGGGGGTTTGATTGCTGAAAAGCCGGACATGTCCGGGAAAAACCGGACGTATGGTAATCCTACTGGATATGATATTGGACATTGGACTATAACCTATGAACTAAATTCTAAAAGAACTCTTTGCAACTACAAAGCTACCCTGTTTCCCCGAAAATAAGACAGTGTCTTATATTAATTTTTGCTCCCAAAGATGCGCTAGGTCTTATTTTCAGGGGATGTCTTATTTTTCAGAAATGAAAAATGCCTTATTATCGGTGGATGCCTTATTATCGGGGAGGTCTTATTATCGGGGGGATGCCTTATATTACAACGAGAGGCAAAACTGTAAGTAGGCCTTATTTTCGGAGGATGTCTTATTTTCGGGGAAACAGGGTATGTATCTTAACTTCAAGAATTGAACTCACATCTGTATGTATATTGATCTTTTAACCATATTCCCTCTCTTTTCTTTTTTGATAAATTTTAGTTTAGTTAATAAGAATTGGCTGTAGCGTGTTTTTGGGCAAGATCTGGAATATTCATTAACTTGGAAGTATCTGATCTATTGGGATTGGTAGAACCTTTCCATTTATATGGTGAAATAAGATTTTCAGAAATCTTCATCATATTTGACTTGGGTCCTGGATGGAGGCCTGAGACTGGGTTACTCTAAGGGACTATGTTGTTGGCTTCTGGGCAACCAGTAAGGTAATAAAGAAGCTGTTTTGTGCTTGTAGCGAGGTGGTGAGATACTCCACAAGCCCCGCTGAGGGACGAACCTCCCCTAACACCAATGTGGGTGGAGCCACTGGGTCCTGCGCCCGCCCCTCAGAGGTCACGGCGCAGACCTGGAAGTATAAAGACCCGCCTGCAGGGCTCAGTTGAGAACCAGCCACCGGAGAGATCAGACGTCTGTGCTCCCACTTGGGAGACGGCAGCAGGCCGTGGCCAGCCTGAGGACTCACTGGGCCAACCGAGCCTGCCCCGTGCCAGCTACTCCGAGGAGCACTGGCCAAGCTTGCCCCATGCCAGCTACCCCGAGGAGGACTGGCCGAGCCTGCCTCTTGCCAGCTACCCCGAGGAGCAGCCAAGCCTACCCTTCACCACCTACCCGGAGGAACCGATGCTGCTGGAGACCGCTGAGGACACTGGTGCGACCCAGGTACCCTACAAGGGGGAGTCTGGAAGTAGCCCGGGGGCAGCCAATCCCAGTCTGGCTGCAGCACTGCCAGAGCCTATGTCAGTGTGTTGCAGCCAGGATCCCCACTGACAGCAGCGAGTTTCCACCGCTGCTAGGGCCCTGGTCTGGGACGCAGTGGAGTAGGAGGGCCTGCGTCCCCCCTGCCACCCAACCCTTGCGTGGCAGACTCCCCCTTTCCCTGGCCTGGAGAGGCTGGAACCTCTTGCTTATTGACTCAACCCCTGCTTAAGGGCCTGAGTTCCTGACTGTTTGGTTGCTGCCCCGCCCTGACCTAGGGCGTGGGCTGCTACATAACTATTGACTCAGCCCCTGCTTAAAGGCCTGAGTTCCTGACTGGTTGCTGCCCTGCCCTGACCTAGGGCCTGGGCGTCTGTATAGAACTATTGGCTCAGCCCCGGCCTAAAGGGTCTTAGCCCCTAACCGTGTGTTTGCTGTCCCACACTACCGCAGGGCCAGGACTGACCGAGAACTATGGCGAGGCGGTAGGATATCCCACAGCCCCGCTGAGGGACGAACCTCGGCCAAGCCCCATTACGCTGCTGGCTGGGTAAATCTAAGTATTCGAATATCCACCAGCTTTGGGGATTATCTGCCCCATTCTTTGCTGTTCACTCTAATTGAGTGACCTCAGCTGGCCCCGGCTGGGACCCCGGTCACAACATCTCACAAGCTATGG
This sequence comes from Malaclemys terrapin pileata, assembly GCF_027887155.1. Taxonomy (NCBI): domain Eukaryota; kingdom Metazoa; phylum Chordata; order Testudines; family Emydidae; genus Malaclemys; species Malaclemys terrapin. Next base: position 130,863,347 of record NC_071506.1, on the reverse strand, counting down.
GCTGGATCTGGTCAGTTCCTGGATGAGACACCTCCCTAGAAAACCCAAGTGCTGCAAAGAGCAATATTGGTGGCTCATAAGGGGGTGCTCTTCCTTCTGAACACAATGCTGGCACATTGGGAGAGGCAGGGACGGTGACAGGTATATGCTATCGGAGCTGCAATTGTTCCGATGAAATGCAAAACTGACCTCCTGAGGTCATTAAAATCCTGAGACCCCGTGCAAGCGCCTTATTATTGGTGTCTGACCTAGATTCAGTGCACTTCCATTCTGCCTCCCTAAAGCTTTCAGAGGAATTCAGTATTCTACTTCAGTTCTGGTACTGACCATTTCTTACCATTGCCACTGTGCTGTGCACTGTTAAAAAGCCGCTGAGCTCCAACTCAGAGCTGCATCTCCTGCTGGGGAAGATGATCCCTCGGTATAGTTTGCAGAGTGAACTAGAACGAAAAGTGCTCTTAGAAATTGCATTGCCCTTTAGGGGAGTCAAGCTGGGACACGTATGTGGGGATGCATAAACTGCACAGACTCTGAAGAATCAAGGTGCTCCTGGGAAATTCCACTGCTGCAAAAAGGTTAACCCTGCATTAACCCTTTGGAGACTGGGGATGTCCACATACTTTTCCCTAAGCACCTGGCAATCTGGAAAATGCCTGCAAGTCTATAGGTGGAAAAGCATTCTTGGAAACAGGATCGCACTGTGAACAAGTGGGCACTGGGGTAAAATGGTTGCTCACAGGCACAAGGTCACTACAGACTTGTCCCTGCCACTACCCATTGGCACCAGACAGGGCAGAGTCCGAGCCCTCTAACTTGGACACATCATTGGGTGCATTAATGTCTCTACCTACTACTCCCTTGAAGAGAAGAGGAGATTCTAAGTGCAGCTTTTCTATAAAGTGAAATCCCTGTTAGTGGGATAATAGATCCATGATCTAATTATAACTTTGGCCCAAAGTTTGCTGGAGACCCCATAATGACCTGGATATGAATCCAAAGATCTTAATTCTCCTTAGCCCTGGGACAGTGACACACAAGAGAGCTGAGGATCAAGGAGGCGTTTCGCTGATTCAAAGAATTCAAGGCTGTAAAAGACCTGCTAGACCCTGTCTAGTTCAACCTCACCTGGACCCAGTACAGAATTGTTTTTTACAATCTATTTGTCAGGGCTCTGTCTCATCTGGTTTTAACAGTCCCAAGTGAGGAGGCTCCCACTGGTTCTCTTAGGGGGATGATTTCATGGCCCCATAGAAACTTCGCCATTTAACATTCATGCTAAATGTTCCATTGCACCGTTTTAGCCCATTACAGCAGTCAGTTTAAATAACAAGCTCCTAGCTGATAAGACATTACAATCCCTTTATTTGGCCTTCTCTAATTGACTCCATGAATCATCCAGAGCCACTGAATACAATCAGCTGAGACCTTGGCTTTAATCCGGCCCACAACAACCTATAGACATAAGACCTGAAAGCCCAGACTTCCTCCTGCTTTTCATTGAGCTCCCTGCAGCACGCACAGAGTGGCTGCTTTCATCTGATAAGGTGGGTTATTATTATTAGCCAGCAGAGAGGGACTGGGCTCTGTTGGAGCAAAAGAACAATGACAGAGAGGTAGCTGGACCTGGAGGAGGAGCCTACTGGAACATGGATCCTCTGGGAGGCTAGCTGAGAGGTGCATGTACATCTTCTCCCAATATCGGGACTGTACTTATTAAAGAGTGTGACAACCTCTGGTTTCCGTGAGAAGGAAAAGAAGGCATCCGCACGAATCAATGTCACATCCGTGCCTCTATTACATGCCCAGATTGAACTCAGCAGTGAACTATTCCTGCCAGCCTGGAACTTTAGAGGGTTTTAAATCACTGGTGTAGAGTGATTCAGAGACAGACAGAAAGGCAGGGACCTGAGAGATGGTTTCAAAGAGGACAAGATCAAAGCGTGTGCATCAGCAGGGGGGAGACAGACAGACTGTGGCAGGCTAGTGTGGGGTAGATTCACACCCCAGCTTACCACAAACTCAATGTTTGTGTAGAAAAGCCCTAAGGGTTGGTCGACCCACAGCAGCCATGCGGACTAAGGGAGTGTGATTTCTAAAGCACACTAACATGCTGCATATTACCTGGTCCGTGCAGACCCTGCTGGTGTGCACTAAAGGTTCCCTAGTGCACTTTAACACAGCGCTTTTGGAAACAGTCCTGTGTTAAAGTGCACCAGGGAACAAACACACTAAATGCTAAACCAGGGGCTCGGCAACCAGGGTACAAAGCTTAAACTAACATGTAAGGAAGTTTTATAAGCGAAACAGAAATTAAAGTAGATCCTATTTAGACAAGACTTTGGAGAAATATCCGGAAAAAAACACCCTTCTCATTACAGTATCAGAGAGTCCCCAAAACTCTATTTTGGACATAGAATTCATGCAGTGCTAAAAATATCCCACCCTCTCCAAGCGAAATTAATAGACCACGAAAGCCAAAAGCCCTAGTTACGCAGTTAGGGTCAATGAACAGCTGTTAGAGGTTTCTTGCTGCCATCTACTGGCCGCAGGTGCGCACTACATCCCACATTTTGATATTCAGGATACCCTTTTGTCTTATTACCCAGAACTATCCCTGGTGTTTCTCACCAGCCCAAAGCTCTTAGGCAGGAGAAGAGGAAAGAAGCTGGTCTTGGAAGCCGTAGATATTGGGGTGTCCACACATAGCCCATCACCCCAATTCCCCCTTTTCTGCATCACTCCCCCTCCTCTCCGCAACACCCCCAACTCCTCCTCCTTTGCCCCCTCCATCTCCCATTCCCCCTTCCCTCCCCATCAGCCCCTTCACCCCATTACCTCCCCCACAAATTCTACTCCCCACTCTCCTCCCCCTCCCCCTCCCCCGATCTCGCGAGAGCCCAGCACTGGCTCTGCCCTGTGCCCTCCCACTGTCATGGCGACTCCCTGAAGCCGACCAGCCACAGGCCGGCGTGGAGTTGTCTGTGAAGCCCGGAGCAGGCGAGCGGCGGAGGCGAGATGCATTCGGACGATGTGAGTCTGTGGTGGGGTTGGTTCGGCTGCGTCCGCCGGTTCCAGGCAGCTGCGTCCTAGCCAATCAGCGCCCCCAAGGCAGGGTTGGTTCTGTTGCGTCCGGCCGCGCTTCCCTTCCCTTTACCCACGTGGAAATCGGAGGGGTGCAGAGCATGTGGGGGGCGGGCGCTGAGTGGCCGGGAGGGGAGGTCACAGGCACGCGGGCTGGTTGCAGCTCAGCCAGGCGGCACTAGCGGGTGGTTGTCTCAGTCACCCCAAAACTGGGGCTCCCTAAAGAGTCTGGGTCCCAGCCCCCTTCTCTGTAACTTACGGATCCACCGGCTCCCATGGGGCGCGGGCCATGCTGGAGCAGGGGAATGTGCCACCCTGCCCAGCGGTACAGGGGGCTGCTTGCCCTAGACGGGGAAAGCAGACCCAGATCTCGCATGTGGCAGCTCAGCACATGGAGTGGGGCAGCACCTGGGTGCCTCTTTACTCCCACCCCCTCCTGCTTCCTTGTCTCTGGGGTGGGAGAAAGGTGTGGTGATGTGCAACCAGGTCTCCTGAATGAATATACAGGACCCTTACTAATAGGGTCTCCCCTCTAAGGCTTGGAAATTGGATTTCCTGCATGGTAGGTAACCATAGGGTCACCCCCAGGACTGTCTTGGGAGTTAAAGAGCATGGTCAGGACAGGAGCCCGACAAGAGCCAGCGAAGTGCCTGTGCTCTGGTTTGCAGGTTTGTCCAAGCAGCTGTGGCTTCATCTGTGATGCTCATGTGCTGGCAGATGGCTGCTGCTTTGGCATATAATGCAGCGAGTTGCATTGCTGGTGTGTGTGTGTGTGTGTGTGTTTAAATACTGTGTGTGATTATCACTGTACTCAACACTACTATAATTATAACCATAGTGCTTGGAATGCCTCAAGGCTTTACAGACAGCAAAGGAGACATGGTCTCTATTCGAAAGAGCTTTGGGTTAAAATGAAAACCTGTGAGACACCCACAATGGATGGGATAGTACATTACAGAAAGTTCATATGCTCGTTTAGAGAACCATGCATCCATTTTAGTGGGTTTTAATATTTTGTTTGGGTTTTTGTAGTTGTTTGTTTTACATTATGAAAACTTACAATAACTTGTTGTGTCAGCAACAGTGCATCCTTCCTTGCTGGTGAACCCACCCCCCAAAACAAACAAACAAAAAACAAAGAGAAAGTATGGATACACACGCTGTGCAAAGCACCATGCTCCAAGCTTGGTTTCCTTGCCATGTGACTCTCGGCTCCTGTGTTCTATTCCAGGATCTTCTGCTGACTTGTCTGACTTCGACCCAGACAGTTTACTGCTCTGTGCCTCAATGTTACCATCAGTAAAATGGAAATAATAATCCAGATCTTTCCTCTGATGTTAATGAATGTTTGTAAAGTGCTGAGAGAGTCCTGGATGACTGGCTCCTCTAGAAATGCAGGTGCTACACTGTGAAATGTACTAACTGACCTCTTGTTTATTCAGGTTGTCTGGGACAGTCTTGGAAACAAACAATTCTGCTCATACAAAATAAAGTGAGTATTTCAGGATCCAGCTCTGCATCTTGCTCTTCAGATTCCGATTTGAGACCCAGGTTGCTACTGGGAGGATGACTTCCTGGCTGCCAGGGTCATGTGCTATCTGTTTCAAATAGGGTGTCCCTTAGCGCTTTAATTTGACTGCTTCAGGAATTCTGCACATTCTTAAGGCTGGGGTGGAACCAACAATTTGGAATTAAAAGGTTAGGAAATTCAGGGTATATCTACACTGGAATAAAAGACCCACAGCATGGCCGTGGCTGGTTCAGATCAACTAACAGGCTGCGGGGCTAAAAATTGCTGTGTAGATGTTTTGGTTCACGCTGGAGCCTGGACTCTGGGACCCTCCCCGCTTGTGGGGTCCCAAAGCTTGGGCTCCAGCCTGACCCCAAACATCTACAGAGCAAATTTATAGGCCTGTGAGCCCACATCAGCTGACATGGGCCAGCCATGGGTGTTTTACTGCAATGTAGACATATCCTGAGTGTCTCTGTGACTCAGTTCACCCATCTATAAAATGGAGATAATAATCCTTCTCTACCTGACAGTAGCAGTTGTGAAGCTTAATGCATGAGTATTTGTATGGTGTGAGATTCTCGGATGGAATGCTCAGTGTTACTGTTAGCAGCTCATATAAAGTCCCTTCTTTCCAGGACAAAAACACACAACTTTTGCCGCAATGAGTATAACCTGACAGGTCTGTGCAACCGATCATCCTGTCCCCTGGCAAACAGCCAGTATGCAACTATCAAAGAGGAGAAAGGTGAGACTTCTGCAGTGCCCCAGCAAGGGCCTCGCAACCTTGCACAGCCCTTCCCCTTCTCTCTCTCACTGGAATCATGGGCAGCTATTGCTCTCTTTCCTCTGGCTGATAGGGTCCCTTTAAGGCTTCTTTGTGTCTCAAATGCACGTTGGTAAAATATCCAGCCAGACATCCGCCCTGCATTAAGGCTGGTGTGTGTATCTCTCTCTCTCCAGTGGGTTGAATTGCCCAGCTTTGTGCTTTCAGGAATTTTTCTTTGTGTTCTTTTCTTTTCACCTCCCCGCTAAGCTAACTGTAGGCCAGAGGGAATGGCTCAGGGTTCTCAGCCTCAGGTTTGAAGCCCCTAGACTCTCTGGGTATGTCTACACTGCAGTGTAAGCCCTGGGTTAGTAGAACTCAAGTTAGCAGAGGGGTTGAGCATCTACCCTCATTTGTAATCCCAGGTTACGAATTGTTGAAACCTGAGTCCCAACCTGCAGTTCCTGCATCTACACTGCATTATGCAGGCTCAAGTCCAACTGCCCATATCCCAGACTTCCTTGTGCCCTCCCAAAATGAGGCCACTCTAGCCCTTTGTTCGTGGTGCAGGGTTGGAAAACTTGACTGTCCACCAAACTGGACTGTGCAGAGAACAAAGAAAGTCAGCCCATCGGATTGTGTGATATTCCCAGAGCACAAGTCCGGTGGGGCTGCATCCAGACTGCAAAGCATTAGGGCTTGAACCCTGCATGTCGGCTTGATTCAGGCTCAGACCCGCCACCCCCAGGAAACCCTAAGTTAGCGTGGTTTGTGTGTAGACAGAAGGAGGGTTAGGTTTGAGCCTGAGTTCGACCCTGGGTTTACGCTGCAATGTAGACATACCCTCTGGAGTCACAGGGTGGGCTCAGCCCTTTGCCCCGCTGTGCAGTTCAGTTGTATGAGACCTCTGCCCTGTGTGGGTGTGAAAGCTGCCTGTCCCTGTGGACTTTCCTCTAAGAGTTAGTCAGCCTTGAGGTCTGTGGCCTCCTGCTCCCCCTCGCTTGCACAGCTGTTGTGCAGCAGATTGCTGTTGCCCTCCGCCTCGAAGGTGGCTGCATCTCCGTAGGGCTGTCTGATGCTCTTTGTGGGGAAGGATGCTCTGTGTCTGTCAGTGGTAGCCTGGCTGAGACTTAGTACAACAGATTGGAGATCTGGACAAGTGTCCCAGTGCTGGAGTTTTTTGCAGTGACTGGGACGAGCTAAGCCTGTCTCTTGGATGCCTAGTGGTGGTTTGGGTGAGTTCAAGTTATTCCTCTTTCCCTTAGGTCAGTGTTATCTGTACATGAAGACAATAGAGCGGGCGGCTTTCCCCAATCGACTCTGGGAGCGGGTGAGTTAAATCCCATACCGAACCTGAAACTTAATCCAGCAAGTTGATGACACTGTTTTTTTTTTTTTTTTTTTTTTTTTTTTTTAAAAACAAGTTCCACTATTTACAACCTATCCAAAATGTTCTTGTTTTAAACCCACCTAAATCAACCCTGATGTTTTTGTCCCTAGGTGTGGGTGGTATAACTAGTAGGTTCTGACGTGGGGAAACAGCTCAGGACTGGCAATGGGATACAGACACTTCCATCGTGGGATTGTTCTAGTCCACATTATTTTAATTTTTCTTCAACATATGTATAAAAATAAAAGCACCAGCTGTTCTGGAGAGAACATATCCTCTATTGCTGAGCACGAATGCAGTATACTGGACCTGCAGAACCCTTGTGTCACTGCAGTTTATGGCACTTAACCTCCTAATGAAATATCTTACACCAAGAAAATATCCAACGGCAGCGTAGTCCCTGCTTTTCACAGACTATTAGCTCTGTCATTTTACACTGACTGTTTCTTTAGAAAGCCAGGAGATGCTATGTTAGAGCTCAAGGCTGGGTCTTGGGAGATTTGAGTTCAATTCTCAGTTGTGCCACAGACACTCTGTGAATCTTTCTGTGCCTCAGCTGTATAACTGGGATAGGACTTGGGGAGACGTGAAGATACCATGGAGATGGAGGCTGTATAAGACACTAGGCAGAACACAGAATGGATGAATCACTGACCAAATTGCTAGGCTTTCATTTGTAATCTAACCTATGATCAATAGAATCGGAAACCAGGAACATTTTACAAGTGTTCCTTTGAAGTAATGGCCAAGGGATTTTTTTCTTTGAATGTGTCTGGTCTGGTTGGCTCTGGGGATTGTTAATACATAGACTTGAACCTCTTTTTTTCAAATCTGATCTGAGTTGGTAGATCCTCAGTTCTCATCTGACAGGCCAATGAACAGCTGTCAATCTGTAAAACGAGATGCTGGGACATAATTCCATTCGCAAGTGTCCATGTCACAAAAGCCATCACCACAGCTGGATCCTTTGTATGTAGCATCAGCAGAGAGACCAAGGATTGGATAGATGGGCTACAGACTGAATTCCTTTTGTGTTAGAACACACCCTGCCTCAAAGAGCTTACAGTCTAAATAGGCAAGGCAGACAAAAGGGTAGGAAGGGAATTTTCCCATTTTATAGAAGAGGAAATAAGAGCAGAGAGATTAAATGACTTCCCAAGGTCACACAGGGAGTCTGTGGCAGAGCTGGGATTAGAAGCCAGATCTTCTGAGTCCCAGTCCAGTGTCTTAACTGCAAGAACATCCTTCCTCTTGACAGCTGGGTTTTAGAAAAAAAAAACGAGTGGAAGTGGTGTAGCACCACAACCACCTTAAACTCCACTCCCCTTTGTGAGAATGTCCCAAAATTGTTTCTGCTCCAAAGCTTTTCATCCTCCTTCTCGCCGTCAGGTCCGACTGAGCAAGAACTATGAGAAAGCTTTGGAGGAGATAGATGAGAACCTCATCTACTGGCCACGCTTCATCCGGCACAAATGCAAGCAGCGCTTCACCAAGATCACACAGTATCTGATCCGCATTCGGAAGCTGACGCTCAAGCGACAGTAAGTGATAGCGGTTCACTTCCTTCTTCCTTCCTTCTGCTCCATACCATCAGCCTGTCTGTCTCTCTTAGGGCTGGTCTATAGTTTAAAATAAATAAATAAATCCTTATGTCCATCTAACTGAATCAGTTTGAAATTGATTTTGTTACAACCCTAATGTAGACGTGCTTAAATTGATTAAAACTGCACTTTTACAAGCTTAACCTAAGTTTCCTTTGAGAGGCCAGTTTGTGCCAGGTGGGGAGCAGGGAGCATCCTGTATCGGAGGCTGGGGAGGGACTCGAATAAACATTCACTCGATGAGCATCAGTGGCTGGTAGACTGAAATCTTCACTAACTGCCCTTCTCTCTTCCCCTATCACAGGAGGAAGATTGTTCCTTTAAGCAAAAAGGTTGAAAGGCGAGAGAAAAGGAGAGAGGTAACGTGACTCTTGTGCAGTCCTGATTCCACTGCTCCTGTTTTTTTTTTTTTTGCATCTTGGAAATGAATTGATGCCAACTCCTCTTTCCCCTGGTACTAGGAAAAAGCCCTGATTGCTGCTCAGCTGGACAATGCCATTGAGAAGGAGTTACTGGAGAGACTAAAGCAGGAAACGGTAAGGGTTACCACCTCCCGTCTCTTAGCACAAAAGTGTATCCCTCTGCTAAGGTAGGGTGTGTTTACCAAGCTCATTCGAACAGCGAAGCATGAGGCAGAATAGAATCCAGCCTGCTCTCCCATTGCTGTGTTGGTGCCATGTTTGCTAACAGGAGTTCACACTTGCTTGTGATCATTAGCTCAGCTGAGATGGGGGAGGCTAAGAGGGGGTGGTTCTTACAGAGCCACTCTTCTGACTTTGGGGAATGCTGTTGCGAAAACGAGCTCTCTAATATTATGAGGACAGAATTATTGGTCACTGGCTCTGTACTTGTTCATAGCTGTATTTGGCCCTGAGCCTCAGTCCTGAAGTGTTGTATAACGTGACTGGCATAAAATGCATAATAAACCAGTGAATAACCTGAGTAGTCTCGCCCGCCTGCTAGAATCAAACCCTTTACTGCCTCAGCTTCTCCGTCTGGGAAAGGCCTCTGGCCACCTGCAGAAGAGTGAAGGGCTCTCTTGGCCAGGGTAGCAGTGCAACATTTAGAGAGGGCTGATGGCGAGAGCTGATTTTAAAAAAAAAAAGACACACGGTGGGGAGGGAAGGGAAGGGATCACTGAAATTTGTCCTTTTTTATCATCATGAAATATTCTCTGTGTGCCCAAGGGGCAAGGCAGTTCGGTAGCTTTGCGTAGCAAATCCAGCAAACCCTACCTATGCGCTGAGATTTACCCCCACCTGCCAAACCAGAAACAGGGTATGTTGTGCATAGGCTCTGGATTTCACATAGCTGGGTCACTTGGCACCTGTTGCACTTCACTTCTGGAGGGAGCACATAAGCTTTGGCTGCAATGTATCACTGAAGTCCTTTCAATGACTTGATGATCAACAGATCTGTGCAGGCTAAGATAAGGGGGTGAGTTTGCAGGCGCTGACTCTCATGCTTCAGGGCATTAGGTGACCAATGCAGAGGTCAAGAAAGTAAAGTTGTATCCCTCCCTTCCTGGTGCACACTGCTAGTCAGGACAGATTCCTTAAGGGCCAGAATAAAATGTGGGATGAATGGATTCTGTGGCCCGTTAGTCTAATCTAGTTTGGTATAACCCAGGGGTAGGCAACCTTTCAGAAGTGGTGTGCCGAGTCTTCATTTATTCACTTTAATTTAAGGTTTCGCGTGTCGGTAATACATGTTAACGTTTTTTAGAAGGTCTCTCTCTATACGTCTATATTATGTAACTAAACTATTGTTGTATGTAAAGTAAACAAGGTTTTCAAAATGTTTAAGAAGCTTCCTTTAAAATTAAATTAAAATGCTGATCTTACGCCGCCAGCCTGCTCAGCCCGCTTCCAGCCTGGGGTTCTGTTCACCTAGGCCTGCAGCGGGCTGAGCAGGGCGACTCGAGGTCAGGACAGAGGGCTGGGGTGTGTGTGGAGGTGCAGGGCAGAAGGCTGGGTGTTGGGGGGAGGTCAGGGCAGAGGACTGGGGGGGTATGGGGGTGCAGGGCAGAAGGCTGGGTGTTGGGGGCGACTCGAGGTCAGGGCAGAGGGCTGGGGGTGTGTGGAGGTGCAGGGCAGAAGGCTGGGTGTGTGGGGGGGGTTCAGGGCAGAGGGCTGAGGGGGGTATGGAGGTGCAGGGCAGAAGGCTGGGTGTGTGGGGGGTTCAGGGCAGAGGGCTGGGGTGTGTGTGGAGGTGCAGGGCAGAAGGCTGGGTGTTGGGGGGGAATGGTAGAATGACCAGATGTCCCGATTTTATAGGGACAATCCCGATTTTTGGGTATTTTTCTTATATAGTCTCCTATTACCCCCCTCCTTCTGTCCCGATTTTTCACACTTGCTGTCTGGTCACCCTAGTGTTGAGGGGAGGTCAGGGCAGAGGTGTGGGGGGTGCAGGGCAGAGGGCTGGGGTGCTCGGCTCATGGGGTGTTCCCAGCCCCCTGCTCTGAGCGGCTCATGGCAGGGGGCTGGGAGGTATATGCCCTGTTCCACCCCCTTCCCCAAGGCCTGTCCCTACGCTGCTGCTCTGCTCCGCTCCCTGCCCCCTCGCAAGGGGTAGAGGGGGGAGGAGGAGGGGCCAGAATGCACCACGTTGTGGGAAGAAACGGGGGAGGGGGGCAGCTTGGCTGCTGCAGGACCAAGCTTCTGGCTCCTGCCCCCACAGGGGAGAGCGGTGGGGCTGAGTGGGGCTGGGGGCCAGGACCCCCCCCCACCGCTCTCCCCTCCAGGGGCAGGAGGTAGAAGCTTGGTCCTGCGGCAGCCAAGATCCACACCCCCCCCCCCGTTTCTTCCCCCAGCGTGGCGCTTTCCGGCCCTTCTGCCCCTCCTCCTCCTCTCACCGGGCAGGCAGCATGCCCCTCAAAATCGGCTCGCGTGCTGTGTTTGGCACGCATGCCGTAGGTTGCCGACCCCTGGTATAACCTGTGTTCTTAGCCCCCAGCATGGTGTGAACTATAGCCAAGAGGAGTCAGTTCCTAGCTGAACTATCTTCCTGGTATGATTTAAAGCAGGTGCTTGTTTTCCTTTCAGTACGGAGATATCTATAACTTCCCCATACATGCCTTTGACAAGGCTCTGGAACAGCAGGATGCAGAGAGCGAAGCGGAGTCTGACACGGAGGAGAAGGAGGAAGAGGATGAAGAGGAGGTAATAGTTTTAAAATTTTTATCAGAGTGGGGCAGTTAAACCATGACTGCGGTAGTGCTGGACCCATTTTTTTATATATATATACACGCACATGGGGTTGTATGACTTTTGCAGAAGAGGGGTGTATAAGGAGACAACTGCATATTAATATTCACTCACGTCTCCATTCTCCTCTCTCCTATTGTTTGCCAAGTACAATGGGAGTCTGGCTTTTAGCTTTGTTCCTAGTCACTTCCTCCAACCCCAAAACCCTTTGCAGATAACTTGACTGTCTGTAACCTGCTACAAGTGTTAAAATCCCTTACTTAAGAATCAGTGCCAATAATTGGGGGATTTAGTTGAGAAAATTGTCAGATCGTAGAGATACCACTGTTGCTTGCAGAAGGCAGCCTGCTGTATGCCACTGTTGCAGTTAGTAAAGTCCCTTGCTCAGCAGAAAAACCAGGCAAATACATCACTCACTTCTGGAATTTGCTCTTAGTGAATGCTGTGTGGTGAGGAGAGCGTATTGCTATTAGTTCATCACTTAGTTTTGAATCTTCTATGTAGCAAATGGGGGACAGGGCTACAGGCTCCTGTGTAAAAGATGGTCCAGGACCCTGACTCCCAGTATTCGAGTGGGTTGCGCATATCCGTCCTCCAGTCCTCACATGGTGTATCCAGTCTCGATGCTCAATTTCTGACCTGATCTCTTACAGGATGCTGACAAGCGGGAGTTTGTAGAGGTAGATGAGAGCGACCTCAGTGACTTTGAGGTATGTGAAACAGCCTGATTCAGCTACCCATCAACTGGCAAGGGGTGTAATGTATGTGCAGTGATACAGACACCAAAAGTTCTGACCCTGATCTTGCTCAATGATTACACTAAACCGGCTGATAGGTTATAGCTAAACTTAGAGCATGAACGGATATTAAATCAATGGAATGCAGCCCTGGTCATCCTGCCATTTTCAGTCCTCCTGCAACTACCCAGTTTATCTCCTTTTAATCCCAAACATCCTTCACTCTGGCTGTGGTCAGAGCGGTGTTCATGGGATTAGCACCTGAGCAATTGGATTCACATGTTATATCAGAGTGCAGTGTATCTGTTCTATTTCCTTCAAAGGCAGCATGGAATAGACAACAGGGAGCCAGGACCTACATGATGGGAGTAATGCATTTGCAGAGGAGCAGAGGCTTAGTTAAGATACAGCGCTTTCAAGTCAGTATCTGTATTAACCCTCCTGTCTTCCTTCCTGTCCAGGACATGGATAAGCTGGCGACAAGCAGTGAGGAGGAGCAGGATGACAAATCCTCCAGCGAGGAAGAGGAGAGAGAGATGGTGGAGAGAACCTGTCACTCCAAATCCAAGGGCAAAACTCCTGTGAAAGGACCAGCCAGGATAAAACGAGCCTACATTGAAATAGAGTATGAACAGGAAACAGAACCTGCATCCAAATCTAAAGCAACTTGACGCCTTCGAAGGAGGATATAAACTTGAGCTGTGTGCTGGACAGTGGGACTGTATAGCTGGAGGAGTACCTGACAGTGTGACTTTAGCAGGGGGCATTTTGACTGGTGCAAAATCAGAAATTTAAATATTTTAATGTAATAAAAAACAAAAAAGCAGCTTCTGGCAATTAGTAGCTGTGTCTCAGGTGTTCTCTTGCACTTGCCTGATGCATGCCCGAAGGCTACAGTCATCACAGCTGTGGTAGATTCCTTCAAGCAGGATCTGAAAGGGGAAAAGCACAAACACCTCACTTTCAGTGCTGTTTGGCCTCATATGGTACTACTCTCTTGTTACCCACCTTAATTACATTGCAGCAACTGGAGAAGGGTACTGCAAACACTGAGGCACTGTGGGGTGGTAATGTCCCTGTACTTCAATGGTTCATTTGTATATCTCCACAATTTCCTGTGTATGTATCTAAGTTACCTCCTGAGCCACCTTCTGCATCACTTAGAGAAGAGTACACCTGTCTGTCTATGTACCTTTATGGTTACATGCTAGCCCAGAGAGCCTTACAATTTCAAAAGGGTGGTGTGTTTAGCTGTCTCCCTTAACTACAGATGCTGCTGTGGACTCCAGGACTTTGCTAAGGGAAAGCCAAAAAAAGCCCCACATGCCCAGAGCCCTTCTACGTGATATTCTGTCCTAAAAAGTCACCAGTACTTTTTTTTTTTTTCTCCCTTTAAAGAAACAGATTTACAGAATGAGATTTGGAGTCCTTGGCTCACCTTCACTTGTCCCTGAGAGCAGTGATCCAGCAGGATCAGGCACTCTGTGGCCCTATGGAGCAGGGCTGTTTTCACTGGCTGTGGTGTCAGGCCTTCATCCGTAGATACATCCCAAATCATCCTCAGCAGGGCCTTGAGGAGCACAGCGAGCCTGCATGCCATTCTGTGATAGAAAACAGACACTTTGAAGAACCTCTTCCTGAGCCTGTCTCTAGGACAGTGGAGAATAGGGGAAAGCATGTCCTAACCGCTGCAGGACCGACTTACTAAAGAGTGCCTGTCTGCCATTCAACTGTGCATTGCTCTAGACTGCAATTGGGCTCAGTCGTGATCAGGACAGCAGCCTAAACTACATGCTAGGTTAGAAAACACTTCAGAGGCAGGGGCAAGAGGCTCATTTTTAAAGCAGCAAGAGTAGTTTAGCATTTGCCTTAAAGCCCAAAGGCTAGGAAATACTGCCTGACAGCACAGGGCTTATACAGTGTGTTCCCCCTCCCACTTCTATTAGTCTATAAGTTTCCCACAATTAGTCACTTTATTCAGCTAGCCAGGGTCTGAATCTATTGCGTGGTAACATCCCCTATACACGTCGCTACAGCGCAGTGAAAGCCCTGAAGTTCAGCTTGGCTTACTCAAGTGTGCCAAGCTGCACTCTGGGACTTGGATGGTGCTGCAACAGTGTCCACATGGAATGTTACCACACAACAAGCCGGTGAGCTGTCAATTCACAGCCTAGCTCACTGCACAGTAACCTACTGGCTAGAGCCACCCTTGTGATTTGAACTCTCCTAAAATGCAGGCAAATACTGTGGCCATGAGGCTGAATGACTCCCACGTTTTAATGTAACCACCAGGGGCTGTCAATATTCTCTGAATGCAAAGAAAACTGAGTATTAAAGATTGCATATATAGGACTAAAGTCATCATAAAGTGCTGCTTAATTCATCCTAAGATCTACATGCAGGAAAAGCAGCCTTCGTTCCTGTGTGTGGTAATTCTTCCACAGTTGTCAAGTGAGGCCAAAATGAGGACTGGTCTAGCTGTGGGACTGTTTCTCAACTAGCATCGCTGTAGAGGGGATTTCAGTGCTGTGATAGCAGTGAGTCCTGTTGACATAGAACTCAAGACTAGAAATCCATTTCTCACTCAGTCCAAGGTGTCTTCCTCAGATCCCCAGGCATGTGTAGCTCAGTAAGGGTGAGAGCATTCCGGTTTTGCTTCCTATTGTAGCTATTTCTCCTAAAGGTACCTTGGCCAGGCATGCTGTATGGTGCACTTCAGTGTCTCTAATATTCCCAATCTGGCTGCTTCATCTGGACTATCACAGACCTCCAGGTATCCCACAATCACCCGCTCCAGCCTCTTCAGATGCTGTGCTATCAGGATGCCAAGTCTGCCAAGACAAGAAAAGTCATGGAGGGAAGTTACCAGGGCCAATAAGTAATCACCAAAGGACTAATGCACAGTTCTTACCTCTTCACAAAGGCAGGCAGGTTCCTGGCATACACTCTCCGGAGTGGGAGGCGGTGTTCTGCTTCCATGTGAGTCAGAACTAGCTGCAGGACCTCATGACAGGGAGTAGTGGTTCTGGGTTCCTGGGACAGCCGCTGTGGGGATCTCTCCAGAACCTGCAGCAGGTCCAGCAAGCACAGCAGCACCACCTGATGCAATGAGAAGCAGGGAAGGAGTCATTGTACAGCTTCTTCGGTAGTCTGAGGACAGTGGCTCTCAATCTTTCCAGACTATTGTGCCCCTTTCAGGAGTCTGATTTGTCTTGTGTACCCCCAACTTTCACTTCCCTTAAAAACTACTTGCTTTCAAAATCAGACAAAAATACAAAAGTGGCACAGCACACTGTTACTGAAAAATTGCTCTCATTTTTACCATATAATTATAAAAATTGATTGGAATATAAATACTGTACATACATGTCAGTGCAGAGTGTATATAGAGCACTATAAATAAGTCATTGTATGAAATTTTAGTCTGAACTGACTCCATTAGTGCGCTTTATGTGGCTTGTTGTAAAACTAGGCACATATCTAGATGAGTTGACGTACCCACCAAGAAAACCTTTGTGTACCCCCAGGGGTATACGTACCCTTAGTTGAGAATCACCGTCTTAGGGCACCAGAACGTATGTCATTCTTTCATGGTCTTTGGCCTCTCCACATAGACTGCAAACAGGGGGGCCAGGAGGTGGGGTCCTTTTCCCTGTCCATTAAGACCTAACTGAGATCCAAATTCATTTCATATGGGGGCCACTAACCAATGGTCAGATAGTAGTAACCTAAGGCTAGATTAGAAAGGGTGACCTAGAAAATGGAGGTTCTATATCCCAATCCTCTGAGCTATCCATTATATTAATTAAAATCCCAGTAGGATTGATCATGGTTTAGACTAAACCACAGTGGCTTACCTGAATGAGCTGTGCCTCCCGTACGTAGAGGTGATGGTACAGTGCATGGTAGACAACCTGTGCCCTGTTAAACTGGTTCAAATCAGCAGCTGGCTGCAACAACATAGAAACAAGTGTGTGTAATTCAAGGTGATGGAAGATACAGCAGTTCTGTACAAAGCTGATCACCTCAGCTCTGTTACAAAGAGAACAGGAAACTAGCTGTGCTACACTTCACAGTCCAGGGAGAATGTAATAGCACATCTGTGCTTTTCAAACCAGGGCTATTAAAATACTCCTCCAAACGAGGAACAGCAAGCAAGGGGTGCTGTTTGGTTAATGCTTAGAGGGAATTGGGAAACAGGACACTTGAGTTCTATTTCCATTACTCACCATGTGGCCATAAGTTTTTTTTTACCATCTTTTATAGATGGGTGAATAGTCACCAACCTGACAGGAGGGGGAGATGGTAAAGGTATGCGTGTCTATAAAGAGATACTAGGTGAAAAGTATAGAGAAAAGCAGAAGTGTTATTATTATTATTAAACTGAGTTCCTGCTCCTGCTTAAACTACAAAACAGCACACAGCAGCACTGCCAGGAAAACCCCCACAAAACTAACTTTAAAGTAATTGGGAACATATGTGGAAATACTTCAAGATTTGCCCAGCATTTTATAAATAGCCCCGATTAGCATCCACCTTTTTATGAGTCACACACAGATGGACATGGATATTTTCCAGCTGCCACTATTCCTGCAGTTTGAACACTGTAGAAAAATGAAGCCGAGAAATGGTGTGCCATGTCCAGTGTCATCTTGAGAGTTAACAACAGAGCCAGGAATCCTGACTCAAGAGTCCTCTGCTCTAACCATTAGACCACAGTTCCTCCTTATGTTCACCTATGGCAACATGGTCCCTCCTCCTTCCAGCAGTGATCTTTCCTTACCACATTGAGAATGATATGATGCAGGCAGCACACGCCCAGAATTTTATTCTCCTCCTGGTAGTCATCCGAGAGGAGCAGTGACGGTGGGAGGACACTCTCCAGGTGACGGCTAAGCCATGGCCGGGTGACTTGACGCAGTGTCCAGGAGAACACATGCTTTGTGGCAGGGTTGCGCTTCCAAGTTTCTCTGGAAAAATGCACAAAGTGGTTTCACTGCAGCATCACACAACAAGATTCAGGTCACAGACCAGGACTAATCCATGATTAGGGCAGACTTCTGGTTTTTTTTATATGCAAACCTTTTCTCCCTTTAAATCAAATAGTTTCTTGCTCTGTAAAAAGTCTTTGACACTTTAACCAGCAAAAAGGTGACAAGGCAACTAGCAGTAGAAAATAGATTCCAAGTAAATAAAACATTAACAGGAACATTTTCACAAGTAACCACAAATTATTATTGTTATTATTTTAGCTATTTACAAGTTGCCCTGTAAATATCAGAGACATAACAATAATCAATCATTGCAACAGTGACTTTTGTTTAGACTAGAGAAACATTATACAGTAATATACTTATCCCTTCTCTCTATTTAACTGTGTTACCACATTACAAAGTTAGCATCTTTATGCTACCCATGACCCATTGTTTCTGTAGCCACTGGTTTTGGGTGCCTTAGTTTTGGGGGTACACCTCTGAAACCCCTTGGGCCTGATTTACTGCACAGCTCCCATTAACTTCAAGGAGAACAAGTGCAAGAACAGGCCCCAAAGAGGCACATTGTTTATTTCAGTAATGTGCTGAACAATGACCAGGCCAGAGGGGCAGGCAGCAACGTGCATACAACTTTAGGGGGGATCCAATGTTTGGCTAATTGATTCTCCCCAACCCAGGTACCCTCACTGATCTCAGCTACCTGCCCTATCTTCTCAGTAAAGCTTGTTCAGTGAACTATTTATTCCTGAAATCACAAGTGTTTCAATAGATTCAGAACTTGACCACAGTCCAGCAGTGCCCCTCACCTCACTGCAATGCTCACCAGTATCTCCAGTCCTTTGACCCACTAGTGCCAAGCCTCACCAAGCAAACCCCCCCCCCCCCCCCCAACCAGGCAATTGATCTTACTTACTTAGTCAGCTCTGGTTTCAGGAGTCTCATCACAGCAGCAAACCTCCCTTCTTCATCTTCGCTTCCTCCCTGGAGAAATTCAGCCACTGACCCACAGCCTGCAACCTGAACCAGCAAGGTCAGCAGTTCCTGTGCTACTGACTGAGACCTCGGGCTGGTCCACGGCTTCTCTGTGTGGTGTGTTGCAGCAAAGATGTAGATCAGTCCTAGGCAATGTGGCAGCACCTGCCTCACCACCACGGCACCCAGGTACTTGGATCCCTCCACTTTAGCCAGGAGGCTAAGAAACACCAAGCCAACGTCTGCTGTTCTATCGGCCACTGTGGTGTAAAAGCCATCATTGCTGGTTGGGCCCCCGGTGTCCGACTCCTGCTTTGGCAGTGCTGCATAGTGGCACAGCGCAGCCACCAAGTCCCCCAGCAACTTGGGGGTGACATTGGGGTGGCAGCCCCCAAACAGCCACTGGCAGTCTGCAGCCTCAAAGAGCACACGCAGGTCCCTGACCATCCCTACCTTGGCACTGCTGCTGACTCCCTCCGCTGAGAAAAGCAACAAGATTTGGGAGAGAACCTGCTCTGCTGTGGGGGCAGTGGCAGCTGGGCATTCGGGGTCTCCCCTGTCTGGTGGCCTCTCCAGCTGCAGGGACTTCAGCAGGCTGCTGAGCTCCATGGTGCTGATTGCAGAGACACCCCCACCCAGCCCACTGCCCTTCCTACACTGATCCGAAATCCTGACCACAGCCACCCCCCACACTCTCTCCCTCACCGATGGACCCCCACACCCTGACCCCAATTGCCTCTCCCTATACTGACCCCCCTGCTCCACCCTCTCTACTTACACTGCCCCCCAACTGTAACCCCCACCCTTAAGCTCTGACCCCACCCCCTCTCCTACACTTACCCTAACCCTGCACCCCACTCGCCCAGGCAGCCTGGCACCCCCCCCGGAAATGTCTTTAACAGCGGGGGGGGGGACTCCCCCACCCCCAATGCCACTCTGGGCCCTCGTGCCCAGCCCTGGCCCCCGGGTATAGAAAAGCTACGGGGGGGGGGGGGGGGGGAGAGATAATCACCAGTCCTGGCTCCCGTCTTTGGGGGGGGGGGAGAGCTAGAAACCCCCCCCCAGGCACTGACTCTCCTCCTGAGAAGGGGGAGGTGCAATCTCCCTTCAGCAGGGTGGGGGTACCAGATGCCCCCCTTCTTCAGGGCAAGGGGTCCCCTCCCCTGGTGCAGCCCCCCAGTGGTGTGAGTGGGAGACCCAGCTCCCGCCGGGGTGCAAAGCGCCCAGACTCCCCGACCCCTCCAGCCCGGGGGGGGGGCGCGCTCCCCAGGAAGCCCCCTTTCCCCCAACTGCCGGAAACCACGCCGCGCTTCCTGCCTTTCCCAGCGCTGTCGCAAATCCCCTCCTCCCTTCCACGTGGGCACCGCGCTGCCGTAAAGGCGGAGAGCGAGCCGCGCTCGCCGGAGTAGAGGGGAGGCGGGTATGCATATATTAGCATGCGTAATAAGATGGCGGCTCCGGCTCCGACCCTGCCGCTCCACGGGGGCCCGGATGGGAAATAAGGGCCAGCTGGAGCGGGGCGTGGCTGTAAATCGCCTCTCGTTGGGGGCGAAGGGGAATCCAGGGGCAACTCGGGCTGGGGGCGGGCGCGCTCCGCTCGCCCTGAGCAGTAAGCCAGTGGAGTGGCATGGCCCCCCCGAGCGCGGCTGCAGCGTGTTGATCCTTCAGGTTCTGACGCGTGATGAATGGGGTTTGCACACGGCTGTGTGAGATGTGCCGTCCTTCTTTGTTACGACGGGGCACAGTACCCATCTGACCGGAACCTGGGGGATGCGAGCATTATGGGGTTATGGGCGTTGTTGTAGGAAGTATAAAGAAACAACATTGTGAGCCACAGGGGGTGGGATTACGTGCACGTGTTTGGTGTGTTTTGTCTGTTTCTTTTTGGGGATGTTTGTAGACTACAAATCGATCCCCCTGAATACAGCTGGGTTTGGAAAATACACAAAGGCAAGGTTTTGATATGTTTTTGTTTGTCTGTATGCGGCCAGCGTGCTACTTGGGTACTCTAGAAATACTCTTAGCTGGTAATGCTTTTGGACAATATTTTCAAGTGTGGTTCCTAATTTTGGGTACCTAGCTTGGTGTGTTTTAAGGGGCTGATTTTCAGAAGGTGGGTGCTTATCACTTTGGGGGAAATAAAGTGTATTTAGGATGCCTACATTTGGGTAGAAAATGACTAGTCTTTTTTAAAAATCATGCCCTGGATTTGCAGAAGTCATTTTTATGGCTAGGGCTGACAATAACTCTTGTTATGCCTTGAGGTAAGAAGTCTTATCTGGACCCTCTTAATCTTTTTATCTAATTTACAGAATTCCCCTTTGTTTCCTCTGAAAAGAGAGCAGAAAATAATATATTAGCACAGTCTCTGCTTATTCACTTCAAAACTTTACGTAGGTGGCTATGTACTCTTCTTTGCTAATTAGGAACCTGTTAGACAGGAGACGTGACCTGGCCGAAGTCTCAAAAGCCAGCTGCAGAGTTGGGAATAGAACTCACGAATTCTGCCTGCACTCTACCAGACCAAGTGTAAATTTTCAAAGTGCCTAAATTTCATTTTCAAAGGTGACTTATTTTAGCAAATTGGGATTTAGGCACTTTGAAAATTTTACCCTGATTCTGGATTGGTAGCTTCTATTGCTGGTTCTCACAGCTGGCTCTTGCCTTGTGACTGGGCAAGTCACTTTCCCTCTCTGTAGCCAAGTTTTCCCCTAGGTAAAGTGGAGATAACAATACTTAATTTCCTCAGTAGAGATGCTTTGATATCGATGGATGATGTAAGGAGGAATACTATAGTATCTAATTACTGGATAGGTTTTTGGGACCGTGCCAGGCAACTGAGAAATCCCAAGGAAGTGGCGTCGTTGCTGAGCTGACCGGACTTTCTTCCATGTCTCTGCTGTTGAATGACTTTTCCTATTGCAACCGACAGATGGCAGTAGGGAATGTATGAAACGAATGTTCTTAAAATTGCCAGATATCTCGCAACAGTAAATTTACAGAGTTGTATTTGGAATGCTTTGTACATCAAGGACTAAATGATCTCTGCCCCATGACTCGCTTGTTCTCTCCTGTCACACAGGCTCCCAGAGAACAAAGATGGAATACAGAGCTGCTACTGGAAGAGCTGGGATAGAGGCACAGATGTTATGTCTCTGCAATTTATCCATCAGCCACTAAACTCTGATTTTACTAGCCTGAGAGAAAGGGGCCAAGAAACACTTAGGGACTCAGAGCTAGAGAAGCATGTGTCAGGCTTTAATTGCATGGCTCAGGGAAACAGTTCTACCTGAGAAATAATACGATATTGTGTCTCTCTGGATGGCAGGTGAGATGTCCCTGTACACTTCCATTCTTCTCATGCTGTGGCTATATTTGTGTATGTGTGTCGTGAGCAGATGACATATGCAAGCTCATGAATTGCAAGACTTAAACATCCTTTGGTGGGGCTGGAAATAAGTAGTTGTGCTTTACCACTAAGGATCAGGAAGAAAAGAGTTTTCACCTTGTGGTCTGAAGAATGAGGATTAACAACCCATGCATTTTTGTCTCTCCCACTGTCACTGCAGCTTAAGAACATAAGAGCGACCAGACCAAAGGTCCATCTAGCCCAGTATCCTGTCTTCTGACAGTGGCTGATGCAAGGTGCCCCAGAGGGAATGAACAGAATAGGTAATCATCAAGTGATCCATCCCCTGTTGCCCATTCCCAGCTTCTGGCAAACAGAGGCTAGGGACACCATCCCTGCCCATCCTGGCTAATAGTCATTGATGGACCTATCCTCCATGAACTTACGTAGTTCTTTTTTGAACCCTGTTATAGTCTTGGCCTTCACAACATCCTCTGGCAAAGAGCTCCACAGGTTGACTATGTGTTGTGTGAAGAAAGACTTCCTTTTTTTTGTTTTAAACCCACTATCTATTAATTTTTCATTTGGTGACCCCTAGTTCTTGTGTTTTGAAAAGGAATAAACACCTCCTCCTTATTTACTTTCTCTACACCAGTCATGATTTTATAGACCTCGATCATATCCAATGAGCTTTTATTCATATAAATGTCCAATTGATGTCTAGATCATCCTAAGTTATTAAATATCATGCAGCAGTGAGTTTCACCTGTGACGTAGATGTTAATAGGGCTGGGCAAGAAACCATTTTCCTGTTCCATGAGAATCTAATATTTTGAAAAATTTTCCTATGCTGAATTGGGACAAAAAGTCAATCTCAAATTTCTGCAAACTGAAAACCCCAAATCTTTTTTAGATTTAGTCAATTGACCGCAAGGAAGGGGGCCCCTAAAAGTGGCAAAAAAAAAAAAATGTCAGGTATAACTAGATAAGTGACATTTATTGACGCTATTGCACAATCCATGTCGGTTTTACTGACAAAACCCTGAAGTTATGATGATATATCATAATGCTATTGGCTACAGCAGTTGTCTGTCGGTCAGTTTCAAATTTTAGTTGGACACATTCTTTGAATGGGTCCATTTGCATTCATAATGGCGGTCGGCGGATAAATGTTATTGATTTAGTTGTTTAATTTTTTATCGTTTGAAACGATTTGTTTCCAACGCAGAAGCGTGCTTTGTGATGTCTAAGAGAACGTATAAGAGCGGAGCTAGTAAACGAAAGGCAGCAAAAGATGCCGAGAAGGAACTTGAAAAAATTCCAAAGTTGTCAATGTATTTTGCGCTGCAATCTAACGTACAGGTACAGGCACATGAAACGGACCGCACTAGCAGCAACGAATCGTATCCAGAAGTGCTTCAAGTGAGGTCGAAGGTGAAGCCAGTTGTTCTACCAAACAAACTGTGACAGATATTGCAGCTGCTGTCGGGAAAGAAGTATCTGAATCACTGACTGATGATCCAGGAGATTGGCCATCTATAATATCGGACAGGCAAGTATGTGACATTGTTGCATGTGGCCCACCGCAGCAGAATGAAAGTTACGAGGAAAGACGGAAGTTCACAAGTACTCATTTCTATCGAACCATGGCAAATGGCGAGAAAATAAGACGTTCATGGTTAATGTAATCAGTTCAGAAAGATGCCATTTTTTTGTTGTAAATTATTTGGCACTGGTGACATACCGCTACATCGTGGAACATCTGCTTGGAAAGCACTGTCAAAAAGACTTCAGCAGCATGAAACAGGCAAAGGTCATCAAGACTGTATGGTGAAATGGTTTGACCTCCGGATAGGCATAGTAAACCGTACATCTATTGACCAACTCGAATTGCAGGCTTTTCTGAAAGAAAGATTTATGGAGAAATGTTGTCAAACGCATGGTTGATGTTGTTATTTTCTTGTCCGAAAGAAACTTGGCATTTCGAGGAAGTAATGAAAAGCTTGGCAATCCTTCGAATGGCAACTTTTTGGGACTGTTTGAATTGCTTGCAAAGTACGATACTGTCCTCAGCGAACTTTTACAGAGGATTAAGAAGGCAGAGACACATGTTCAGGACCTCAGTCCACAGATCCAAAACGAGCTGATTCAACTTGTTGCTAGTAACATTCAAGAGGCCAACAGCTTAAAAAAGCAAAATACTATTCAGTTATTTTGGACTGTACTCCCGCCGGGTCACATGAAGAACAGATGTGTGTGGTGTTACGCTTTGTTGAATGCAACGGTGAAGATAGTGTCAATATTCATGAAGCGTTTGTTGGTTTTCTTAATGTTCATGATACAACTGGCGAGGGCTTATTGGAAGCGTTTCTTGAAAAGGCAAACAACTTAGGACTAGACATTGCTGACATGAGAGGCCAAGCTTATGATAACAGCGCAAATATGAGAGGAAAGAATAAAGGAGTTCAAGCCCGCATGCTAGAAATAAATGACCGTGCCTTGTATGTACCATGTGGAGCTCACACTTGGAATCTTGTGATCTCAGATGCGGCAAAGTCATCGAAATATGCCGTTGATTTTTTTCGGTCTGATTAACAGAATATAAGTTATCTTTTCTTCTTCACCTTCACGTTGGGATATACTTCAAGAACATATGCCAATATCTGTTAAAAGGGTTATCGGACACTTGTTGGGAGTCGAGAATTGATGCTGTGAAGCCATTGCATTATCACCTTGAAGAATTGTGCAATGCTTTGTCATCTTTGCGAGAATATGCGCTCGAAAAGATGGCATTACAGCAACAGAAGCCGGTGCGCTTTTAGACCATGTTACTACGTGGCCTTTTGTTCTGACTGTGTACACGTGGTACGATATACTATTTCACGTCAATAAAACCAGCAAATGAA
The DNA here is from genome assembly GCF_027887155.1 of Malaclemys terrapin pileata. Taxonomy (NCBI): domain Eukaryota; kingdom Metazoa; phylum Chordata; order Testudines; family Emydidae; genus Malaclemys; species Malaclemys terrapin. The sequence continues at coordinate 130,838,835 of NC_071506.1, read as the reverse complement.
TTCAGTCACCAGATGTCAATTGACTTATTGCAGGCAGAAGTCGGTGCTAAAAAAGTTTTTGGAAGACTATCGAAATACAGGATATATCTCTCTGGTCACAAATGCACGTGAAATAGCAGAGCATATGGGTATTGAGCAGGTGTTTCCAGAAACCATGATGCGATGTAAGAAGAGAATGTTTGATTACGAATGTGCTGATGATTCGAGTCGTCTTTCTGCCGAAGAAAAATTCAAATCGCAGTTCTTTCTTGTTCTCACTGATCAGGCCATATCTTCTGTTTCGTCGCGATTTGACCAACTCGTGGAGTGGTATAAGTTGTTTGGATTTCTGTACAACACCAGTTACTGTCGCTGGTGCTGAAAGGAGCTTCAGCAGAATGAAACTGATCAAGAATATCCTGCACTCAACCATGACAGATGACAGGCTTTCTGCGCTTGCAGTTATTTCAATCGAAAACAAGATTGGCAGATCTCTGGACTATGATGCATTGATTAACCAATTTGCGGAGAACAAGGCTCGAAAGAAGCGTTTTGCGTAAATACAGAATACATGTACACTGTAGGCCTATGTATACATAATATGAACCCTGTATCTTGTATAAAATACCGCATTCCAGTTTCTGCATTGTAAGGGGCCCCACCCAGACATATGTTCGGAGGGGGCCATGTTCTTTGCTGCTACGGCCCTGATTGAAATATTTCAAAATTGACTGATTTAATTTCAATCTTTCACTTTATTGTAAATTTACTAAAATTTTGAAATGGAAAGTAATTGTCTCAAAATGAAAATTTCAGTTTGTCTAAATCTCCCAGTTTAGACTTTGTTTTTGTTTTGTTTTTTAATTGAGATTAACAATTTTTTTGAGTCAGGTGCCTTGTCAAACCCAACCTTTTTGCAAACCATTTTCGTTTTGACAAATCGGGGTTTTTTTGTGAAAACGTGAAAGAGTTCCTGACCAGCTCTAGATGTTAACTTATTTTCAACATCCAAACTGCTATGCTAACCATGTTCGGTGCCACCAGCCATGATGCAGCCCCACCAGTTGCTCACTAGTGTGGGGCTGCTCCTGAAAACAACTGGCTGAGGGTATGTTTATCACTGTCATTTAACGCTGCTTATAGCAGGTCTGTATGACACAGTGGTAAATACAGCAAGAGCCCTACAGCAGTCTGCCTTATTGTTACTTACCCCTGTTGCTACAACCACCCAAATAAAATACAGGAGGAGAATATTTGACTTTGTTAAAGCACTTCCCATCTGCAAACTCAATGCAATTAACAAATTGTACTTCATGTGCCCCTGTGAGATAAGTATCATTGCCAGTTTACAGAAGAAGAAACCGACACAGAAAGGTTGTGGATTGCCCAAGATCAAGTAGTGAGAGGCAGAGTTAGAAACAGAACCCATGAACCCTGATTCCCGGTTTCTTGTGCTGATCACTCTCTCTGCTCCATTCCAGCTTCTTACTTTGATTCCCTCAAAACTCTGAAATATTCCCAGGCTTAGTTCCAGTTCCACTGTGAATGTTTTTGGAGAAACCCCCCAATCACACATCTTTGTGTGTGTGTCCTAAGAAAATACATTTATTTGTGCTTTGAGAATGTACTACTAGAACCCCTTGCTAGAAACAAACATTCACAATTTAGACTGAGATGCCTTCAGTTTAATTACAGTTTTACAGAAAACTGTACATCCCCCATCCTCAGGGGTGTGTAGGAAGCCTGAGACAGTCAGGAAAGTAATGCATACAAAAATATTATTTACAGTGCAACATAGTGGGGAGGAGGTGGGGGAATCCAGACTGGATTTTCCACCCATCAGCCCCTCCCTCTCCCCAAACCTTATGCAGAAAGGTACAAAGGTTCAAGGAACAAAACAGAATATCTCAGAGTGGTTTTACTAATTTGCAGTCTCTGAGCTGGAAGGAAATTGAGAGGTGACTTTAAAAACAAAATAAAAAAAAAACAGCCTCCAAGTTTAAATTAAAAATAATTCAAAAGAAAAACTTGCTTTGTATTTGAAACATCTCCAAACTATCTCCACCGGCTGCTAAAAGGTCTTGCTAACCTGATACAAGAAAGGAATATTAATGTCCAACATGGGCATTCCCCTGCACGCCCCCCCCCCCCTCGCCCCCCTGCTGTGGTTCCCTAAATACCCTTTCCACTCTTGCAACAGTCCAGTTCTGCCAACAGGATCTAATCAGTCATGACATGCCCTCTGCAGCTTCTGTTTTTGTTCAGGCCCTATGTAAACACTGACTATTATTTTTTAAGACAGAGATCCCATCAATGACCTATAGATAAGAATCAGCGCTGTGGTTCCAGCAGTCAGGGGTCAATTCCTGGCTGGCTGTAGCAGAGCTAAAGCTTTGGCCTTTACATGGGACCTATGGAAGAGTTAAGGCCCTAAACGTAAGTTCTGGTTTTGAAAGAGGGTTATAGTAAACCTATTAAGAACAGTAGTGGTAGGCGGGTTTGAACTACAGTCCCCAGGGGGTTGCGGGGGAGGCTCCTGCCTTGCTTCCCACCGTGAACTGGGTGCTCTCTGTGAGGAATATCCAGTTTCAGAAGCCTGGTGCCAAGAAATCAGACATCCCTGCAAGATCAGCTAGGAAGGGGCACAGTTAAGTCTCCCAGGCCCTTAATGCATCAGCAGTTTGACGCTCAGGTCCCAATGACCTCAGAGTTGGGCCAACCCCTCCTCCTCTGTGTGCTTCACAGGGGACGCAGCTTGTTTTCCTCCTGCACTCATGGCAGTTGATCTGTCCTAGGTTTTACGAGGGGGCCGTATGCCCATGGCAGACGGTATCACAGGCTGCTGGCTTAGCAGTCCCCAGGGGAGATGGGTGGAGGATTTAAGTGCAGAGATCACCAGGAAATGGTCCATCTGGATGGCTGTTTGGCTTCATTGGGGAGAAAAGAGGTCCTCACACCAGCTCATCCAGGAGTGTCCCAATGCCTTGGTGGGGCTCCGTGGGGCCTGTGATGGGCTTGTTGCACATGGGACAGACACAGCGAACCTCCAACCACTTCACTAGACACCTGCAGCCAAGAAACAGAGAAATGGAGGGGGTGAATTTAGGACAGACGTGTCCTTCCCCAGCTCCCTGAGCCCACTACCCTCCTCACTCCTGCCCTCCCAAGTATGATGTCATGGGCCCACACCACCCAGCAGGCTCCCGCACCTGGCACGCACCAAAGCAGATGGGAAGAGAGTCATTTCTTCTCTCTATGCCCAGGTGTCTACGCACCTCCCATTCTCTCCCTTGTTTATCAACATGCTGCTGTATGTTACTCTGGTGCCCTGCCCCCTCATCCAGGGATCCCAAAGCAGGTGAGCGTGAGAAGGCTCCAGAGGTAGGAGAGAGCTTTACCTCTGTCCCTCCCTGATGCTCAGGGGCAGGACAGTCCCAAGCAGATCTCCCACCTCACCCTTCCCTAGTCAGTGCTTCTCTCTGAACACAGCCTTTGCATGGAGAGGGGGAAGCAGTGACTCTGTGTTCCAATGAGGAATCTGTCCCTTCCTGGAGTCTGGATTCCCTGCTCCCACTCATGCAGTGGAGGGGGCTGCAGAAATCAAGGAGGCCAGCTACAAGTGCTGATTTAGGAACTCAGTCCTAAGGCCTGTAAGGGACCTCCTATGTCTTCCAAGTCCAGTCCTTTGCTATCGCAGGAAACCCCATCATGTAATCCCACCCAAATTTACCAGCGTCTTAAAATAAGCCCACCACTGTTTATCCCCACTGCTCCTATTGGGAGGCTCCTCTGGTGGCTAGAAACCATCTTCTCATGTCCAGACTAAATTTATTCCTGGCCAGTTTACATCCAGCCAAGATGTGAATCCCCAAAGCAAAGGCAGGCTGAGGCTTATTGATCGGAGGAAGCCTGTCCTGGCTCCCCAGCTGGGTTAGCATATGGCTAGAAGGCAAAGGGGTGTAGCTAGGTGACTTGTGCACATTATTATCCAGCTTGCTTAGAGCTGCTCTGGGCATCTTTGCCAGCCTGAGAGGGGAAAGGACCAGACATGGGGCCTCTTACCACCCAGGAGCTGTATGAGGCATAGGCTGGGCCTCTCTCCAATCAAGGGCATGAGAGGCATAACTGAACACTGGGCCTCGTGCCAAGCTGGGGGCACAGAGCAGGCTCTGGGCTGTCCTTGGCAGCTACTCACTTTCTGTGGAAGGCATGTTGGCATGGCAACACTCCCAGCTCATCTTTCACTTTAAAATCTTCCAGGCAGACGGCACAGGTCTGCTGTGGGGAGACAGAGAGGAGGGGAGGAATGAGCCTGCAGAACAAAGCATCACACCCACAGGCACCAGAGATCCCAGACGGAACCAGCCTCACTCTGTCACCAGCACCGCTTGTCTTTTGCTCCCTCGGCAGCTCATTTCACACAGCCAATAAACAGCCCTCGGAAGGGGAGTTACTCACTGATACAGGCTGCATCTGCACAGGTAGGGGCCTACCTAGCATCTCTGTTTCCCAGAGCCACCCAAGTTACTCTCAAAAAGCATCCTCATCGTGCCACAGGCCTTAGGCAGGGTCACACAGTGAGTCAGTGGTAGTCCCAGGCAGGTAAGCTGAGCTCTCTGGGCTTGTGAATGTTCATCTGACCTCAAAACCCCATCTTATTACAAGATACGAGTTTCGTTAAAAGGCATCTGCTCCCAGGCAGCAAAAGTAGCATAAGGGTTCAGGTCCTGATGGACCTCTCTCTTATCCTTCAGGTAACAAAAGCAGAAAGAAAAGGGGCTTAGAGGGGGCCAGCAATCCCATGAGGCCTGTTCTCAAAGTTCAGGATAAAAATCAGAGTGGAGGCTGTCCTTACCCCATGCAAATTTAACTTCCTGGCATCACCTTTCAAGACCACCTGCAGGAGAAAAGGGAAAAGAAGCAAGCAGATGAGGATCAGAAGCAGTTATCAAAATGACCAGAGTGGTTATTTTTAACTAAGCAAATGTTGTGCTTGTGAAAGTTGTCAGCCTGACAGTGCTGGAGACAGAAGGCCTCTGTTTATCCAGACAGCAGGCAGCGCACAAGCAGTAGCAGTGCTAACTAATAACTGGTGCACAATTCCACCAGTCTGAGCTTTGACTCAGGATAACCCTAGCACTGGGATAGCAAGGCAAGCTGCAGGTCAGGACTGAAGTGCATCGACAGAGCGGTATGTGGGGAGCCCTGGCATGGAACAGCGAGGCAAGGACTTAGGAGCACTAGAGCTCCCAGAGCTGGAATGTCAGGGAGCTGCAAATCAGGATTGAGGGGCATTAGCAGAGCTCTGTGGAGAGGCCTGCCCTGTACGTGACTACACCATTCCTGACTCCAGCCAGCAGTGACAGTCCTTCCCTCCCATCCCCACAAATAAAATCCTTTGGGACATTTGACCTTGGACAAAGAGCCTCTGCAGTGGTTGGTCTTTCCCCTGCAGAGGGCAACAGCTGACTGCCCGGGGCTTATTCCCCTATTGTATATGATTCCCATTGTAATCCTGACTGGCTTTTCCCCAGCACTGGCTTTGCTTTGGCTCACAGCCCAGCACTAAACCTCCCTGGGCATTCCCCTGCAGACCCAATACGCAGCCATGCCTCAGCACTGTTCTCTGTAGGTTCTCAGGTCCTATGCACCACTTGTGTCTCCACTCTGAAGGCCTGGGAGGTAAGCTCACAGGCCTTGCATGGTCTCCTGCTCAGGGGTGAATTTCACCCTTTTGTGAACAGAGCGGCATTGAGACCCTGCCTCTAGAAACCAAGGTCGAGCTATCTGTTCAAATCCAGCTCTGGGTCAGCAGTGACCTCAAGTTAGTTCCATCGATGGCTTTTTCGGGTGTCAGTCCAGTTCCTCATAGAAAAGTGAATGGCTCACAACTCCCTCCCCTCACTGGCACTAATCTATGTGCTTGTAAATATCACAGGCCTGCCATGAAACCATACAGAAATATTTAGAAATTAGCCACACTTTACCTCCTTGTATCCAAATCTTTCACTCTGTGCCTGATGTCGAAGTTTGCTGGTGAAGGAAAAATAATATATTCTGTCATAAAACATGCTTTGTGAAAACCAGTTGAGGCTGATAAGGGACTCAAATACAAAAAACTCAAGCTCATAAAACTAAGGAAATGCAGTGTAAAGCCTACATACATCTTCTCACAGAAATCCCTACAGACACACACCATTCATCCCCCCTCAGACCCAAATCCTCAGAGATATTTAGGTGCTTGAGTCCCATTGATTTTTGGGAGTCAGCTGCCTAAATACCTTTGAGGATCTGGGCCCAAGGTCACACTCAAACCACCTTTACTCTGCCCTTCATTTGATTCCAGTGATCCTGTGGGATATGGGAATTTTCAGTTGGAGAGGACCAGGAAAGGTCATCAAAGCCTGAGCAGCACAATGAGAAGGTCGGAGACAAGTCTGCTTTCTCTGCTGAGCTATATTGTCGATGCAAATCTGACCTAACTGCACAGGAGGCATGAGGGGAGCTTGGCTTGCGAGTCTATAATTGGATAGGATTAGAGTCAATCATGACCATCAGAGGCTGAAAGTCATCACCTCCTGAAAGCTCTTTGGGATCCTCTAAGAGGTGATCTTTGTCCAGTTTATAGTCGGAGAGGTGCCTATATCTAAAAGAAACACTGCCTATTTCTCACTAAATCTCCCCCTTGCTTCTGATTTCAGCAGAGAAGCCAAGGAAAATGAGCTCCCTTTCTTCTAGCTCCTCCTGGGGGACGACCAAGGAAATAAAGGACAATTATATGAAAACTATAGGACAAAGCTTATTATTAAGTGACACCAACCCACAGAGATTTATTCATAGTGCAAAATACATTGCAATCAGAGTGAATGGGCCTTTTCATAAGGGACTCTAGGGCAGTCAGTCCAGAACTTTTCACCGACACTATATTTTAAAAAGAATTCCTATATTATTTTAAATCAGTTCAAAAAAATCAGATGAGATTTTCAGCATTCATATTTAACAATTAAGCAGCATTTCTGACTTGTTTCAGACATTCACCCTGATGCTTAATAACCAAAGGTTATTATTCTTGTTATTCTTCTTCTTTCAGGGAAGAAGCATCAGGTAGAAACAGAGAGACATATGGTTGTTATAGAGTGTTGAGCACTCATAATGGGAACCCAGCTCTTTTGATAAAGCTGGACACAGATTTTCAAAAGCTTCCTCTGATTTGTGGAGTTCCCATGTTGGGGACCCCAGTTTGAGATGTCATGTGCCTTTCAGACACGCTGAGTACCTGCATCTCCCATTGACTTCAGCTAGAGCTGTTAGAACCCAAAGTGTCTCAAGTTGGGCACCCGATAACAGGCAGCTGAAGACAGTGGTTGCTTTGGAGAATTTTGGTCTTAGTCTCTTGTCTAAGGCCACAGACAGGAAACCATTTCTGAGATGGGACTAGAACCCATGCATACCCAGCTCCCAGATTTGTGCTTGGACCATTATGCTAGGCCTGTCCATGATCCAAATGAAACAGACAACATCCCTCCCTTCACTCCTCTGCAAGTGAAAGCAGCTGGCATACGCTGCTGCAGGGAGGGTATTTATTCAGGACACTAGTTTGCTGTTGTCCAAAGGCAGCAAGTTCATTGCTAAACAGAGCACAGCGTCTCCCGAAATACCAGCAGGAATCAGAGGACGGGGCCTGATAAGATCATGCAGCCTGCCGCCTCAATTGTTTCACTTAGGAAGTAGTGAGTGTTCCAGGAAACACCGTATTTCCAGAGTTCCGCTGACCCGTCAACAGCAGCTCGGCCTGGCCCCAATCTCGGTCTGATGAGGGAGCAGGGGAGGGGGAGGCAGCACTTTCCCAAAACTCCAGTGGGACGTTACACAGGGTGGTGACAAAAAGAGATCCCTGAGCCAGTGCAGGCAACAGATGCACTGTTCGTTTCTCCTGCACCCCAGGCTCAGAAAACATCACCCCCTGGTCCCACTGCTATGAAGCACTCATGGAAAAGCCTCCTGGCTGAGGGATACCCTTCCGCTATCTATGCTGAGCATTGCAGGAGCCTGGGAAATCTGTTACCCCAGCAACTGAGCTGTGTCTATAATCTGTGCTTCTCTTCCCCGAGCACTGCCAGCATCTTGCAAGCTGTTTGCCTGCTGTGCCCAGCCACGGATGGGGAGGAGCCTGGTTTATAGACACCCTGAGAGGAGGGAGGATGAGTGGGTGAGAATGTCAGTTAAGACACATGCCCCAGCCCCATCAGGACAAAGAGCTCCTCCCAGCTTACACAGAAACCTGTTTTATTTTCCCATGTGTTCCTCTCTTGCTTTGATTTATGCAGAGGGATTTTATTCCCCAGGGGATGGGACAGGATGCAGCACCTGGTCCTCAACAAGATCCTGTTTTGCACCTGTTTGTATTACAGCTGGGCTGGGTTACCTCACAGTTGGCCACCCAGAGCTTTCTCATTGCTCTCCAGCCATAATGCATTGCCCACATCTGCAGTCCTCTTTTGAACCCAGGAAGTTAGTGTAGCTGCTTTCCTCAAGCTGTTCAGGAAGACTGTCACAGGATCACCCATCCACTGCTCTAACTGGAAACAGAAGCCGGGACTACGTGGCTTGTCCTGGCCTCCATGTGCTGAATAATCACTGCTGACAAAATGAAAATAAACCCCCACATGTGCAACAGCCACCCCTCCCCATAGTCGACAGCAGGGCTTGGACCCAATGCCATCCAACACATGCTAAAGGAGTAATTTAGTGGGTAGCAGTTGTAGGCTGTTATCCTCTAGTGGCCCAGACGTGGATGGAGGCATGGAACACAGCACATACTTTGCCAACGTGTTACACATGGATGTGGAAAAGCAAAATGCTGGGGGGTTTTTACTGAGCCATCTCCTGTGTGTATGACTGGCAAGCCAGGGGCTGGGGCTGGCATGAGGCTATATATTTATCTCTGTGGTGCCTCTCACTGTATTCATCTATCTCTCTCTCTCAGAATCTCAGTTCACTCCCAGCCTCCCAGTGAATGTTAGACAGCAGAGGCCTGAGAAGGGCCCCTCACACACACAGAGCATCCTTTATGTGCTGTAAGCAGGAGTGGCATAACAGCTGCAGGAATGGCTTACTATCAACCAGAACAATTTCCTGGGCAGCCTGCCTCCCCAGCACCCCCACGCACGCAAGCCCGAGAGACAACCAGGCTCATTATTCCAAGCTGTAAAAAGCCCAGGTCACTCAGTGCCTCCTCCAGACCCAACAGCTTATTTTTTTTAATTAATAATATTAACTAAATCACTGGAGCAAGGGAGCTGCAGAGGGTGGGGGAGAAGTTGTTTCCAGAGCAGGGCAGTGAACGGCTGCTTGGCATGAGCTAGCACCGGGCCAGAGTACTGTATCCACAGCGGTCTCTCTGGCACGGTGAGGCATGAGATCTGAGCCTGTGAGAGGCAGCTGCTGTGCTCCCTGCCCCCAACAAGATCCCACTGCAGAATCCAGAAGCTATGGGGCATGGCACAAAGGCAGATATTGCACTGCCAAAGGCTGCAGAGTTAGGTCGCAGGGTACTGGGAGGGTACTGACTCCCCCTCTCTTATCAGGGACCTTTGGGTTTCCTGAAGGTTTGATAGTTCCCGTGCAAAGGACAGACTCTTTTAGACCCATCTCATGCAGCAAGTTACAATTGCACGACTGAGGGGCACTAGCAGAGCTGGGGAAGCTGAGGGGGGAGCCCAGGATGGCAACAGCAGAATGGAAGGGCTGCAGATCAGGAGAAAGGTGCAAAGCTGGACAAGGTCTCAGGACTTAACAGCAGGGGCTGCTGCCGGGCAGAAGTAAAGTGCATTAGCAGGGCTGGGTGGGGCCCAGCAGTGGGGTAATGAATTCAGTTTTTCCCAATCCACTGGAACTTTTCTAGACATCCCAGTTGCTGCTAAATTCGAGAGTTTAAAAATAGCCTTCTTCAACAGGGAAGGGTGATGAAAAGACACATCCTCCCCCCGTCCCCTATAAACAATGCATCAGTCTAGCTCGGTCACGTCAATAATACCCTCCCCCCCGCCTTCCTGCCACTTCCTGCTCTGCTCAGTCCCAATCCCTTACTTAGATGGAGCCCTGCGGAGACCAGGATCCTGGCTTGGCTCAGAGCCCTTGCAGGGAGTCGATTGTTTGCTCCTTGGGGAAACGGGGCGAGTGCTCTTGGCAAATGGTTCCCAGCAGGCTACGGAAATAAACAGCAGAGGCAGCGACAAGCAGGTTGCTCAGAGCAAGGCTAGACAACATGGTGCTGAAAATGCCCAAGCCCTTCTACATTCCAGCTTCTGCTGTTGCTACCCCAGGTGGAGGTACGACAGCGGGCGAAGAAGGGGGCGAGTTCCTTGTCCCATTTTTGCCAGCGCAGATGCGGCTTAGATCTCAAAGTGGTCTGTCAAAAATGGAGGCACCTAAAATGAGAGGCTGCTTTTTTGGGGGTCGGGGGGGGGGGGGGGGTAAATGGGCTAAATGACTTAACCAAGGTCTAACAGTGGCAAAGTCCAGAAAAGAACCCAGATGTCTTGATTCCCAGGCCTGGACTGAGACCACGAACCCAGGCTTTGTCCATGTTGTTCTGTGCGTGAGTTTGCCTGGTAGTCACTAACACTGGAAAACACCCCTTCCCTTCTGCTTTCTCCCCAGCATATTACACCGGGGGGCTTTATTTGAAGCAGGCGAAGCTGCTAATTTCTAGCCCTATGTGTGGTACATACAGAGTGTACTGTACTGGGCCAATTAACAGCTGCTGTTCCAAAAGGTGACACATGGAGGGACCAGGTGACAGCAGAAGCCTCCAAATGCGGAAGGAAAATTGCTGTTCAGAAGCTGCTTTTGATACTCTATTTGCTGGGGCAAAAAAACCCTCAATCCAATTTTTATGCTGTCCTCATCCCAAACTCTATCCCTCCCCAGTGGAGAGCTTTCCCAGCAGTGCCCAGCCTGGGTAAACATGGGGTTAATGCTCATGGATTTGTGACCATGACCAGCTGTGAAGCTCAAGGCAGATGGATGGGCTCTAGCGACACAGAAGAGATGAAATGATTCTAATAGGTTTAATAAAAATAATAGATCTCAGACTAGGAATGGAGGCGACAGGCAGTTTCTGGGAGGCTAGTCAAAGCTTCTAAAAATAGTCCCAGATCCTCTGATGATGCCATCTGCAGAATTCCCCTGGTGCGTGTCAACACGGGTCAGGTTTGCAGCAGATCTCTTCCTCGGCTCTGTAACCCCAAACACAAATCAGCTCTGCGGCTGGCTAGCTGTTGATTGTTTGCTCCTTGACGGGGAGAGACTGCTCTTGACAAATGGTTCCCAGCAGATTACAGGGCATGGGGGGGTGGGGGGTGGAAGAGGGATGGTTATTTTTTAAGGTGTCACTTCTAAAAAACACTGTGGCAGAATGACAGTATGATTGCAGTATGAATGAGGTATATGACAGCCTCCAGTTATAATTTGCAATGGGAAGCTTGTTCATTTTGCTTCCTTAAAGGGACCTGGAGGTCAGCAGAACCAATGGTGTACTTCCCCTCTCACAAAGGTCTGCAAAGCCCATTAAGCTCTTCACTTGTCTTATTCAAACCGTACGTTTGAGGGCTCTTTAAAGAAAAAAAACAAAAACAAAAAACAGTTGCAACAGCCCAGCCCTCATAAGCAACCCTACGATAACAAACGTGTGTGTGTGTGTACGCGCACGCACGCACGCTGGAGGAAAAATCGCTAAGGCAACATTTAAGGCATTTGTTGTAGCCAAGCAGAAAGAGAAAGGAACATATAGATCTTTGTATTATACAGATATAAAAGTGACTCTGTATACTGGGGCTGTTCAGTGGGTTTGTTTGGGATTCACCCCAGTGGGATCCCACTAGGCTCAGTGATCAGTGAGAGTCTGAGGTTGCTAGGATTCTTCATGGGAGTTCTTAAAACAAGGGTACGTTAGTCTGAGTCAGGATTGCCAACTATCATGGATTTTATTACAAGTCTCAGGATTTTCTTCAAGACCCAGCTCCTGGAGTCATGTGATTCTAGGAGACTCAACTTTCACCTAAAAAAATTCCAATTGGCCCCCTGGACACTAGTGTCCTTAGACCACCCAAAAAGCAGCTGGGGGTAAAACTTTCCCAGGCTGGAGCCCTGAGGTCAGCTGATAGACAGGCTCCCCTGTATCCTCCATGCCAGGTGCATGCAGAGCCCATTGGGTCCCTAGCTCACCTGATGAAGTAGCAGCAGAAGATGAGGCTGAGCACAAAGACAAAGATGCCGGTGCCGAAAATAACCATGTAGATATTCAGCGGTAGATCCTGGAAGGTGATGGGAGGCATTGTGCACGATTTATTGGTATAAATCAGCCCCAAACCACAGAAACATCCTTTGGGGAGAGAGAAACAGCCTTTAGAATGAAGAACGGAAGAGAGAAAATGGAAGATGATCAAATTTACCCTTCTTAGAGAAACGCAACTTTCCCTCCCCAAATTCTCTGCTTGGGGTAGATAGCACAATTGTAACCCCCTGCAGCATTTGTTGTGTTCGTCTCTTGTTACATCCCCTAGCTAGATAGCTTGGCTCTTTAACTCAAGATGTAAAGACTGATGCTTCTAGCTTTGGAGATCCCCTTTCAGTTCCTGGGGTGTTGGCCACCACACTGTAGTTATGGCTTTAATCCTTAGTGGGAAGGAAGGAAACCTGGCTAACCCGGGCTCCAGCCACTGAACAGATACCCCCTTGGATTCTCCTCAGACACATCATGCAGCATAATGGGTAGCTATGCAGAAGAAAGTGACTAAGAGGAGGGGTATACTGCAAAAGGAGGGGTGTTCTTAATTTGGGATAGCAAATAGCAGTGAAGACACAGCAAAGCAGATTACCATAAAAATGGCCATACTGGGTCAGACCAAAGGTCCATCCAGCCCAGTATCCTGTCTACCAACAGTGACCAATGCCAGGTGTCCCAGAGGGAGTGAATCTAACAGGTAATGATCAAGTGATCTCTCTCCTGCCATCCATCTCCACCCTCTGACAAACAGGGACTAGGGACACCTTTCCTTACCCATCCTGGCCAATACCACTTAATGGACTTAACCTCCATTAATTTATCTAGTTCTCTTTTAAACCCTGTTATAGTCCTAGCCTTCACAACCTCCTCAGGCAAGGAGTTCCACAGGTTGACTGTGTGCTGTGTGAAGAAGAACTTCCTTTTATTTGTTTTAAACCTGCTGCCCATTAATTTCATTTGGTGGCCCCTAGTTCTTATATTATGGGAACAAATAAATAACTTTTCTTTATTCACTTTCTCCACACCACTCATGATTTTACATACCTCTATCATATCCCCCCTTAGTCTCCTCTTTTCCAAGCTGAAAAGTCCTAGCCTCTTTAATCTCTCCTCATATGGGACCTGTTCCAAACCACTAATCATTTTAGTTGCCCATCTCTGAACCTTTTCTAATGCCAGTGTATCTTTTCTGAGTTGAGACCACATCTGTACTCAGTATTTAAGTTTACTAGTATACCAGTTCAAGTTTAAGCCTATAGGGCATCCTGGAGTTGATCCTGAGCTGCTAATCTGAGTTAAAAGCCATGTTGTCATGTCTCCACTGCTATTTTAACCAGAATTAGCTAACCCGAGTTAAGAACACACTTTTTTTGTGGTGTGCACAGGTTTGGAAGGATTAGATTTGTTTAAAAATTCATAAACGTTGATTTCATCGCACACATACAAACCAAAGAAAAATTATTTCCATCAATAATAATACAAATTTAGATAAACAGGATTTTCTTACTTTGCCTAAGAAATTATTAGAGTTCAAATCCAGCAACCTAGACTTTTGCATTAGGCTGTTTACCAATGGACTAGTGAATGAATAGTAAAAATGGGTCGGAGTTGACTTAAAGAGATTTACTTTGTATATTTTGGCATGTGGCGTTGAAAATCTGTGTTTTAACAGTTTATAAAGCTTTAACGTTTTGAATCTTAACATCTACAGTCATTAAATAATGGTCTGACGCCCCCCCACCATAATTTCCCCCCAATTGTGAAAATTTAAAATGGGTAAAAAAAGCTTAAAAATCAGCCATTGATTATTATCTGTCAAAATTATAAACAAATAAACATCAAATTCTGCCAAGCTTAAGTGCAGACATAGTCTATGTATGAATGGCCTCTGCTCCCACAACATTGCTCTGCTCCCTGTTAGTCTGAGTCCACGCTGCTGACTTTACTGCCTCAAAGCATGCTTTCACTCCCATTAGTCCTGTGGGGCCAACACAGCCACAGGAGAGAAAACTGGAGTCTTGGTCTGACCCATGCATCCACTAGAGAGTATCCAGTCCAACTGCAGAAACTTTATTGTGGCTTGTAGAGTGAAGGACCCTGCTCTGGAGCTGTGAGTGAGTGAGAAAAAATAGCCTTGTTATGTCCTCTTTACAAAGTCTCTTTTATGACCATTGCCACATCTTCAACACAATGCCTTTATCTCCTGGAGATCTTCCCTTGGGAGACTGGAGACTTGTTAGGGCTCCCTTGGGGATTGCCTTAGCTGAAGGCCACCTTTGTTCTACCTCAACGGGATTCTTGCGGTGACATTGTTCTTAGCACGTTTCCCCTGACCCCCAAGGCCAGAGATTTCAGTTCTGCAAGTCAATCTTTGGGTTTGTCTGCACTGGAGACTTGCCTTGATTTCAGCAGCTGGTGAAACCCCCCAGCTTAGATGGGATAAACTGCTAAAAGCCAGTTTGCACTGATGCAGCTCACTTTAGTTCCAAGCAGAGGTTAGCTGCACCATGCAAATATTGTTAATTGTTATTTGTATTGCAGCAATGCTTAGTGAGCCCAATCATAGACCAGGGCTGCACCGTGCTAGGTGCTGTACAAACAGAACAAAAAAGAGACCATGTCCCAAATTGTTTACAAGCTAAACAGCAGCTTTGCTTGTCTATACGAAAGGTTCGCCCTGGTGTAGCTACACAGATGTCTAGAATCAATGCAAACCTCTGGTGTAGAGAAGGCCTTAGTTGTGCATCAGTGGTGATGCTACAATGCAGTCCTGCAGCATGATGAGTGCTTCTCTGTTCTAGGTGCTATCAAAAGAGGAGCAAAGGGGACACCGTCCATTTGCTTTTGATCTATGCTTTTCTCAATCCCAGGGGAAACTGATTTTAATCAAAATGATCATCCTCCTTCGGCATCTTGGACTAAATGCACCACAGCCAGGAAGCCAGGCATTTGGAAGAAAGACAATCACATACTCTCTATTGCCATAGAAATACACAAACTCCCTTCCTAGTCCAATGTAAGGGCACAGTAGAAATATGCTTGAGAAAACAGGGACAGTTGGCATGTGTCATTCCAGCTGTGTGCTAGCGCACAAGAGCCAGAAACTGAAATGGACTAGATCCTTCACTAGATTCCTGCTTCCAAGCCTGAAGTGGTGACACACTCAATGGGCCTTCTTCAAAACCAACTGAAGTCAAGGAGATTTTTTTCAATTGTCTTCAGTGCGCTTTGCATTAGGCCCAATATGCCCATGTGTACCCAGACTCACTCACCAATGCACTCCTCCTGCAGGTCATCTTGGTGCTAGAGGGTTTTTGGAATTTTACTTCTCTACATTCATAGGATTGTTTCCTTAGGTTTTGGAAACTCACAGGATCCACCAAGGATGCATCTAATTTGGGACTAGAGTCAATGGCAAAAATCACAGCTACTATTCCAGAGGCATCAGCCCAGGAGTCCTAAACGGGGCACAGCAGACTCTGGTAGGAGGGCAATGGTAAAGCAGGGGATTATAAACCCAACCGTCTCAAGGAGTGGGGAGAGAGATGCAGTTCAAACAAAGAGAAGAATGCAGGGGAAAAAAACCCAAAGCCAGTGCAGACTAACTCCCCGGGAAGCTGTTGCAAAGCAAGACTCTGCCATGAAAAGGCACCGTCTTTGTACGTCAAAATAATGCTGACTTAATGAAAAGGGGAGCTTTGATTTCACTTTAGATCGTGCTCAAATGGGAATTTAAAAGGACACCAGTCTCTGAACTGAGGCCCCATCTGTGTTCTCAAGTGCCTCTTCCTCTCCCCTTTCCGCTCCAGCACCCCACGTCCCTGCTCTGCTGAATCTCATTAAAATCCTCCTAGAGAAACACTTAAGGCTTTAATTACAGCCAATTAAATCCCCCTTCCCTCCCCGCAGCTTCTGGTAACAGTGAAATTTCCCCTCTGCCATTAGGAACAGAGAGGGGCAGGGCAATTGGTGGAGTTGTGGACAGTGGCGCATGAGCACAGAAGTCACAAGAGAGATGCTTTGCATGCTCCTAAAGCAGCGCCATCTCCCTCCTAAGCAGACTCCCAGAGGAGCAAAGCGGGAGGCATGGAGAATCTGAGCTACAGCTGCCTGGAGACAGCAGCATGCGTCTAGTGAATGGGGAGGGGTCTGTGAGCTGGGACTCCTGAGTTCTAGTTCCATCTCTTGGAGGGAAATGTGAGTACAGACAAAGGGGACTGGGAGCCAGGGCTGCTGAAGTGAAATCCTGGCCCCCTTGAATTCAATGGCAAAATGCCCTCTGACTTCAGTGGAACCAGGATGTCACCCTTGCAATCTACTCCCTGCTTTTCTACGCATTCACTGTATGAACTTGGGCATGTCACCTCACCTCTTATTTTATCCATCCATTAAATAGGGATGATGCTGCTTCCCTACCTGTGGAGAAGGATTGTGGGGTTATGTAATCAACAGCTATAAAGCGTTGGACAATCCTGGGATGAAAAGTGCTATGGAAGTATTATTAATTAATAAATAGTAGTTATTCAACAACATTCAGCTCTTCCCATTTGAAGTCCCAGACATCCCCCAATAAGAGGTATTTATTAGTTCTGTAGCACAGTAAGCATGCACCATGCTTGTAAACACCTGAACACAAGGTTCCTATCCTAAAGATCAAAGGCCAGATTCTGCAATCCCTACTCACATTGCTGCTTCAGGGAGGGTCAGAGCCAAATACTATAGCTGGATGGATAATTATATGTCTGGTACTAAAATTTGTAATTATACAAATCAAGATTTGGGCTGTCAAAGTTCATGCTTCAGGGTGTAAACTGATCCTTCCAGGGGTCAGGAATGAAACTCCACAAACCATCACCTCTGTGTACTGCTAGCTAGGAGCTTTATAGGGCATCTTTTTTGCACTGTTTTGAAGCACTGGGTATTCATTGAACCTGATGGAGCAGTGATCAAATCTGGTATGACAGGAGGCAGGGTACTTGACTGTATGGACCAGTGGTCTGTTCCTGTATGGAAGGGGACAGGATACTGTATAGACTAGTGATCTGGTCCACTACAATAGGAAACAGCATTTATCATATTGGGACAGGCCCATCTAACTCAATATCCTGCCTCTTTTTGTATCAGAAGAAAATACATGATCTCCTATGCCACTTTCTGTTGGACTGAAAAAGCTCATAGGCCCACAAAGTCATGTATCCCTTCTCTTGCCATACTGGAATAGAGCAATACTCCACATTTGCCAGCATCCTACTCTCCAGATCATCAGGGACAGGAAAAGAGATTGGAGATAAGTGGTCTCTTCTCACTGTTCTGAACAAAACTACTCAGAAATGATCAAAACATCATTAAATCACCCATTAAAAATAATGACACAATGGTGGTATCAATTGTGGCCATATTTAACTTAAGAGTCCTCATTTGGGATGCAGGCAGTGGAGCAGCTGTTACTGGATACAGGAAGGCCCATTAGAAGTCACCCCAAAAAGTGATGACTAATGATGGTAATAGCCATGCATACATAAGAAACAGGATAAAAAAATTAAAGTACACAACCCAGCAGAAGTCTACTTTGAAGCAGTGAGCTATTTTTAGCACCTACTGCAAAGTGCTAACCACTAAACCCTGGCCGTGTCTCTGCACAAAGATTTCCAGACAGAATTTGCTAACTAGTTATATGAAGTTTCTCTCTCTGGCAGTCTGAGGTCTATTAGCAACTCAGAGGAAGGATATGGTTTCATCACTAGACTAGAAAGCAGGTGATCTGGGTTCAAGTCCCGGATCTGTCATGGACTCACGGTGTGATCTCGGGCAAGTGACATCAGGCCATGTGTTCAGCTCCTGTTGTCATGCTTCCAGACAGACTTCAAAGAGTTTGGACTCCCCGCTGGCTGGGGAGTTGAGAATGAAACTCCCAGCTCGCGGCTTCTCTTGCCTTGAACCCTGAAAGCGATGACTCTAATGTTTTTTTTTTTTTTTTTTTTTGCATCTGGACAATGTAAAACAAACACCTGGAGCAGTTGCGAGCAGCCTAGTTGTACGGCAGATTATCACTGGTCATCGAAAGATGATCTGGATTTATGGAGCAAGCCTCTTGAGTAGTTAATTGATCACTCATTTATAATGGGGTGGAAAATCCCCATCATAAATAAGTGGGCCTAGAGCAGGACTCAAAACAAGAGAGAAAAGAGAAAGGAAAGCCAGCTACAGGGAATCTTGATTATGTGCATAGAAAGAAGGAGTGAGCTAGGCAAGGACAGTCCATATAATAGTAGTACCTGGCTTCTTATTTATGAAGCCCAGAGGGACCTCAGAGAGCTCTTAAGCATTAATGGTGTCAGAGTGAGCTTCCCAGCAGGCCTTCACCTGCACTAGTTTTAACTGAGTCAGGGGACCTGATACTAACATTGTTCCAACGTGTAGTCTAGATGGGACCTTGCCTTTGCCCTGTTTGGACATGCCCATAAACACACACCCTTGCACAGAATTTCTGCTTCTGGGAGCACATTTCTCTGTCTCCAGTCTGGCCCCATGCTTGGGGACAAGCATAGGAGAATCATGCTCTGGCTACTGACTATTTTCCTAACATTTCCCACTGGTGGCAGAAGCAGTGGGAATACTAGTTTGCAAGAGGAACCACTGGCAGCTGGCATTTAACCACCTTGCCATCAAGACCTGCTCCAAGCAGGATTAGTGACACAATAGTTGGAACACATGCCTTTAACCTAAGAGTCTCACTGGAACTAGCAGTGGGAGTCGAACCTACAGTAGCAACAGTGGGAAATTTTAGGAGAAAGGGGAAAGAATAAAACCTCAGTGATTATCCCCCACTCCTGTTCTGAAGGAAGAACGGGACCTTGCTCTCCAGTGTGCTCTCCAGCCACAACACAGCTAATTTTAGATGCACCCACTTTGCAAGTATCATTAAAAACAGGCATGTAGAACCCAAGAGATCCAGTTAGAAATGCCAGAAAGGGAGCCAGCCAGACTTGGAGGTAGTGTCCCTTTCCAACAGCAAACTAGAGTCCTAGGCTTCATCTAGACTCCGATTTTAAAAGGTGTTGCTGGAGCATGTTAGGTAAAGTTCTAAAAGTGTAGCCTAGGCGAAGCAGCGTAAGCTTTAACGCATGCTAAACTAGTCGAATAATCACCAAGGCTCCTCCTAATTCAAACAACACGCCTTTAAATTCTAGCCTAGATAAAGACCTTGTCCACATGGACAACTCCGTCGGTTCACATAAATCCAATTTAAAAGCTATTTAGATGAATTGGTGCAAACCCCTGTGTAGACTCTAATTTCAGTTTAAGGGGGATTTATTTAGGTTTATCTTAAATCAATTAGGATTAGGTTTAGGTTTAAGATTAAATTAACGAAACCCTTCTTAATTCGAAATAAAAGAGTATCCATGTAGGTGTTTGCATCGGTTTAAGCAAAATAGTGCATGTTTGTATATACACAATATCTGCACTTGAAGTTTTTTAACAAATCATCCTCTGATGAGGAAAGCTCCCCTCATGATGTAGAAGCCACTACTCCATTTTGCTGAGGAAAAGCTTACATTTGTATAGGGCTACAACAAAAACAATGAGCAGACAGCAACAATCTAATCCTGGGCTCACAAATCAGGATGCAACGAGACAAGCCATGTTAATTTTCAATGTTTAAAAGCAACACATGGTCTTTTTAAAAAATAAAAAATTGTTTGCTGAGGTAGAGGAGACCAAACTTGTTAGCACAGGTGGGAAATTTTATTTTTTTTCCCAAAAGGTTCTTAGAGGGAAACAATGGAGAAAAACCACCACTTGACCCTGTCCCTTCAAAGTTACTTGTCAAGGACAAGATTTGCATTTGCTAGCACGTATTTAGGCATGAGATCATAAAGAGTCTAAGTGCCAGATTCACTCCCAAGCAATCCCAGTGAGAATGATTTTAGCCCCAAACATGTACAGACCTGCAGATGAGAAGTGGGCAGCAGAACCATTGCCGGATTGGGGGGGTCTACGTTTGCAGTTATAGAGGTATGGCCGGGTTTCCATTGACTTCGCTAGGTGCAAGAGTCTGCATTCACGGCCCCATCCGGATCAGTGCAGATGCCAGGGTCCAGCCACACTGATCAGAATCAGGGCTTTGAGCAAGTGCAGGCCTTTGAGCTAGCCTCACCCCACTTACTGTTTAAGATGAATCAGAAACTCAGCAGGTCATTAAAGTATTTGGTCCTGCCATGTGGGCAGGGGACTGGACTCGATGACCTCTCGAGGTCCCTTCCAGTCCTAGAATCTATGAATCTATGAATATAAACATCACTCCCACCCCCCAATAAAAAAGGTACACGCTTCACATCTGTAAACGGAATGCAACATCCATTTCAGTTCTTGCTCTGATGCTAGAAGACTTCTAAACGCATGCATTCCCCCAAACCAGCAGTCCACAACGGTGGTCATAGCTTCCCTCCACATAAAGCGACAGGTAGGTGGGCTGGTTTGACTCTCATTTACCCACTGGTATCTCTCTATGTGACAGAATATAAATATATAATTCAGTATTCTGTAAATAGTTCAACAAGAAACAGTATATTTCATATACTTATAAATAAATAATGGAAGTTGGAACTTAAAAGTTAACTGTAGCATGCACTACCAGCTACAAAATATTCAACAAACCCGATTTATGTTGAAAGATCAATTTGTCCAGAGTTTAGGCTTAACACACTAAGGCCCCAATCCTGCCAACACTTATGCTCATGGTTAACTTTAAGCATTTGAGTAGTCCCAACATTCACAAAGCAAGGTGCCTAAGGTTAGTCTCCTAAATCCATGCTTAGGTTCCGGAATAAGAGTGGTCTAGTTTTCAGCATTTCCAAGCATCCTCAGCCTTTGAAGCTGGGGGTGCTCAGAACCTCTATAACCCAATCTCTATTATTTAGGAGCCTAGATATGGATTTAGGAGGCAAACTTTATGCATCCAGGTTTGAACATTTTTCTCTGATTTCTTTATATCTATTTTATTTTAAAGAGAATGCATGCATTCAGCACAAGTTAGCACTTAACATATGGCAAGACCATTGGCTTCCTGTCCCCAAAGCTGCATGAGAACAGGCAGTATATGAAGAGGTATTATGGAAGAGGAAGCCACTGGTTGCATTATATTTCACTTCAAAGCCTGCAGCTCTTTCAGAAATTTAAATAAACTGACCTTTGTTACTCAACCATGGCTTAATGATAGAATCCCCAGCACAACTGTGAACTACTTAGTCATAAAAAATGGTTTAGTGTTTTTACAAAAAAAAAAAATCACGAATATACTTGATTTTGTCTTCATGTCCCTTTTGTATGTTTAGCACAATACAATGGAGATACAAGGCCCTGTCTTGAGTCCTTTTTTAACAGGTTTATCCCCATTCTGTGGCCCCTTGAAAGAGGGATTTTCATTATAAGCAGCATCAGAAATGAATACATGGCAAATTAATTTAGTAATTGGCTTCTATTCACTGGAGCTAAGCAGGATTCACTGTGCTTGAAATAAACGGATTCTCTTCCCCACTCCCCTTCCTTTTCCCTTCCATTGTCTTTAAGCACATGGCCAATCGACTGTGTGTGTGACATGTGTTAGTTAAATTTCATGAAACTATATACAATTAAGGGAGGGGGAAACGCAATACAAACTAGGTTTAGAACAAAAGCCTCTTGAAATAATTGATCCAAGCTCAGCCTGAGTAGGTCAAAGAAAGGATTCTTCTTCTAATTAACCACATTACATACAAAGAGCATTTACCATCTGCTAGCTATTAAAACCACAACATCTCTTGCAAGAAAAAGAAAAAAAGGGGGGGGGAGGGGGAGTGAGAGAGGAATCAGACTAGGAAAACAGCAGAAAAGAAATAAAAAGTTTATAAAACTAAACTGAAAAAATTTCTATAAAATTATTTTGAATTGTATTAAAGGTACTTTGATATTTAAAGACAACTGAGTTTTTGTTTTGTTTTTGGTAAAGGAAAATAAAAAGCAGCAGTATAAGCAAATGCAATTTGGCGGTTGGGGGGAATTGGATTCCAAAGGTTTGCTGATCTTTATTAGCCACAACAGAAGCTAAATGCTTCAAGAGCAACACCATGTTCAGCGTTGTTTTTAATGGAAGCTGTGAATGAATTGGCTCATTCACACAGCTAGTATTAAACAAATCCTAGTAATTGTTTAACAATATTAAAATTAACCATATTCAAATTCTTACCATTGACACCAATCACAAATGGATGAAGGGGAAAAAATCTCAGCTCGACATGAATAATTAAATTTAACAATGTGAGGAGGAAATATATACATATGAACTTAATAAAGCTGGAAAAATTAATCCCTTTTGGATAGTGGTTCACCTTGCTTTGACTTCAGCAAGGATCACTAGCAAGGCCAGTTTTAAACACACACACAAACACAAAGAGGAGAGTGGGAACAAAGCCTGAGCTTACATCTCACATACTTCAGCAGATCTCTCCCACTCCAGATCTCTAAGGAAATGACAGACTTTTTTATCTCTTTAAAATATCTTTGAATTTTGTTTACAGAGTCGGTCTGCCTTTATAAATAGGAACAGCTTCCCACCCCACCAATGTAATACAATGAACTTGGGCACAGCTGGTGTCCATGTGGGGAGGGAAACCACTTTCTCTCAACACAAGGAGACTTTGAGTGCACGCACACACACACACACACACACAACCAGCACACGCACACACACCCAGCTACTCACCGTTACACCACTGAAATGGGTGCATCAATGAGTCCCAAAGTCCTGCAAGGAACAGAGAAATAGAGAAGAGGATCCTTTCACTTGCGGGGATGGGGAGTTTAGCAGCACTCGAAAGAGCTCTCTTCTTACTACCAGCAGTCCAGAAAACAGGCTTGATGGGTTTGTAAGTGACAAAAAAAAAAAATCCCAGAGCAAATAATGATAGAACTGCAGAGCAGGAAAGTTGATGGTTTGGATAACAGGGGCCTCTTAGTTTGCTAGATCCTACAATTGCAATTTACAAGCCGCTCCTGCTCAGAGATTGTCTCCTATTCTCTGATACATTTGTATAAGGCTTAGAGTGACAAGAAGCAGCCTTCCCCCACACTCCCCCCTTCTAGCTTGGTAGCCACACACATAACCAATCACAGCCTGAGCTGCTTGCCTCATTAACATACTTTCCTTTTAAAGGTTGAGTGTGATAGGCTGGCTTTGAAGTGTCTCTTCAGCCTATGGCTTTCAGACAATAGGCAACGTGTGCTTTTCTGCATAT